>NC_083897.1:54879823-55195823 GCF_032452875.1 Bos javanicus
GATTTCCTCTTCTTGGGCTCCAAAATCACTGTGGATGGTGACTGCAGCCATGAAATTAAAAGACACTTGCTCCTTGGAAAAAAAGGTATGACAAACCTAGACTGTATTAAAAAGTAGGGACATCAATTTGCTGACAAAGGTCTGTAGAGTTAAAGTTATGTTTTTTCCAGTAGTCACGTAGGGGTGTGAGAGTTGTAACATAAAGAAGGCTGAGTGCTGAAGAATTGTTGCTTTTGAATTGTGTGCTGGAGAAGACTCTTGAGAGTCCCTTGGACAGCAAGAAGATCAAACCAGTCAATCCTAAAGGAAACCAACCCTGAATATTCATTGGAAGGACTGATGCTGAAGTTGAAGCTCCAATACTTTGGCCACCTGATGCAGGTCAGCTGACTCATTTGAAAAGATCCTGATGCTGGGAAAGATTAGTACAGGAGTAGAAGCAGGCAGCAGAGGATGAGATGGTTGGATGGCATCATTGACTCAATGGACATGAGTTTGAGCAGACTCTGGGAGATAGTGAAGGACAGGGAAGCCTGGCATGCTGCAGTCCACGAGGGCACAAAGAGTCGAACATCACCAAACAATAGAACAACAACAACGTGTGTTGGGGGTAGGCGTGTAAAATGCTAAGTTACTCTAGAGAGCAAGAAAATAATTTGGCAATTTCTTTTAAAACTAAACATCTAACTATCATATGACCCAGCAATAGCATACTTGGGAAATTTATCCCAGAGAATAAAAGTTGTTTTCACACAAAATCCCATACATAGCAGCTATATGAGTTTGCTCGGGCTGTGATAACAAAATACCAAAGACTAGGTGGCTTAAACAACATCAATATCTTTTTCAACAGACATGAGTTTGAGCAAACTCCAGGAGATAGTGAAGGACAGGGAATTCTGTAGTTCATGGGGTTGCAAAGAGTCGGACATGACTTAGCAACTGAACAACAACAGACATATTCATATTCCAATTTTACTTCTACTGCTTCCAAACAGGATGACTTTGGATAATTTAGTTTTCTAAGCTTTAGTTTTCTCATCTGTAGAATGGGTATAACAGCTTGGAAGAAAAGTTATGAGCAACCTAGACAACATATTAAAAAGCAGAGACATTACTTTACCAACAAAGGTATGTCTAGTCAAAACTATGGTTTTTCCAGTAGTCATGTATGGATGTGGGAGCAGGACTATAAAGAGAGCTGAGCACCAAAGAATTGATGCTTTTGAACTGTGGTGTTGGAGAGGACTCTTGAGAGTCACTTGGACTGCAAGGAGATCCAACCAGTCCATCCTAAAGGAAATCAGCCCTGAATATTCATTGGAAGGACTGATGCTGAAGCTGAAACTCCAGTACTTTGGCCACCTGATGCAAAAAATTGACTCATTTAAAAAGACCCTTATGCTGGGAAAGACTGAAGGCGGGGGGAGAAGGGGACGACAGAGGATGAGATGGTTGGATGGCATCACCGACTCAATGGACATGAGTTTGAGCAAGCTCTGAGAGTTGGTGATGGGCAGGGAAGCCTGGTGTGCTGCAGTCCATGGGGTCACAAAGAGTCGGACACAAGTCAGCAACTGAATTGAACTGAACTGAGAATGCAGTGACACACAAAGTGCTGAAGATAGTGCCTGCCCTGTAGTAAGTTCTTAATGAATGGTTTCTATGATTGCTCATACTTTTCCCCTGCTTCTCTGCTTCATGGAAGCCCATCTCCTTTGCCAACTGAAAGCCTACATCTTATCAAATGTGCCTTTTCATCATCTTCTAGTATATATGGGCTTTTTTCTTCTCTGGACTCTGACCTTTATAGCCTGTATCAGGCAATTTCATATTATTTCATCCTTAATAGTGTGTATCATTCTGTGGCTGTGTTCAACTAGAATATAGCTGGAATCTTCATGGCTAGGAAGCTCATCTCATATTTCTTTAAAGTAATGTGAGATATAGAGCATGGTGACTATAGTTAACAATACTGTATTATATACTTGAAAGTTTCTCAGAGAATATATCTTAAATGATCTCACCACACAAGAAAGGTAATCCTGTGAGGTGATGGAGGTGTGATTATTGTAATCATATCACAATATATATGTACATCAAATCATCACACTGTATATTAAAAAATTACAATGTTTTATGTCAGTTATATCTCTATGAAACTTAAAAAAAATGACAAAAATACAAAATAATATAAATGCACATAATATAGTTTCTGGCACATAGTAGGAACTCAAAATATTTTTACTTCTTTTTATTCTTCCTCTCCTTCCTTTTTTCTCCTCTTTCTCTTTCTGCTCTCCCTCCTTCCTATCTACTGCACTGGAAGCACCCAGTGCAGTCCTGAAGGGCCCACAAAATGCGGGTACAGTTCTTTCCCACAATAATTGTTCACTAAATATTTTAGGATGACCAGTAAAGAAGTTCTGCCATATCAGAATCTCAGCTGGTTTCATAGTAGAAATTGACATGCTGATCCTAAAATTCATATAGAATTACATATGGAATAGCCAGAATACTATGCCAAATACTATGCAGTGCCAAAGAATGCTCAAACTACTGCACAGTTGCACTCATCTCACACACTAGTAAAGTAATGCTCAAAATTCTCCAAGCCAGGCTTCAGCAATACGTGAACCGTGAACTTCCAGATATTCAAGCGGGTTTTAGAAAATGCAGAGGAACCAGAGATCAAATTGCCAACATCCCCTGGATCATCGAAAAAGCAAGGGAGTTCCATAAAAACCTCTATTTCTGTTTTATTGACTATGGCAAAGCCTTTGCCTGTGTGGATCACAATAAACTGTGGAAAATTCTGAAAGAGATGGGAATACCAGACCACCTGACCTGCCTCTTGAGAAACCTGTATGCTGGTCAGGAAGCAACAGTTAGAACTGGCCATGGAACAACAGACTGGTTCCAAATAGGAAAAGGAGTACGTCAAGGCTGTATATTGTCACCCTGCTTATTTAACTTCTATGTGGAGTACATCATGAGAAACACTGGGCTGGAAGAAGCACCAGCTGGAATCAAGATTTCCGGGAAAAACATCAATAACCTCAGATATGAAGATCATACGACCCTTATGGCAGAAAGTGAAGAACTAAAGAGCCTCTTGATGAAAGTGAAAGAGGAGAGTGAAAAAGTTGGCCTAAAGCTCAACATGCAGAAAACTAAGATCATGGCATCCAGTCCTGTCACTTCATGGCAAATAGATGGAGAAACAGTGGAAACAATGGCTGACTTTATTTTGGGGGGCTCCAGAATCACTGCAGATGGTGATTGCAGCCATGAAATTAAAAGACGCTTACTCCTTGGAAGGAAAGTTATGACCAACCTAGACAGCATATTCAAAAGCAGAGACATTACTTTGTCAACATAGGTCCATCTAGTCAAGGCTATGGTTTTTGCAGTAGTCATGTATGGATGTGAGAGATGGACTGTAAAGAAAGCTGTTCACAGAAGAATTGATGCTTTTGAACTGTGGTGTTGGAGGAGACTTTTCAGAGTCCCTTTGACTGAAAGGAGATCCAACCAGTCCATCCTAAAAGAGATCAGTCCTGGGTGTTCATTGGAAGGACTGATGTTAAAGCTGAAACTCCAGTACTTTGGCCACCTGATGCCAAGAGCTGACTCATTGGAAAAGACCCTGATTCTGGGAAAGATTGAGGGCAGGAGGAGAAGGGGACGACAGAGGATGAGATAGTTGGATGGCATCATTGACTCGATGGACATGGGCTTGGGTGGACTCCGCGAGTTGGTGATGGACAGGGAGGCCTGGTGTGCTGTGGTTCATGGGGTTGCAGAGTCAGACACAACTGAGCAACTGAACTGAACTGAATATAAGTCTCTATGTTACTCTTTCTATACGTCTCACTCTCTCCTCCCCTCTCCCCATGTCCATAAGTCCATTCTCTATGTCTGTTTCTCCATTGCTGCCCTGTAAATAAATTCTTCAGTACCATTTTTCTAGATTCCCTATATGAGAGTTAGAATATGATATACAGGGAGGCCTGGTGTGCTGTGGTTCAGTTCAATTCAGTTCAGTCGCTCAGTCATGTCCGACTCTTTGCGACCCCATGGACTGCAGCATGCCAGGCCTCCCTGTCCATCACCAAACCCGGAGTTTACCCAAACTCATGCCCATCGAGTCGGTGATGCCATCCAACCATCTCATCCTCTGTCTCCCCTTCTCCTCCTGACCTCAATCTCTCCCAGCATCAGGGTCTTTTCCAATGAGTCAGCTCTTTGCATCAGGTGACCAAAGTACTAGAGTTTCAGCTTCAACATCAGTTCTTCCAATGAACACCCAGGACTGATTTCCTTTAGGATGGACTAATTGGATCTCCTTGCAGTCCAAGGGACTCTCAAGAGTCTTCTCCAACACCACAGTTCAAAAGCATCAATTCTTCTGCAGTCAGCTTTCTTCACAGTCCAACTCTCACATCCATACATGACCACTGGAAAAACCATTGCCTTGAGTAGATGGACCTTTGTTTCTGCTTTTTAAAATGCTGTCTAGGTTGGTCATAAATTTCCTTCCAAGGAGTAAGCGTCTTTTAATTTCATGGCTGCAATCACCATCTGCAGTGATTTTGGAGCCCCCCAAAATAAGATCAGCCACTGTTTCCCCATCTATTTGCCATGAAGTGATGTGACCAGATGCCATGATATTAGTTTTCTGCATGTTGAACTTTAAGCCAACTTTTTCACTCTCCTGTTTCACTTTCATCAAGAGGCTCTTTAGTTCTTCACTTTCTGCCTGTGGTTCATGGGTTCACGAAGACTTGGACATGACTGACCGACTGAACTGACCTGAACTGAATAGCCAAGGGTTTCCCTGGTAGCTCAGCTAGCAAAGGATCTGCCTGTAATACAAGAGACCCTGATTTGATTCCTGGGTTGGGAAGATCTGCTGGAGAAGGGATAGGCTACCCACTCCAGTATTCTTAGGCTTCCCTGATGACTCAGCTAGTAAAGAATCCACCCCTAATGCGGGAGACCTGGGTTCAATCCCTGGGTGGGGAAAATCTCCTGAAGAAGGGAACAGCTACCCAGTCCAGTATTCTGGCCTGGAGAATTCCATGGCCTGTATAGTCCATGAGGTTGCAAAGAGTCAGACACAACTGAGCAACTTTCATTTCACTTTCTGAATAGCCAAAAAAAAAAAAAAAATCTTGAAAAAGAACAAAATAGAGAATTCCCACTTCCCTATTTAAAAACTTACTAAAAAGCTATAGTACTCACAGTAGTATGTTACTAGCATAAGGATAGCCATATAGGTGAACAGGCTTCCTTCATAACTCAGTAGGTAAAGAATCTGCCTGCAATGAGGTCAGGAAGATCCCCTGGAAAAGGGAAATCACAATCCACTCCAGTATTGTTGCCTGGAGAATCCCATGGACAGAGGAACCTGTCAGGCTACAGTCCATGGGGTCGCAAGAGTTGGACATGACTTAGTGACTAAATCACCACCAACCACATAGGTGAGTAGAATAGAATTCAGAGTCCAGAGATAAACTCATAAGTCTATGATCAATTTATTTTCAACAACAGTGCAAACATGTTTCAATAAAGAGAAATATGTTCTCCCCAACAAATGGTTCTGCGACAACTGAATATCCACATGCAAAGGAATTTTGGACCCTTGTCTCATACCATATGTAAAAATTAACTCAAAATGGATCAAAGACATAAATGTGAGTACTAAAGCTCCAAAATTCTGAGAAGAAGCCACATGAATACATCTTCATGATTTTGAACTTGGCAATAAATATTTGATATGACATCAAAAGCATGAATGGCAAGAGAAAAACAATAGGGAAATTGGAATTCTTGAAAATTGTAAACTTTTCTTAATCAAAAGGCAGTATTAAAGTAAAAATACACTTGGAGAAGATGTTCGTAAATCATATTTCTGATAAAGGAATACACTCTAGAGTATTCTTTATACACTCTAGATAAAAGTGTATATCTAGAGTGTATAAAGAATATTTAATAGTCATCAATATAAAGACAAGTAAGTCAAAATAGACAAAGGATCAGAAAGACTTTTCTCCAAAGCAAATAAGCGAATGCCCAATAAGTATATGAAGAGATGCTCAACAGCATTAGTCACAAAGGAAATGCTAATTAAAACCAAGATGAGATACTACTTTATACCTATTTGTCAAAAAGACAGTAACAATTGTTGGTAAAGATGTCAAGAAAATGGAAACCTCATACATTATTGGTCGGAATGTAAATTGGTATAACCACTTTGGAAAATATTCTGGAAGTTCTTCAAAAAGTAAAATATAGAGTTACCATTTGGCCTAGGAAATCCACTCCTAGGTATATACCCCCTAAACTGAAAAACATATGTTAATACAAAAGCTGTACACAAATGTTAGTATCAGCATTACTATAATAGCACAGGGTGGAAAGAATATGAATGTCCATCAACTGATGAATGAAGAAACAAAATGTGTTATATTTATACAATGGAATATTACTTGACCATAAACATGAACTAAGTGTTGATTCATGGCATAATATAGATGAACCTTGAAAACACTATAGTAGTGAAAGGAGCCAGAAATGGAAGGCCACAGATTGTATGATTCCACTTATATGAAATGTTCAGTGTAAGTAAATCTGTAGAGTCAGAAAGTAGATTTGAATTTACCTTGTGCCAGTGTAGGGATGTAGGCTTAGATGTGGGTGATGGTGATAGTTAAAAGAGTGAAGGATTTCTTTCTGCTTACATAATTTTATTTAATTTTCACATATACCAAATAAGAAAGTATTACTGTTCACATTCTACAGTTAAGGGATCAAAATACTGAACAAAACACTGATCAAAATACTGTAACTTGCTCATAGTTACACAGATAGTATAAGTTCCAAAATGGATTGTGATTTTGGCTGTACAACTCTGAACATACTAAAAGCCATTGAATTAGAAACTTTATTGTTTTGATAGGTAGGAAGTAAATTTATTAATATCCTTTGTAAAGAGGTTGCAGGGAAATGGGGTGCAGGACGATGGTCATCATCCCAGGTCTCGGATGAATTCCTGGGACAGGCTACTGAGTAAGCGTCCTTGGCTTCATTCAATAAGGAGTTCTGGATGAGTCATAGTAAAGTGAAAGCAAGAGACACATTCCATAGGCAGAATGCAGTCTATATCAGAAGTTGAGAGCCAAAGTAGACATGTTAAATTGGTTGATATGTGAATTCTATCTCAGTAAGTCAGTTAGCAAAAAAAAAACAAAAACAAAAAAACCCCAAAACAAACAAACAAAAACCCCCAAAGTTTATGCTTAATAAGTGATACTATATTTATTCTTCCAATGAAAAAATCAGAAGATCTGAGTATGCCAGTAACTTTTAAAAGCTCCCCAACTGATTTTAATATGCACCCGTAGCCAAGAGGCTCATCATTAAGGGAATGATTGATTATATTCCATGTAAACTCTGATTAAATGAATCAATCAATGGATGTCTGATGGAGGTCAGTTTTGCTTCTGTTGCCTAGAAGGTAGCCATAGTGTATGGAGTAGAGGAATCAGGAGGTGCTCATTTTATCCAAAGACCCAGCTCTTTCTCAGGCCCCAGAATGATGTGCAGGATATGACCTTGCCAAGCCCTTCCACTACATAACTATCTGCACCTGGACCACAGGACTGTGCAGAAGAGACAGGACACATGTCTGAAGATTAGAGCTCCTTTCAAAGAAAGACTTCTGTCAACACAAAGCACAATATTATTGCATTTTTCTAAAGCTGTGTGAATTTCCACATGCCATCTGCCTGTTATGTTTATAAGTTCCTGCCTGAAGTAGGTTTGCATTTATGTTGACAGAATCTGAAGGCAAAATTGTGATGTTGTTCCTCAGAATTAGTATTGTGTTGTCTTTTTTTTTTCCCATGCCTTAAGGTAATTTATTATTTTTTTTAAATTTTATTTTATTTTTAAACTTTACATAATTGTATTAGTTTTGCCAAATATCAAAATGAATCCATCACAGGTATACATGTGCTCCCCATCCTGAACCCTCCTCCCTCCTCCCTCCTCATCTCCCAGGGAGACCCTACATGAGTGAATCTAATGCATATAAATGAGGGCACTTAGATGCCATCCTTAGCGCAAGGTGGTCAGACTGTCAAACTTAATGACTTAATGTAGTGCTAATCAATCTAGCTTGTATAATTTAATAGAGATAATTAAAATGTTGAATAGAATAAAATATTTTGCATTTTGAACCATTTTTATTCCTTATTCACTTTCATTAAACAGAAGTAAAAAGTGTGTTATTGTCATTTTACACTTTTGTTAGCCATGCTTGCCAACAGCAAAGCTATGGGGACAGGTACATACAACTTTTTACCCGGAGATCTCTATGCAAGCATTACCACTATTGATCACTTAAAATTCAGTTACAGTTTGCAGCACACAGTTTTTTTTTTTTTTTTTAATCATAGAACAGTTGTGCTTTGTATAGTCACATGTAGAGCCAAGACACCTGGGAATTTTCCTGACCCTGGGTTCAGTATGACCCTTTTGGAAGGGACTGAAAGATCTTTACAGCATTCTGTGCCCCAGACAGAGGCCCTGAGAATAGGACTACTCCCCTCCAAATGCCAAGCAGGATCCCAAGTGCTCTGCACAGCACCTGGCATGATGTGACATCTTCCTTTCTCCAGGTCACTCTTTGCTTTTTTGCTGCATTATTTCATTAATGGTGATCCTTCACGTCATCTGTTCTTTGGCCCCTTTGCTCTGTTAGGCCTTCAATTCTCACCACCTTGTCCCCAGATCGCATGGTTCCTTTGATCTGTGTCAGTGCATTTTCTCATAACATTCATGGCACAGTTCCCATCTGCTCAGGTTAAAAGATGTAAGGATCTTATTTTACCAAAATTTTTTCTTAAGCGCATGCACGCCCATGCACACACATGTACATGCGGACACACACACACAACTTTTCCTTTCCATTCTAACCTCTTAATCCTGTAGAGGCGTACACTAAGTTTACAGAGGCAACATAGGAAAACTCTAACTAATCACAGAACCTTCAAATTCCTGCCCAAAGAACTACATTCTGTTTTTTCTAATTTATAATGATATTATTATTTTGAAGTATAGTTGATTTACAGTGTTGCATTAGTGTCATGTGTACAGCACAGTGATTCAGTTATATATATATATATATATATATATATGGATATATTTCAGATTCTTTTCACAATAAGTTATTATTAAATATTAGATATAGTTCCCTGTGCTATACAGTAGGTCCTTGTTTACTGTATGTGTAGTAGTGTGAATCTACTAGTCCCACACTCCTAATTTATCTCTCTCTCCACCCTCTTTCCCCTTTGGTAACCATAAGCTTCTTTTCTATGACTGTGAGCCTGTTTCTGTTTTGTAAATAAGTTCATTTGTATCATTTTTCTTAGATGCCACATCAGTTCAGTTCAGTTCAGTCACTCAGTCCTGTCCAACTCTTTGCGACCCCATGAATCACAGCACGCCAGGCCTCCCTGTCCATCACCTACTCCCAGAGTTTACCCAAACTCATGTGCATCGAGTCGGTGATGCCATCCAGCCATCTCATCCTCTGTCGTCCCATTCTCCTCATGCCCCCAATCCCTCCCAGCATCAGAGTCTTTTCCAATGAGTCAACTCTTCGCATGAGGTGGCCAAAGTATGGAGATTCAGCTTTAGCATCAGTCCTTCCAATGAACACCCAGGGCTGATCTCCTTTAGGATGGACTGGTTGGATTTCCTTGCAGTCCAAGGGACTCTCAAGAGTCTTCTCCAATACCACAGTTCAAAAGCATCAATTCTTCACCGCTCAGCTTTCTTCACAGTCCAACTTTCACATCCAAACGTGACCACTGGAAAAACCATAGCCTTGAATAGACAGACCTTTGTTGGCAAAGTAATGTCTCTGCTTTTGAATATGCTATCTAGGTCGGTCATAACTTTCCTTCCAAGGAGTAAGCGTCTTTTAATTTCATGGCTGCACTCACCATCTGCAGTGATTTTGGAGCCCCCAAAAATAAAGTCTGACACTGTTTCCACTGTTTCCACTGTTTCCCCATCTATTTCCCATGAAGTGATGGGGCCGGATGCCATGATCTTCGTTTTCTGAATGTTGAGCTTTAAGCCAACGTTTTCACTCTCCTCTTTCACTTTCATCAAGAGGCTTTTTAGTTCCTCTTCACTTTATGACATAAGGTGTCATCTGCATATCTGAGGTTATTAATATTTGTCCTGGCAATCTTGATTCCAGCTGGTGCTTCTTCCAGCCCAGAGTTTCTTATGATGTACTCTGCATATAAGTTAAATAAGCAGGGTGACAATATATAGCCTTGACATACTCCTTTTCCTATTTGGAACCAGTCTGTTGTTCCATGTCCAGTTCTGACTGTTGCTTCCTGACCTGCATATAGGTTTCTCAAGAGGCAGGTCAGGTGGTCTGGTATTCCCATCTCTTTCAGAATTTTCCACAGTTTATTGTGATCCACACAGTCAAAGGCTTTGGCATAGTCAATAAAGCAGAAATAGATGTTTTTCTGGAACTCTCTTCCCTTTCCCATGATCCAGTGGATGTTAGCAATTTGATCTCTGGTTCCTCTGCCTTTTCTAAAATCAGCTTGAACATCTGGAAGTTCACGGTTCACATATTGCTTGAAGCCTGGCTTGGAAAATTTTGAACATTACTTTACTAGCATGTGAGATGAATGCAATTGGACGGTAATTTGAGGATTCTTTGTCATTGCCTTTCTTTGGGATTGGAATGAAAACTGACCTTTTACAGTCCTGTGGCCACTGCTGAGTTTTCCAAATTTGCTGGCATATTGAGTGCAGTATTTTCACAGCATCATCTTTCAGGATTTGAAATAGCTCACATGTGTCATATCATATGATATAGTGTTCAATACTATGGACAATGCAACTGCCAAAATTAAGAAGGAAAAACAAGAACAGTGGTGGAACACACAGTGATGCATAGTAGATGTTCAGCAAGCATTTCCTTAATGGATTTATTTGTTTCACTCAAGGCTTTGACTTACTTAGTAATTCTATATAACCTTGGAGATAGAAAAATGATAAAAACCTAAAGCAATAGGCTTTCTCTCAATAGCATGTTTTATTTGAATGTTCAGAGAAAAAGGCAGAAGGACAAATGAGCACTTTCCCCAGTCATCCAGAAGGTTAGTTTTGGACAGTATTTCTTACACTGTAGCATGCATCAGAATTGCCTGGAGGGCTTGTTAAAACAGATTGCCAAGTGCCACCCTCAGAGTTTCTGATTCACCATATCTGGGATGGTGCATTTCTAACAACTTCCCAGGTGATGCTGATGCTGTGGGTCACAGGGTGACTATCTTAGCTTGCCTGAAAGTGGGGAGTTTTCCAGAATTTTGGACTCTGAGCACTTAAAACTAGGACAATCCTGGGCACACTTACTGGTTAGGACCAGACTTTGAGAACCATTAACCTTAAAGGTTGTATGGTAACCAGCAAGATACTTGACATGTTCAGATAATACCAATATCCCATAATATCTCAAATCTAGATAGCCAAATGCAGTGATTGAGTCAGTCACAGAGGAGACATTTATAATTGGAAATTCGGTGTAAGTGGACTGGTTTCTAAGCCTTCTTCCCCACCCCACCCATCCTCTGCCCAAGTCCCTGAACTAGAAGAAATCTCTGGTTCAGCTCTTTCCTGTGCTCCAGGTTGAATCTGCTTTGAAGTAGGGGCCTAGATCTACCCTGGGAGGCACTGTATAAGTGCAACTCCTGGGTCAGACAGACCTATGTTCAAATCTGCCACTTCTAAGCCATGCAGCCTTGCTTAAGGCATTCAAGTTTCCTGAGCTTCAGTTTCATGTAGAAAATGAGTATTATTACTAAAACGTCTTCCTCACGGACTTCCCTGGTGGCTCAGACAGTAAAGCCTACAATGCGGGAGACCCAGGTTCTATCCCTGGGTCGGGAAGATCCTCTGGAGAAGGAAATGGCAACCTACTCCAGTACTCCTGCCTGGAAAATCCCATAGATGAAGGAGCGTGGTAGGCTACAGTCCATGGGGTCGCAAAGAGTTGGACACGACTGAGCGACTTCACTTCACTTTCCTCACAGGTGTTGTTATGAGAACTGTTGTGAGGATTAAAACGAAGGTACGAATTAAGTCATATATATGGCTTTCCTGCTGGGTCAAATGGTAAAGAATCTGTCTACAATGCAGGAGACTCAGGTTCGATCCCTGGGTCAGGAAGATCCCCTGGAGGAGGGCACGATAACCCATTCCATTATTCTTGCCTGGAGAATCCCATGGACAGAGGAGCCTGGCTATAGTTCTTGGGTTTGCAAAAATTTGGACACGACTAATTGAGTAAAACTTTCACTTTCTTTCATGGTGCCTAGCATATAGTAGGCCCAAAATAAATAGGAAGTATAATCATAAAGCTCCCAAGGTCTAAGGCCCATTAATGGATAGTTTATGAACTCAGAAAAGATGGAAAGTTTGCCCTTCCCCAAAGAGCTATAAAGTCATTGATGTGAGGTACTTTGACTTCATTGTGTGACTTAAAGACTTGAGTCCTCTGAAACATGTACATTACTGTATGTAAAATAGAGGACCAGTTCAAGTTCAATGCAAGAAGCAGGGCACCCAAAACCAGTGTTCTGGGACAACCTAGAGGGATAAGGTGGGGAGGGAGGTTGGAGGGGTGTTCAGGATGCGGTCGGGGGTGGGGGGACATGTATACCCGTGGCCAGTTCATGCTGATATATGGCAAAAACCATCACAATATTGTAAAGTAATTATTCTCCAGTTAAAATTAATTAATTTTTAAAAATAGCTCAGTGAAAGAACAGAAGAGAATTCAAAGATAGAAATTAGGTGGCAAAAAAATTTCAGAGAAAAATAACTCTTCTGCTTAACTAGAGACTAAGCAGGTTAATGAATTAAGAATCATTTAAAGCATTTTCAGTTAACAGACCTTCTCCCTACATCTACCTAGCCACTGTCAGCCACATTTTTAAGTAGGCAAAGTTTGTTTTCCTCGCTGGAATCCTGTGCTTGCCTAGGACCACCTTTCACATAGGGCTCAGTCTAGTGGGGTCTCCTACTATTGGCAACTGGTGGCTGCTAAACATCCCAAAGTGCATGGGGCTGCCCTCCAACAGCAGAATTGTCTGGCCCCAAATGTCAATAATTCTGCAATTAAGAAACTATTTTATGCCTTCAGTATTCAAATTGCTGACAGAGGACCACGTGTTCTGCTTTGTAACCTCTGGGCCAATGTCTTCCTAGAACAAGTTTCATCCAAGATTTAGGACCCTTTTAGAAGCATTGAACAAGCATGAATATACTATGGTCTGGAATTCCAAACATTTTAAGATACGAGTCTTGTAAAAAGTTTATAAATTTTAGCCACATAGTATTCTCATGAGAGTGAAAAGTATTATGGTGGGCAGGTAGTAATACTTTTTTAATATGGTGAAATATATTCAAAATAAAATTTAACATTTAACCATTTTAAGTGTACAGTTCAGTAACATTAAGCCCACACTCATTGTTGTGAAGCCCTCACCACCATCCATTGCCAGAACTTTTTCATCTTCCCTAACTGAAGCTCTGGGACTCTGTCCCTGTGGAGTTCCAGAAAAACATCTACTTCTACTTTCTTCTGCTTATTGACTACACCAAAGCTTTTGACTGTGTGGATCACAACAAACTGGAAAATTCTTCAAGAGATGGGAATACCAGACCACCTGACCTGCCTCTTGAGAAATCTTTATGGAGATCAAGAAGCAGCAGTTAGAACTGGACATGGAACAACAGATTGGTTCCAAACTGGGAAAAGATTATGTCAAGGCTATATATTGTCACCCTGCTTATGTAACTTATATGCAGAGTACATCATGTGAAATGCTGGACTGGATGAAGCACAGCTGGAATTAATATTGCTGGGAGAAATATAAATAACCTCAGATAGGCAGATAACACTACCCTTACAGCAGAAACTGAAGAAGAACTAAAGAGGCTCTTAATGAAAGTGAAAGAGGAGAGTTAAAAAATTGGCTTAAAACCCAACATTCAGAAAACAAAGATCATGGCATCCAGTCCCATCACTTCATGGCAAATAGATGGGGAACAATGGAAACAGTGACAGGCTTTATTTTCTTAGGCTCCAAAATCACTTCAGATGGTGACTGCAGCCATGAAATTAAGAATACTTGCTCCTTTGAAGAAAAGTTATGTGAGACAGCAAGAGAAACACACATGTAAAAAACAGTCTTTTGGACTCTGTGGGAGAAGGCAAGCATGGGATGATCTGAGAGAATAGCACTGAAACACGCATATTATCATATGTGAAACAGATTACCAGTCCAGGTTCGATGAATGAGACAGGGTGCTCAGGGCTGGTGCACTGGGATGACCCTGAGGGATGGGATGGGGAGGGAGGTTGAAGGGGGGTTCAGGATGGGGAACACATGTACACCCATGGCTGATTCATGTGAATGTATGGCAAAAACCACTACAATATTATAAAGTAATTAGCATCCAAATAAAATTAATTAATTAAAAAAAGAAAAGCTATGACCAAACTAGACAGTATATTAAAAAGCAGAGACATTACTTTACCAACAAATGTCTGTCTAGTCAAAGCTACGGTTTTTCCAGTAGTCATATATGCATGTAAGAGTTAGACTATAAAGAAAGCTGAGTGCTGAAGAATTGATGCTTTTGAACTGTGGTGTTAGAGAAGATTCTTGAGAGTCCCTTGGGCTGCAAGGAGATCAGTCAGTCCTAAAGGAAACCAGTCCTGAATATTCATTGGAAGGACTGATGTTGAAGCTGAAACTCGAATACTTTGGCCACCTGATGTGAAGAACGAACTCATTTGGAAAGATCCTGATGCTGGGAAAGATTGAAGGCGAGAGGAAAAGGGGATGACAGAGGATGAGATGGTTGGATGGCATCACTGACTCAATGGACATGAGTTTGAGCAAGCTCCAGAGGTTGGTGATGGACAGAGAGGCCTGGCGTGCTGCAGTCCATGGGGTTGCAAAGAGTCGGACATGACTGAGTGACTGAACGGAACTGAACTGAAGCTCTGTACCCATTAAACAATAACTCCTTGCTTCCCAGGCCCTGACAACCATTTTTCTTCTTTCTGTCTAGACCTAGAATTTGCCTGTTCTAGGTTTCTCATATAATTCAACCATACAATATTTGTCCTCTTGAAACTGGCTTATTTCACTTATCATAATATTTTCAAAATTCATTCATGTGGTAGCATGTATCATAATTTTCCTCCTTTTAAAGAAAGAATAATATTTTTTTGTGAATATACGACATTTTTTAAAAAGTTAATTCATCTATTGATGAGCATTTGGGTTATTTCCACCTTTTGGCTATTGTGAATAATTTTGATATGAACATGGTTGTACAAAATATATTTGAGACCCTATTTTTAGTCTCTTAGATATATACCCAGAAATAGAACTGCTGGATTTCATAGTGATTCTTTTTAATTTTGTAAGGAGCTACCATGCTGTTTTCCACAGCAGGAGCAGCAGTTCCACTTTACCCTCCCATCAATAGTGCACAGGGCCTTCAATTTCTCCACATTCTTGCCAACACTTGCTATCTTCTGTTGTGTTCTGTTTTTGTTAATCATCTAAGTAGGTATGATGTAATAGTTCATTTGGTTTTGATTTGTAATTCCCTAATGATTTGTTGATGTTGAGCACTTTTTCTTGTGACTTTTGGCCATCTGTGTATCTTCTTTAGTGAAATGTCTATTCAAGTTATTTGCTTATTTTAAGTTAGGTTGTTTGTACTTTGTTATTGTTGTTGAGTTGGAAATGTTACAACCACTGAAGCAAAAACATTCTAGGTGTTCTCTGCTTTTCTGGCTCTGTCCCCGGAACACTGGGGTGGAGTAGCTCCCTCACCTCTGTTTTTTTTCAGTGAAGGCCCAGTGAAGACCTTGGGGAATCTAGACCCTAAGACCTTGCTCTCAGCTCTTGGTTATCTGGTGATAAATTTCACACTAATACTTTCAGGCTAAAAATGGGCTAATAAAAGAACTTCCAGCTCATAATTGCATTCCAGAGTGTGGTTCTTGGATAAGATGCCCAAAGAAATGAGTTTCACTTGGTGAAATTTCTGGTACCTGGGGGAAATTAACTTTGAATAGAGCAACTTTCAGTTTTATCTTCACGTTGTTTAGGCAACACTGTACTTCACTTATTTAATTTTCACACATTGCATGTCTTTTTTCCAACTCTTTGAACTTTATATGATATAAAAAACTAATAACCTCTGCATTTGTGTTGAAGAATAGCCAGGTTCATCACAAAGAGCTTGAGGATATGTTTTTATTTAATTTTCTTTACCAACATATTAAGAATTTGTTTACAATGTGATTCTCTGTACTTTTCCAAAAATGTGTTTAAATTTACTCATGGAAACTGAGGAGGTTTGGGACAGAAGATTGTGTTTCTGCAGCTCAGAAACTCCCTCTCACCAACATATGTTGGATTCTGTGCATGGGCAGTCAGTAGTTGCTATGCTGTTTTTTAGAGGTGGGACTCTGCCTTATTTGCACACATGATGTCTGTGTTTTTTATGAGAGGATTAATCATAGCTATGATTTCTATTGCTCTTACTGTGTACCAGGTACTGTTGTAACCTCTTTCTCTCTCAATCTCTCAAGTGGCTTGGAATCGATTTCCAGAGCTTTCATAGGTCTCTTTCTAGGGTCTGTTCTCCCAAAGGCAGACTATACTGTTAGTGTGTATACATCTAGGCCCCAGAATGATATTGTGGGATGTGTGAGTGAATCTTTCACGCTCAGCCTAGAGTTTCCACTCATATGTACCAGACAGGATAGTGTACTATGCAGACAGGAGTGGGAAGAGAAGGGAGGTAGGCCAGATTTCCTTGTGTTGCCAAATGTTTATGAAGAGTTCTAAGGAGCTCAAGAATTCTTCAAACCTAGACTTCCAGGTTGTTATGTAGGAATATTTATCAAGGTAGGAAGATAAAACGTATTTTATTTAACAGTTTGTTAAACTTATTTGGACACATGGTATATAGACCTTCATTTGTACACTTGTCCCCATGCCACACACATGTTGGGGACAGGCTTGTTTAACGCTACGGATATGGTGTAACTGGAAGGTTTGAATAGCCTATCAGTGAGGTGGGGTGGTGGTGGGTGGTGAGGGGAGGGGAAGGGAAGGAGGACACATACCTAACAGGCAAAATTATCACTGCTCCTCAGAGCTATGGACTTCCCAGGTGGTGCTAGTGGTAAAGAATCCGCCTGCCAATGCAGGAGACATAAGAGTCATGGGTTCGATCCCTGGGTTGGGAAGATCCCCTGGAGAAAGAAATGGCTACCCAGTCTAGTATTCTTGCCTGGAAAATTCCATGGACAGAGTAGCCTGGTGGGCTACAGTCCATGGGGTCACAAAGAGTTGAATGTAATTGAGCACAGCTCCAATAAGATGAGTGGTTTAATACAGAGTATTTTTTGTTATTATTTTATATTTATTATTTTTTGTTTTATATTTCTTATTTTTTGTTTTTAGGCAGCAATTAAGGGCCACTTTATTTTTTTATTTATTTTTTTAGTTTTTGGCTAGGCTGTGTCCTTGTTGCCACACTCCAGCCTTCTCTAGTTTCAGTGAGCGGGGTCTACTCTTCTTTGCGGTGTGCATGCTTCTCATTGTGGTGGCTTCTCTCATTGTGGAGCATGGGCTTTAGTACTTGTGTTGCGTGGGCTTTGTTGCTCTGCAACACATGGCATCTTCCTGGACCAGGGATTGAACTCATGTGCCTTGCATTGGCAGTCAGATTCTTAACCACTGGGCCACCAGGGAAGTCCCAGTACATAGAGCTTTGAACCAGACTCTCTGGGTTTTAATCCTGGTTCTACAATTTGTTAGCTCTATAACCTTGAGCAAGTTGCTTTCTCTGTTTCTCAGTTTTCTTATTTGTAAAATGGGGATGATATTTATTGTATCTTCAGTTCAGTTCAGTTCAGTCACTCAGTTGTGTCCAACTCTTTGTGACCCCATGGACTGCAGCACTTCAGGCCTCCCTGTCCATCACCAGCTTGAAAGGTTGTTGCTGAACCATGAAAAGACGCTGGGATTCTTGGCCTCTGGAGGAGAAGTATTCAATCCGGGGCCAGAGACGAGGCTTGATTGCTCAGAGCTTTTGTGTAATAAAATTTTATTAAAGTATAAAGGAGATAGAGAAAGCTTCTGACATAGGCATCAGAAGGGAGCAGAAAGAGTACCCCCTGCTAGTCTTCAGCTGGATGTTATATAGTCACTAGCAGTTTGTTAATGAAAGAAAGGAGTGTTTTAAAACTCAGAATGGCACCAGGCCCTTCATCCATAAGATGTATTTTGGGATAATCTTGGCACCAGATAAGTCATCCCGGGCCATAAAATTATTGACTTGAATCTTGTAGAAGGGCAGATTACCATACAAATAGTTTCATTTACATAGATTAGGGGAACAATATCTGAGTATAACATAATGGTTTGTCAAGTAGGTTCTGAGCCATTAGGCAGAACAGATGTGAAGACAGAGTCTGGGGTAAATGCATAGTACATTAACATAGCTTAAGACAAACATTTCCATAAGAAGAATGTATTGGTTAACTCAAGGTTTGAGTTAACTTCAGGTGGAACCAGGTGTCATTGTGGCGACACAGTATTTTAAGAGAAACCTCCTTTTAAATTTGTATAGAGAAGGGGAAAAAAATATATCACTAGTTTGTTTCCTCATGCCACTTAAGAGAGATAAAAATGTCTGACACTTGCAGCGTATTTCCTCCATTTGGAGACCCCTGGCCTTCCTGCATGTTACCCTCTCAAGCTCCTGGAGCCTGCTCAAACTCATGTCCATTGAGTTGGTGATGCCATCCAACCATCTCATCCTCTTCTCCCACCTTCTCCTCCAACCTGCAATCTTTCCCAGCATCAAGGTTGTTCAAATCAGTGAGTTCTTCAATCAGGTGTCCAAAGTATTGGAGTTTCAGCTTCAGTATCAGTCCTTCAAATGAACATTAAGGACTGATTTCCTTTAGGATGGGCTGGTTGGATCTCCTTGCTGTCCAAGGGACTCTCAAGAGTCTTCTCCAACACCACAGTTCAAAAGCAACAATTCTTCAGTGCTCAGCTTTCTTTATAGTCCAACTCTCACATTCATACATGACTACTGGAAAATCCATAGCTTTGACTAGAGATACCTTTGTTGGCAAAGTAATGTCTCTGCTTTTTAATATGCGGACTAGGTTGGTCATAACTTTTCTTCCAAGAAGCAAGCGTCTTTTAATTTCATGGATGCAGTCACCATCTGCAGTGATTTTGGAGTCCCCTTAAATAAAGTTTGTCACTGTTTCCACTGTTTCCTCATCTATTTGCCATGAAGGGATGGCACTGGATGCCATGATCTTCATTTTCTGAATGTTGTTTGTTTTTATATTTTTTAAAATTTATTTTAATTGGAGGCCAATTACTTTACAATATTGTAGTGGTTTTTGCCATACATTCACATGAATCAGCCATGGGTGTACATGTGTTCCCCATCTTTAACCTCCCTCCCACCCCCTCCCCATCCCATCCCTCAGGGTCATCCCAGTTCACCAGCCCTGAGCACCCTGTCTCATGCATCGAACCTGGACTGGCAATCTATTTCACATATGATAATATATATGTTTCAATGCTATTCTCTCAAATCATCCCACCCTCGTCTTCTCCCACAGAGTCCAAAAGTCTGTTCTTCACATCTGTGTCTCTTTCGCTGTCTCGCATATAGGGTCATAGTTACCATCTTTCTAAATTCCATATATATGCATTAATATACTGTATTGGTGTTTTTCTTTCTGACTTACTTCGCTCTGTATAATAGGATCCAGTTTTATCCACCTCATTAGAACTGATTTAAATGCATTCTATTTAACAGCTGAGTAATATTCCATTGTGTACCACAGCTTTCTTATCCATTCGTCTGCCGATGGACATCGAGGTTGCTTCCATGTCCTGGCTATTGTAAACAGTGCTACAATGAACATTGGGGTAAATGGTGTCTCTTTCGGTTATGGTTTCCTTGGTGTGTATGCCTAGCAGTGGGATTGCTGGGTCATATGGCAGTTCTATTTCCAGTTTTTTAAGGAATCTCCACATTGTTCTCCATAGTGACTGTACTAGTTTGCACTGCCACCAACAGTGTAAGAAGCTTCCTTTTTCTCTGCACCCTCTCCAGCTTTTATTGTTCGTAGACTTTTTGATAGCAGCCATTCTGACCGGCGTGAGATGATACCTCATTGTGGGTTTGATTTGCATTTCTCTGATAATGAGTGGTGTTGAGCATCTTTTCATGTGTTTGTTAGCCATCTGTATGTTTTCTTTGTAGAAATGTCTATTTAGTTCTTTGGCCGATTTTGATTGGGTCGCTTGTTTTTCTGAAATGTAGCTGCAGGAGGTGCTTGTATATTTTTGAGATTAATTCTTTGTCAGTTGCTTCATTTCCTATTATTCTCTCCCATTCTGAAGGCTGTCTTTTCACCTTGCTTATAGTTTCCTTCGTTGTGCAAAAGCTTTTAAGTTTAATTAGGTCTTGTTTATTTATTTTTGGTTTTATTTCCATTACTCTGGGAGGTGGATCTTAGAAGTTCCTGCTATGATTTACGTCAGAGAGTGTTTTGCCTATGTTTTCCTCTGGGAGTTTTATAGTTTCTGGTCTTACATTTAGATCTTTAATCCATTTTGAGTTTATTTTTGTGTATGGTGTTAGAAAGTGTTCTAGTTTCATTCTTTTACAAGAGGTTGACCAGTTTTCCCAGCATCACTTGTTAAAGACATTGTCTTTTCTCCATTGTGTATTCTTGCCTCCTTTGTCAAAGATAAGGTGTCCATAGGTGCGTGGATTTATCCCTGTGCTTTCTATTTTGTTCCATTGACTATGTTTCTTTGTGCCAGTACTATACTGACTTGATGACTGTAGCTTTGTAGTATAGCCT
Source organism: Bos javanicus (assembly GCF_032452875.1). Taxonomy (NCBI): domain Eukaryota; kingdom Metazoa; phylum Chordata; class Mammalia; order Artiodactyla; family Bovidae; genus Bos; species Bos javanicus. The sequence continues at coordinate 54,900,882 of NC_083897.1, forward strand.
GAAGTCAGGCAAGTTGATTCCTTCAGTTCCATTCTTCTTTCTCAAGATTGCTTTAGCTATTCGAGGTTTTTTGTATTTCCATACAAATTGTGAAATTGTTTGTTCTAGTTCTCTGAAAAATACCGTTGGTAGCTTGATAGGGATTACATTTGAATCTATGGATTGCTTTGGGTAGTATACTCATTTTCACTATATTGATTCTTCCAATCCATGAACATGATATATTTCTCCATCTATTTGTGTCATCTTTGATTTCTTTCATCAGTGTTTTATAACTTTCACATATATAGGTCTTTTACTTCTTTAGGTAGATTTATTTCTAAGTATTTTATTCTTTCTGTTGCAGTGGTGAATGAAATTGTTTCCTTAATTTCTCTTTCTGTTTTCTCATTGTTAATGTATAGGAATGTAAGGAATTTATGTGTGTTAATTTTATATCCTGCAACTTTACTGTATTCATTGATTAGCTCTAGTAATTTTCTGGTGGAGTCTTTAGGGTTTTCTATGTAGAGGATCATGTCATCTGCAAACAGAGTTTTACTTCTTCTTTTAAAATCTTAATTCCTTTTATTTCTTTTTCTTCTCTGATAGCTGTGGCTAAAACTTCCAAAACTATGTTGAATAGTAGTGGTGAGAGTGGGCATCCATGTCTTGTTCCTGACTTTAGGGGAAATGCTTTCAATTTTTCACCATTGAGGATAATATTTGCTGTGGGTTTATCATAAATGGCTTGTATTATGTTGAGTTATGTTCCTTCTATGCCTGCTTTCTGGAGGGTTTTTTTTTTTTTTTATCATAAATGGATGTTGAATTCTGTCAAAGGCTTTCTCTGCATCTATTGAGATAATCATATGGTTTTTATCTTTCAATTTGTTAATGTGGAGTATCACATTGATTGATTTGTGAACATTGAAGAATCCTTGCATCCCTGGGATAAAGCCCACTTGGTCATGATGTATGATCTTTTTAATATGTTGTTGGATTCTGTTTGCTATAATTTTGTTAAGAATTTTTCGTCTATGTTCATCAGTGATTTTGGCCTATCGTTTTCTTTTTTCATGGCATGTTTGTCTGGTTTTGGTATTAGCGTGTTGGTGGCCTCATAGAATGAGTTTGGAAGTTTACCTTCCTCTGCAATTTTCTGGAAGAGTTTGAGTAGGAAAGGTGTTAGCTCTTCTCTAAATTTTTGGTAGAATTCACCTGTGAAGCCATCAGGTCCTGGGCTTTTGTTTGTTGGAAGATTTCTGATTAAGGTTTCGATTTCTGTGCTTGTGATGGGTTTTTTAAGATTTTCTATTTCTTCCTGGTTCAGTTATGGAAAGTTATACTTTTCTAAGAACTTGTCCATTTGTTCCAAGTTGTTCATTTTATTGGCATATAGTTGCTGATCATAGTCTCTTATGATCTTTTGTTTTTCTCTGTTGTCTGTTGTGATTTCTCCATTTTTATTTCTAATTTTGTTGATTTGATTCCTCTCCCTTTGTTTCTTGATAAGTCTGGCTAATGATTTGTCTATTTTATTTATCTTTTCAAAAAACCAGTTTTTGGCTTTGTTGATTTTGGCTATGGTCTCCTTTGTTTCTTTTGCAGTTATTTCTGCTCTAATTTTTAAGATTTCTTTCCTTCTGCTAACCATGGGGTGCTTCATTTCTTCTTTTCTCTAGTTGCTTTAGGTGTAGAGTTAGGTTATTTTTTTGCTTTCTCTCCTGTTTGTTGAGGTAGGCTTGTATGCTATGAACCTTCCCCTTAGCACTGCTTTTACTGAATCCCATAGGTTTTGGGTTGTTATATTTTCATTTTCATTTGTTTCTATGCATTTTTTGATTTCTTTTTTGATTTCTACTGTGATTTGTTGGTTACTCAGATGTTTGTTGTTTAGCCTTCATGTTTGTATTCTTAATAGTTTTTTTTTCCTTTAGTTTACATCTAATCTTATCACATTGTGATTAGAATAGATGCTTGAGATGATTTAAATGTTTTTGAATTCACCAAGGCTACCTTTATGGCCCAAGATGTGATCTATCCTGGAGAAGGTTCCATGTGCACTTCAGAAAAAAAGTGAAATTCATTGTTTTAGGGTGAAATGTCCTATAGATATCAATTAGGTCTAACTGTAAATTGTATCATTTAAAGTTTGTGTTTCCTTGCTAATTTTCTGTTTAGTTGATCTATCCATAGGTGTTAGTGGGGTATTAAATTCTCCCACTATTATTGTGTTACTGTTAATTTTCCCTTTCATACTTGTTAGCATTTGCCTTATGTATTGAGGTGCTTCTATGTTGGGTGCATATATATTTATAATTGTTATATCTTCTTCTTGGATTGATCCTTTGATCATTATGTAGTGTCCTTCTTTGTCTCCTTTCCTGGCCTTTATTTCAAAGTCTATTTTATCTGATATGAGTATTGCTACTCCTGCTTTCTTTTGGGCTCCATTTGCATGAAATAATTTTTTTCAGCCCTTCACTTTCAGTCTGTATGTGTCCCTAGGTTTGAGGTGGATCTCTTGTAGGCAGCATATATAGGGGTCTTGTTTTTGTATCCATTCAGCCAGTCTTTGTCTTTTGGTTGGGGCATTCAACCCATTGACATTTAAGGTAATTATTGATAAATATGGTCCCATTGCCATTTACTTTGTTGTTTCGGGTTTGAGTTTATAAACCTTTTTTGTGTTTCCTGTCTAGAGAAGATCCTGTAGCATTTGTTGAAGAGTTGGTTTGGGAGTGGTGAATTCTCTGAGATTTTGCTTTTCTGTAATGCTTTTGAGTTCTCCTTCATATTTGAATGAGATCCTTGCTGGATACAGTAATCTGGGTTGTAGGTTTTTCTCTTTCATCACTTTAAATATGTCATGCCATTCCCTTCTGGCTTGAAGAGTTTCTATTGAAAGATCAACTGTTATCCTTATGGGGATCCCCTTATGAGTTATTTGTTGCTTTTCCCTTGCTGCTTTTAATATTTGTTCTTTGTGTTTGATCTTCACTAATTTGATAAATATGTGTCTTGGGGTGTTTTTCCTTGGGTTTATCCTGTTTGGGACTCTGGGTTTCTTGGAGTTGGGTGGCTATTTCCTTCCCGATTTTAGGGAAGTTTTCAACTATTATCACCTGAAGTATTTTCTCATGCCCTTTCTTTTTGTCTTCTTCTTCTGGGAGTCCTACAATTTGAATGTTGGGGCGTTTCACATTGTCCCAGAATTCTCTGAGGTTGTCCTCATTTCTTTTAATTCTTTTTTCTTTTTTCCTCTGTGCTTTATTTATTTCTACCATTCTATCTTCCCCCTCACTTATCCTATCTTTTGCCTCTGTTATTCTACTGTTGTTTACCTCCAGAGTGCTTTTGATCTCAGTTACTGCATTATTCATTATTGATTTACTCTTTTTTATTTCTTCTAGGTCCTTGTTAAACTTTTCTTGCATCATCTCAATCCTTGTTTCCAGACTATTTATCTGTAACTCAATTTTGTTTTCAAGATTTTGGATTATTTTTACTATCATTATTCTGAATTATTTTTCAGGTAGACACCCTATCTCTTCCTCTTTTGTTTGGTTTGGTGGGCTTTTATCATGTTCCTTTACCTGTTGAATATTTCTCTGCCTTTTCATCTTGTTTAGGTTGCTGTGTCTGGGGTTGTCTTTCTGTATGCTAGAAGTTTGTGGTTCCTCTTTATTGTGGAGTTTCCTCCTTGTGGGTGGGGTTGGACGAGTGGCTTGTCAAGGTTTCCTGGTTAGGAAAGCTTGCATCAGTGTTATGGGGGGGTGGAGCTGGATATCTTCTCTCTGGAGTACAGTGAAGTGTCCAGTAGTGAGTTCTGAGGTGTCTAGGGGTTTGGTGTGACTTTTGGCTACCTGTATTTTTGTGCTTGGGGTTATGTTCCTGCATTGTTGGAGAATTAGCTTGGTATGTCTTGCTCTGAAACTTTTTGGCTCTTGGGTGGAGCTTGGTTTCAGTGTAGGTATGGAGGCTTTTGGATGAGCTCTTGTCGATTAATGGTCCCTGGAGTCAGGAATTTTCTGGTGTTCTCAAGTTTTGGATTTAGGCCTCCTGCCTCTGGCTTTCAGTCTTTTTCTTACAGTAGCCTCAAGACTTCTTCATTCATACAGCACCGATGATAAAACATCTAGGTTAATGGTGAAAAGATTCTCCACAGTAGGGGACAACCAGAGAAATTCACAGAGTTACATGGAGAAGAGAAGAGGGAGGATGGAGATAGAGGTTACCAGAAGGAGAAGAGAGGGAATCAAAAGGGGATAGAACAATCTAGCCAGTAATTAATTCCCTATTTGCTCTCCACAGTCTGGAACATCTAGAGAGTTTCACAGAGTTCTATAGAGAAGAGAAGGAGGAAGAAGATAGAAGTGACCAGGAGGAGAGGAGGATGAGTCAAAAGGAGAGAGACCAATCTAGCCTGTGATCGGTTCCCTAAGTGTTCTCCACAGCCTGGAGCACCCAAAGACATTCACAGAGTTAAGTAGAGAAGAGAAGGGGAGGGAGGAGATAGAGCTGACCTGGGGAAGAAAAAGGAGAGTCAAAATGGGAGAGAGCAGTGAAGCCAGTAATCACACTCCTAAGTAAAAATGGGTACTGAAGATTGGATTCTTAAAAATACAGAATTGATAACAAATACCAAAAAGCAAAGATTAAAAATCTACAGTAGACGTTATACTCTCAAAAATACAATACTAAAAAAACAAAACAAAATCGCAAAAATTATATAAATATGTATATAAGAAATTTGCTTTAAAAACAATGTGTTTTTTTTTTTGCTATGTAATAGAAGGTTTTAAAAATGAAAATTAAAGGAGTAATAAAGAACTTAAAAAAGAAATGATAATAGTACAATATATCTACGAATTTCCCTGGAGCTGCTGAGGCCAGTGTGGGGTCAGTTCAGTTTCAGATAATTCCTTGTTCCGGCTTATACTTCTTCTTGATGTCTATAGGTCCCTTCCAGTGTAGCCAATGCTAACTACAGGGTTTTAATCTGTTACACCTGTCACTTCTAAAGCGGTTCTGTCTTCTTTGTTTATTTTGGCTTCCTCTGTTTGCAAGTCTGTTCAGTATCTAACTTCTTCCCTGACACAAGGGTGCAAAGGTGGTCATTTATTTAGGCTCTCTTGTTTAATTGTGCTGCTGGGAGGGAGGAACACTGCAAACAGATATCACTGGCATGTGCGGAGTGCTTTCCATGTCTGGGCCACACTGGGTTTGCCCCCGCTCACGGTGTGTGTACTTTCCTGGTCTGCACTGCTCAGGTTCCAGGTTGCTCTGCAGGGAAACTGTCTAAGGCCATCCCTGGGTTGCATGCACTTCCCAGGTCTAAGCCATTCAAGTTCAGGTTCTCGGGTACTCCACAAAGGCACAGACTCTGTTGGGCCTGTGTTTTGTACCCTTCCCAGGTCCGAGGAGTTCAGGTGACCAGGTGCTTGGTGAGTAGTGCACTCTCCCCAGGTGGGACAGTGCATCTTATCACCTCCACTGTCCCAGCCACTTGGTTTCCTGGGTGCGCAGTGGGAGTGCCGTCTCAGGTGTGCTGTGTGTCTCTTCTGGGGAGATGATCTCTGGCTGTGACCCTGCTGGTGGATGTCAACCGTTCAGGATCCCAGGAAGACTTGGTTAGCAACTGGGAGCCTGCTCGCAGTTTGGTAAAGGATGCCATCTCCGGGGCCAAGTTTGCCCCTCGCCTTCCAGCTCTGGCTGTTGCCCACCTGCCTCCCTGCCTCTGGCGGGGAATGGGCCGGTCTTCAGCCGGCTAGCTCTCCTCTGGTATTCGCTCAGTCCTTTGTTCTGTGAGCAGCCCTGCAGTGCCTTAGGTTAGAACTTCTTGTGGGAAAGTTCTCACTCTCTGTCTCTTTCCTCTTTTTTTTTCCCTCTCTCTGGCTATCCCACAGTTTGGGTTGCTATCTCACGTTAGCTCCTTCAGATTGCCCTCAGGGCATTCAGGCCTGGTTCTTACCCTAAGCAATGCAGTCCGCACCTCCCTGTTCAGCCCCCACTTGCTGTTGGCCGACACAAGCGTCTGGGCTACTTCTCCACTGATAGTTGCGGTTAGGCGTGTAATCTGTGGGTTTTATTTATTTATTTTTTCCTCTCGGTTATGTTGCCCTCTGAGATTCCAGAGCTCCCCACAGACCCACTGGTGAGAGGGTTTCCAGGTGTTTGGAAGCTTCTCCTCATTTACAACTCCCTCGCTGGGATGGGTCTCCATCCCTTACTCTTTTGCCTCTCTTTTTATCTTTTATATTTTGTCCTACCTCCTTTTGAAGACAATGGGCTGCCTTTTTGGGTGCCTGGTGTCCTGCACAAGTGTTCAGAAGTTGTTTTGTAGTAATTGTTCAGCGTTCAAATGATCTTTCGATGAATTTGTAGGGGAAAAAGTGGTCTCCCCATCCTATTCCTCTGCCATCTTAGGACCGCCACCCTGAATGTTAAGTTTTAAGACAACTTTTTCACTCTTCTCTATTTTATCTCTCCTCTATCTTTTCCACTCTTCTCTATCACTATATTCTATCTTACATGGTACTAAAATGCTTAAAGCAGTGTCTGGCAAATATTATGTTGTATGTAGGTGTTCTTAAATTTGTTTCCATCTTTGGCTAGCTGCATGTGGTATATAGATGCGTGCATACTGTTGCTAAGTCATGTCTTACTTTTTGTGACCCCATGAGCTGTAGCCCATGGGGATCCTCTGCCGTTGGAATTTCCCAGACAAGAATACTGGAGTGGGTTGCCATTTTCTTCTCTAGGGGATCTTCCTGACCCAGGGATCAAACCCATGTCTCCTGCATCTCCTACACTGGCAGACAGATTCTTTACCACTGAGCCACTGTGGATGTCATTCTGGTATATAGATATCCTGAGTGAATTCTTAGCCAAAGCATCCCTATTCTTTTGGCACTTTTCCCAGTTCTCAGGACAATATGCACATCGTAGAAGATGAGCAGAGTGGGAAGAGATATTCCTGAGATGAGCTTCTCTGTGAGGTGGGAGGAAGGGAATTTGGCCCGAGGGTTTTCTCACTCATATTTGGTCTCACAGGGTAGAAGGAATGCCTGGCTGATGATCCTCTGGGGTGGGTGTTTGCAGTGAAAGTCCCTCAGAAGGTAGTCATATCTGTTTGGAAGGCTGGGTAGTCACTTGCCCTGTCGTAGACTGAAAACTATGGGATGAACAGCAGTGGTCCCCTATTTCTGACATCTTTTATTATTGACCTGTGTATGTTTGGAATTAGCTTGACAGAAACTGTGGTAGTAGCCACATTCTACTAGTGGGTGTTCAAATAATATGCCACATAGCTCACATAGGAGTTTCTAAGGGTCAGAGCCCCTAGGTGATAGTGACTTCAGCCAGCACAGACTTCAGGTTGAAGTGCTTTTTCCTAGGCACCTTATAGATCTCAGGTTGCAGAATCCTGGCTCAGACATCTGCATCAATAAGAGATGACTAGGAAGGATTTATGGACACCTATAGGCACCCCGGGGGTTCTAGAAATATTCTGTAAAAGGCTGAACTTTCTACATTCAAACAGGTAGAAGCTGAGAACTATTGTGACTTTGGTAAGAGTATATTAATGTGGGCTTATTTGTATTCAGCGATTGACAAAGGCCAAGACATTTGGGTACTAGAAGGATTTTCAGCAGTGGAAAGACTTGGTTAGATTTAAGACTTCAGATACTCTGGTGTTAGTGTAGACATGGGATAGGAGTTTTGCAGAAGTAGTAGTTAATAAGGGATTATGGTAGTGTTCTGGTGCTAAGTGATGAGGGATGACATTAAGACAGTGAAAGAAGCGATGGAATGGAGGGGAGAGATTTGAAAAAAATAGTTCTGAGAGAGACTCAATAGAACATCATGTTTATTTTGATAGAGAAGATAAAGGAGAAGGAGAGGTCAAAGGTAACTCTCCAGGGAAAAGAGTTTTGTGAATGAGAGAAGAGGTCAACCAAGTCATTTCCATGATGAAGTCAAGTAAGAGAATAAGTAATACATGTCCACTGAATGGGGAGATTAGGAAGTCAATGGACCTCTGGTGCTCTGTATCCAATGGTCCATTCACTCCTGGCTCTTATTCTTCCTTTATGTTTACTTTGCATGTTCTAAGCCCTCATAGAAGTTCTACAAGTTGAGCCTGCCTTCTTGTTTTGACCTTTCCTAAAACCAATCCACATCTTCACGACACAAATAATCACTCACCTGGAGCCAGAAATCCTGGGATGCAAAGTCAAGCGGGCCTTAGGAAGCATCACTACGAACAAAGCTAGTGGAGGTGATGGAATTCCAGTTGAGCTATTTCAAATCCTAAAAGATGATGCTGTGAAAGTGCTGTACTCAATATACCAGCAAATTTGGAAAACTCAGCAGTGGCCACAGAACGGGAAAAGATCAGTTTTCATTCCAAACACAAAGAAAGGCAATGTGAAAGAATACTCAAACTGCTGCACAATTGCACTCATCTCATACACTAGCAAAGTAATGCTCAAAATTCTGCAAGCCAGGCTTCAACAGTACATGAACTATGAACTTCCAGATGGTCAAGCTGGATTTAGAAAAGGCAGAGGAACCAGAGATCAAATTGCCAATATTCGTTGGGTCATCAAAAAAGCAAGAGAATTCCAGAAAAATATCTATTTCTGATTTATTGCCTATGCCAAAGCCTTTGACTGTGTGGATCACAATAAACTGTGGAAAATTCTGAAAGAGATGGGAATATCAGAACACCTGACCTGCCTCTTGAGAAACCTGTATACAGGTCAGGAAGCAACAGTCAGAACTGGACATGGAACAACAGACTGGTTCCAAATAGGAAAAGGAGTACATCAAGGATGTATATTGTCACTCTGTTTATGTAACTTATATGCAGAGTACATCATGAGAAGTGCTGGACTAGATGAAGCACAGGCTGGAATAAAGATTTCCAGGAGAAATATAAGTAATCTCAGATATGCAGATGATACCACACTTATGGCAGAAAGCAAAGAAGAACTAAAGAGCCTCTTAATGAAAGTAAAAGAGGAGAGTGAAAAAGTTGGCTTAAAATTCAACATTGAGAAAACTAAGAACATGACATCTGGTCCCATCACTTCATGGCAAATAGATGGGGAAACAATGGAAACAGTGACAGACTTCACTTTTGGGGGGGGCTCCAAAATCACTTCAGATGGTGGCTGCAGCCATGAAATTAAAAGACACTTGCTCCTTGGAAGAAAAGGACAGGATATTAAAAAGCAAAGACGTTACTTTGCCACCAAAGGTCCGTCTAGTCAAAGCTACAGTTTTTCCAGTGGTCATGTATGGATGTGAGAGTTGGACTATAAAGAAAGCTGAGTGCTGAAGAATTAATGCATTTGAACTATAGTGTTGGAGAAGACTCTTGAGAGTCCCTTAGACAGCAAGGATGTCCAACCAGTCCATCCTAAAGGAAATCAGTCCTGAACATTCATTGAAAGGACTGATGCTGGAGTGGAAACTCCAATACTTTGGCCACCTGATGCGAAGAACTGACTCATTTGAAAAGATCCTGATGCTGGGAGAGATTGAAGGTGGGAGGAGAGGGGGGTGACAGAGGATAAGATGGTTGGATGGCAAAACTGACATGAGTTTGAGCAGGCTCCAGGAGTTGGTGGTGAACAGGGAGGCTTGGTGTGCTGCAGTCCATGGGGTCACAAAGAGTCAGACACAACTGAGTGACTGAAATGAACTGAACTGAAAACTAAACTCCCAACTAAAACTTTTCAGCTCTGGGTCCAATTGCTTTAGGACTCCTCACTTTGCTGACAAAGGTCCATATAAGTGAAAGCTATGGTTTTTCCAGTAGTCATGTATGGATGTGAGAATTTGGACCATAAAGAAGACTGAACATTACATTTAATAATCCATATTTCTCTTAACACTTGTCATTGAGAGAGAGAGATGGATTATTAAATGTAACAAAAATTACTGAAAATGGGAAAAAGGTTCAAAAGACTGGTTGTCTTCTTGGGCCATTTTGCAGGGTTCATCTTTTCTCTTCACCAAAATACAAGGAAGTAGCACAAGTTGGTTTGAGAGTAATCAGTCCAAACCAGAGTTATAGCGGACCTTAAGGGAGTGACCATCGAGATGGCTTCAAAAGATAAATCCAGCTAAAAGAATGTATTTGAGCTGAAAACCCATCAAGGAACAGAATTGCTGATTCAGTCTGACAGTGACACTGTTACAAATGATTGGTTTAATCTTCTCAGTAGTACTATTACTAATCAGACAGTAGAACCCAATGAAGCAATCAAACAGGAGATACCAGATTCACCAGGAATTGAAAAGCATGATAAAGAAAAGGACCAGAAGGAACCAAAGAAATTGCATTCTGTGAAAGTATCTATTATAGATTCTTCAGAACAGAAGAAAAACAAGAAAAACTTAAAGAAGTTTCTTACACAATGCCCTACTTTGCAAGCTGTTCGTGAAAAAGGTTATATTAAAGATCAGGTATTTGGAGCCAGTCTTGCTGATCTGTGTCAGAGGGAGAATAGCACATTGCCAAAATTTGTGAAATTATACATATTGAACATGTTGAGCAATATGGGCTGGATGTTGATGGGATTTACAGAGTTAGTGGCAACCTAGCAGTGATCCAGAAGCTGAGGTTTGCAGTCAAGCATGATGAGAAATTGGACTTGAAGGATAGTAAATGGGAAGATATTCATGTCATCACTGGAGCCCTCAAAATGTTTTTTCGAGAATTACCAGAACCTCTCTTTACACTTAATCATTTTAATGATTTTGTTAATGCAATTAAACAAGAACCGTGACAGCGTGTCTCTGCTGTGAAGGACCTGACCAAACAGTTGCCAAAGTCAAATCAGGACACAATGCAGATTCTGTTCAGACATCTCAAACGAGTTATAGAAAATGGAGGGAAAAACTGAATGACCTATCAGAGAATAGTGATTGTTTTTGGTCCCACTCTGCTCAAGCCAGAGAAGGAGACTGGTAACATAGTGGTCCACACCATCTACCAGAATCAAATCATAGAATTAATTCTTCTCGAGAAAAATTCCATCTTTGGATGCTGACACTTACTGAAGACAACCTGTGAAATAGAAGCTGGATTTCATCAGATTCCAGATCCTCATACCCGAAGTATTTTATGTTTGGACCAAGCAGTGACTCTTTTCTTTTGGACTTTTCTGAGGGATCAGAAGGGAATGGAAGGGTCCGGATGTGTGTTATTTGCTGCTTTGTTGCAAGTTCATAAACCTGTGGGTGCTTTTGAATTAATTTTATCCTGAATGTTTGCATTTCACACTCTGACTTTCAGTAAAAAAAATCAAAACTTGCAATTCCAACCAGTCATATACACTGGGTAATTTGGTAGGAATACATTTTTTTTTCCCCCTCAAACTGGATAACGAAGAATTTCTTTTCACGATTTGATAGATTCATTACTTGATAGAACAACACTTACAATCAGTTATTTTTAAAATGCTCCTGGGCATTTAAAACAAAGTGAAGTATGTCTGTTTCGAAACCTGTGTATATCTTTTCCAGGATTTCTGCATGCAGTGGCAGTCTGAGTGCTAGGACCCATTACAACCCAGGCAGCATCCCTTGATGAAGGCTGGCTGTCTTCACTGTGTAACACAGCAGCACACTAATAGTACTTAAAACGCTGTGATATACTAGAGTTGAATTTAGCATAAGCCAGTTCAGGGTATTTGGGTGCTGTCTATACTACACTGACTTGTAGCTGCTGCTGCTAAGTCACTTCAGTCGTGTCTGACTCTGTGTGACCCCATAGACGGAAGCCCACCAGCCTCCCCCGTCCCTGATATTCTCCAGGCAAGAACAGTGGAGTGGGTTGCCATTTCTTTCTCCAATGCATGAAAGTGAAAAGTGAAAGTGAAGTCGCTCAGTCGTGTCCGACTCGTAGCGACCCCATGGACTGCAGCCCACCAGGCTCCCCTGTCCATGGGATTTTCCAGGCAATAGTACTGGAGTGGGGTGCCATTGCCTTCTCCGACTTGTAGCTAGCAATCCTAATTCTCTCTAGTGCCATATTGAGTTCTTGGTATGACCCTGTGGAGAAATGAACTTTCTTTGATGCAAGTTCAGGCTGAAAACTGTCTTTTAGCTTATGTATATAATTGTGTTGTATAGTCTCAGAGTACATTCTAACCTCTTGTTTCTAATCACGATACTGGTAATTCTTCTCCATGAATATTAGGTTTCCTCCAGAAATAGGCCGTTATTTGAGGAAGTTAACTGTGTGCACTTTTAGATTTTAATTACATTTACAGCAATCACTGTAATGCAAATGGTACTGGAAAATGCTGAATAGACTTGCTAAATGATAAATGAACTACAAGAGGAAACTTTTAGATTATTTAATATGTACAGAATACATTAGAAAAATGTATTACAGAATTCAAGCTCTGCAGTATGAATAGTGGAAACCTATATATAAATTACATGGAGGTCAGATCGAAAATGACGTTGCTAAATCTGAGAATTTCTTTTTTACATTAGTAATGTAGATCAGTTTGTATAATAAAACAAGGTTTGGAAGGTTTTATTACAGAGAGCATGGTCTGCTGAAGATTTTTTAAAATGTATTTTTCTAGATTAAGTGCTATAAATGAAATGTCTAATCCGAATAAAGAAAACTGTAAGAGGTTTAGAGATTTTTTATGTTGGAAATTGTGCATTTTGGTTTTTAATTTTGTTTTCTTTTTGCATTTACTGGCACATTTTTATAATACCTCATTTTAAAAAAATCAAGTGAATCTGATATATCCTGTGGCAAATATGTCTCCCTCATTTCAACACCTTTTCTGCTCTCTACCATACCAGTGCCATCCCCACCCCGACGCCTTCCACTCTGTTTCTTTATCAGTATTTGAAAGTGAATGGTTTGTAACCAAGACTCTTTTTCTTAGGATTACATTTACAATTTACAGATTTGTTTTCTTGGGAACAAATATTTTTTGTATGACCTGTCTAAAAACCTCTCACCTGAGTTTTGTAGTAAAAGCATTGTTTGTTGTGATCTTATTAAATTGATAACAAACTAAGCTATTTGACAGCAATGGGAAAGCAGATTATCTTGGGCAGGGAGAAAAATCCCCCAAATGAGAATGTTTATATTTGCCTAAAGATGTTCATAACAATATATAGTATGCCCTAGGCCTGGTCTGTGCAGTGATTGTATGCCAGGAAAACAATTAGATACAAATCAGTGATGTTCTTTCTCTTGGTAGTTACAACATATCAAAGATTAAAATTGTCCTGTGTTTCTTGTTTCAAAGTACACATGTGTGTATGTGAAGTCTTAAATGTTTTAATAGTCCATGGCTAACAGCTTATTGTAATATTGTATGTACAGTGAGATCAGTGTCTTGTGTTTTCATCCTCTGTGAATTAAAAATTCTCACTTGTTTTGTCATAATAAAACCAATAATATTTTCCTGTCTTGACAGCTTGATTTTTAGTAGAAAAGATATTAAAGGCTGAAATTAAAAAAAAAAAAAAAGAAGTCTGAACGTTGAAGAATTGATGCTTTTGAACTGTGGTATTGGAGAAGGCTCTTGAGAGTCCCTTGGACAGCAAGGAGATCAAACCAGTCAATCTTAAAGGAAATCAACCCTGAATATTCATTGGAAGGACTGATGCTGAAGTCAAAGCTCCAATACTATGGCCACCTGATGGGAAGTGCTGACATTAGAAAAGACCCTGATGCTGGGAAAGACTGAAGGCAGGAGGAGAAGGGGAGGACCGAGGATGAGATGGTTGGATGGCATCACTGATTGAGGGGACATGAGTTTGAGCAAGCTCTGGGAGATGGTGAAGGACAGAGAAGCCTGGCATGCTGCAGTCCATGGGGTCACAAAAAGTTGGACATGACTGAATGGCTGAACAACAACGAGGTGACAGAATAGTTGCTCATCTAGTTCATACTAATGGAATCATATATATCGTTCCCAGGAATACAAACATGTCTAAAGGTTATCTTAGGGATACCCATTCAACCTAAAGAATTGAATCTATGACTGTGAAAGTTTCTAGTTACATGGCATAGGGGGACATACCTTGTAGAGAGGATTTTAATTCCCTTATAAAGGGAAAATAAAAATAAAAAAACTCTAAGATCATCATGGATTTGCCTCAAGTCACTGAGGAAGAGATGAAGTCATTTTAATATTTCTTCATTCCAGACTACTGCTCCCTCACTCTCCCTCGTTTCCTTGTCCCTAGAACCCTTGCTACCGAGCATCCCCTATCCATCAGTCCCAAACACAGGCCCTTCTAGTGATTGATGTGGTTTTGCTTTGGACTCTAGGCATTGTGTGCTTGACTGTATCTCCTTTGTCATCTTTAGTGTGATGAGTTTTCCATGGTCAGCTTCCAGCACTGTCTCAGGCCTGCTCTGTCTTGCTGCCAAGGAACTACTCTGACTTGCAGATGAATTCCAAAATGTGGTAATCACCTGTGAAAATAAATGGGATAAAGATAGAACAAGTGACAGCTGAAATGTGTTTGCTCCTGTCTGAGGTCTTGGTTTTGTGTGACAGAAGGTGCATATAATGTTAGGTAGACTGTGAGATTCTGGGTAGGAACATTTGCCTTGGAAAGATAATTAGGATTTGGGAATGCGGCCAAGAGGTGAAAAAGGAAATATATGGCAGCAAACAATGCCGTTTTATGTGGAAAGGGGTCACAGGAAATCTGGCTTTTTAAATACAAAGTTTGAGACTTTAATCATAATAACAAGACTAACTACTATGTGCTAAGCACTTTCCCTGCACTATATTTCATTTTATCTTCACAGCAACTTATAAGGCAGGTTCTGATATTATCCCTATTTTACAAATGAAATAATAGAGGCTTGTGGTGGTGTGTGGTTTAGTCGCTAAGTTGTATTTGAATCAACTCTTTGTAACCCCATGGACTGTAGCCCGTCAGGCTCCTCTGTCCATGGGATTTCCCAGTCAAGAATACTGGAGTGGGTTGTCATTTCCTTCTCCAAGGGATCTTCCCAACCCAGGGATTGAATGTGCATCTCCTGCATTGGTAGGTGGACTCTACCACTGAGCCACCAGGGAAGCCCCAGTAGAAACTTAGGTAAATTAGCTTGCCTGAGAGCACATGGCTAGTAAGATGTAGAGCTGGGAATAATACTCAGGCCAACTTGTCTCCAGAGCTTACCCTTTAACCATTTCAGTTCAGTTCAGTTCAGTCGCTCAGTCGTGTCCACTCTTTGTGACCCCATGAATTGCAGCACACCAGGCCTCCCTGTCCATCACCAACTCCTGGAGTTCACCCAAACTCATGTCCTTCGAGTCGGTGATGCCATCCAGTCATCTCATCCTCTGTCGTCTCCTTCTCCTCCTGCCCCCAATCCCTCCCAGCATCACAGTCTTTTCCAGTGAGTCAGCTCTTCGCATGAGGTGGCCAAGGTATTTAATCATTTACTACTGACCAAACACTGTTCTGTCCTTCCCTAGTAGCTCAGATGGTAAAGCGTCTGTCTGCAATGCAGGAGACCTGGGTTCGATCCCTGGGTTGGGAAGATCCCCTGGACAAGGAAATAGCAGCCCACTCCAGTATTCTTGCCTGGAAAATCCCATGGACCATGGAGCCTGGTAGGCTACTGTCCATGGGGTCGCAAAGAGTCGAACATGACTGAGTGATTTCACTTTTACTTTTAAATACTGTTCTAAGAACTTTACATGTACTATACCATTGAAGCCTCACAACAGTGCTATGCCATAGCTGCTATTGTTATCCTGACCTTATAGATGAGGAAACAGACACACAAAAGTTGTGTGTTTAATAAATGGTGGAGCCAGTTCTCTTGTCCATTACTCCATAAAATGCTTTCCACACTATGTGAGGCAAGCAGGAAAATCCCAAAGCAAGGAGATGGTATAAACTATGAAGATGCAGAATAGATCATTGAGAGGCCACTATGTAAGTCACAACTAACAGGGATCAGTGGCAGTAGATGGGTTTGAGAAGTACACAGGTGGGTTCTTGAGTTAGCCTCTTTTAATCATTAAGTGAGTTATATTAGACAACTTGATTTTGAGGTGGATCCCAATATTCCATAGCACCTTCTGAAGAAGTTAACCCATTTGACTAGTTCACTAATATCTGCTATCAAGTCTTATACAAATTTCAATTTATGGCTTTGTCCATAATCTTGGGACACAATGGCCATCATTGAGATTTTAGCAAACATTAATCATATAAGTCTTTCTATGTTATAGTCCAGCTACCTCTCCCATCTCATATGACTTTCTGATTCTGCTCTACCACTGATAGACTTCGAATTCTACAAGTTCACAGCTGCCTGTCTACTCAAAGCCTAGGAAAAGTGTTTGGCACATAGTGGACAGTTAACAAATGTTTGTTGAATGATGAGAGATTCCTAGTATAAACAGAAAAGATGGGATATTAAGAAGAGTTGGAGGAATTTAGCATTTCTAGAAGGAATGCTACTGCCTTTATTTTAGAAGGAAGGATAATAGTAACACTCAAAATAGCAAATTGTTAAATAGGGCTTACCATGTGCCACACAGTATTCCAAACACTTTACACATATTAACTCATTAACTTTTCAAACCTATTAATTAATAATCAATTATTGCTATTGTCAAAATTTTTATAGAAAACAAAAAGCACAGAAAAGCTATGTGATTTGATAAAGTTCATACAGCTAGTGAGTGGTAGAGCTTTCCCTTAATGGTGAAAGAACACATGCAAGTGTAGGCCAGCCTTTGTTTATAATCAAGAAGAATAGAGCAGTTATGTCTAATGGTTTAATTTTTCCCTGTAATTTGCTAAGACAGAAGAAAGAGGATGGAATCAAGGGATGGAGCTTTGAAGATAATAGGACAATTCAAAGCACTCTTTAGAGAGTGGGAAATGGAATTGAACCAAAGATACATCTTAGGGTTACAGGTGGTATTGGGCTGGAGGTCTTGAACACAGTATTTTCTAGGTCTTCCTCATGTGTGACTTTGCCTAGCACTTATGGGTCACTATGATAGAGACCTGATTAAAGTGGACAATAGTGTTCATCCTTGATTAAAGTTTTGCCAGATGGATGCAATGAAATGTGAGAATGGCAAGAGAGTTTATGATATTGACGAGAATTATAGAAAAGATGGACTGAGGGACTGAAGCAGTATAAAAAGTGAGGTAAAGAAAAACTAGCTGATGGATTAGGAGAAAGTGAAGAACTCCGTGAACTTGAATATGAAAAGCAGAAAGAGAAGTCGTTTTGGACAGATAGTAGAATACTGGAGTTAGTGAAATGGAAGGTGAAACAGATTCAAGAATCTTAGGGATTGGTGGGGTGTAGACCAAGCCAGTGAGAATTCAGAAGTCAATGAACTATTAGAAGCTGTTGGATGAACCATCTATATGAATGTTGATATATCACTAAGAAAGAAGTTGCTGTATAACAAAGGGAACCCTTTCTGGTGCTCTATGATGACCTGGAGGGGTGGGCTGCAGGGAGGGGAGGGAGGCTCAAGAGGGAGGAATATATTTATAATTATGGCTGACTCGTGTTTTATGGCAGAAACCAACACAACATTGTAAAAATTTTAAAAAACAAACAAAAAAAGATATTAAATAAAGAAAGATGACAAGATAGCAAGGCTTGGGTTGCAGGAGATGATGCCAAGATCTGATAAGTAAAAAAATTGTTGACAGCTACAGAAAGGAGGAAGAGTGGTTGGTATAGTCAGATGACATAAGCCAAAGAGAGATTTACAAGAGTAAAGAGCAGTAGAAATAACAATGAGGAGCAAGGGTGATTTCTAGTCCTGGGATTCTTGGGGTGTGAGAAAATAATCATCTAACACTTCAGAGTGCTGCCAGGGAAGCAGTATCCACCTTTCACAATTTATTTCAGTTTCTGTATACCTAAGGTTTCTTTTCCTCATTCTTCTCTGTTTTCATATAATGATCTCTCTCTCTCTGTGGGTGTGTGAGTGTGTGTGTACTGTGTTGTGCTTAGTTACTCAGTCATGTCCAACACTTTGTGAGCCCGTGGACTGTAGCCTGCCAGGCTCCTTTGTCCATAGCGATTCTCCAGGCAAGAATACTGGACTGGGTTGCCATGCCCTCCTCCAGGGGATCTTCCCAACCCAGGGATCGAACCCAGGGCTCCCACATTGCAGGTGGATTCTTTATCATCTGAGCCACCAGGGAAGCCCAAGAATACTGGAGTGGGTAGCCTATACAAGACTAATTAAGACAATCATTGATTTTTTTTTTCTGGAGCCACATCATGTGGAGCTTCCTTGCCCAGGGATTGAACCCATATCCCCTGCATTTGAAGTGCAGAGTCTTAACCTCTGAACCAGCATGGAGTTCTGATTCTTTTTTAAAAAGAAAATCTCTAACTCAGATGATAGACTCTCACCCAGTCTAGAAAGTTTCTTCTTTGATGCTGTCCAACGGTTCACTTTGGAACTCTAGTTAGAGCAGGGTTAGATGAAAAAAGTTTTTGAAAATAATCCCCTCTAAAAGGCCTGGAGGTCTGACAGCTCTCCTCTGCCAGCCTGGAGATGTCAGAGAGCTGTAGAGAGAGCTCTGTGAATGGCTAGAAGCAGAACCTGGCCTGCTGTGTGTGTTTCACACAAAGCTGAGCCTTAAGGGGCCCAGTCAGCTGCTGCTTTCAGTAAAATCACTTCAAATAAGTTGTTGAGGAGTTAAATGCCTGAGAGTATTTCCTGGCTTAATGGTGGGAAATGAAATCCTCTTATCTTTGGAAAGGCCATCCAGGGTGTGATGGATCAGAGGGAGGGAGAGAAAAAAACAGGAGTGAGCCAACTTATATGCCATTGAAGCAGCAGCCCTGCTCTGTTTGGTCTCCTTCACATTGAACAGGCAGGAAGTCTTGGACTGTAGCTAGATCTCATCTCCTTTAATCCTGTTCTCCTTTGGGCTCTCCTGGATTAATTAGTTCTGGAGATTTGATCAGTATAATGACAGTTTTACCTGAAAAGCAAATGGAGAACCACTCTAGGTCTAGCAGGGAACCAGGGCACTGGCATACTGTTAGGTTTTTTAATCTGTTCTCAGGACCCTTTTCTCTAAGGGCTTTTATGTTGAATTCAGAAACTGGCCATTTTTCACAGCCATCTTGAAATAGCTGGCATCAGGAGAGCCCTGTCAAACTACAAAAACACTGTTTATTTTTAATCGTCAATAATATTCACAAGAAACATCCTTGACTGACCCTTGAGGCAGCCTAACCCCTACCCCAGGCTGAGAGATGGTCATCATATACTTTACTACTTAACATTGTGGAGCTGTGGTTGAGCCAGCTTAGTACAGACTGCTTGGGTCAAAGTTCTAGCTCTATCACTTACTAGCCATGTGACCTCAGGAAGAATGCAATAATATCCTTCCTAACCTCAGGAAGGATAAGCTTCAATGTCCTCTTCTGTAAAATGGTAATGATAATAGGAGTCCTACAGGTGTATAATAGTTGACATAGTACCTTAGTAATTGATTAGTCAATATCAGCTCTTATTAGTACTTTATTCTATAGTTTTAAAATTTTATGAGTCCTTTAATCATCAATGAAAATGATAAAGATTTTTTTAAAAGCCTGTTAAAATTGGGTAAGCCTCTGGGCCTGTTTTAAAAATCATTACAGAGAAATGTACTCATATGAAATATCTGTATATATAGCAAGATTTCTGCAGGAACTGTTCATTCTGGAAAGGAAAATAAAAGATCATGTTGCATTTCACCTGCTTTCCCCATCACATTGTCTAATAGATATCTGATCAGGTAAAATTTGTATACTTAAGAAACCTATAAATATCAGAGGTGGCCATCTTCAAGACATTTAGGATGGAAAAATGAAAATTTTATTATCAAGCAATGAAATTGATCATTAAAAGTAAATTGTAACTCTAAAAGAACTCTAGAAAAATTTGAGAAGCAGGACTTTCAGAAAGCAGGTGAATTCCCAGGTGCTCTGATAGGAATGCTCTATGGTTTTTTTGAGATGAGCACATCCTATAACTGTGAGATTATTGGTTAAATGCAGAGCAACTGCAAGATATGTTTATCCATGCAAGATATGTTTGTTATGTATGATCCATGACTCCTCCTTCATCTCCATCTCATCTGTGACCTTATTTTGCACATTGAATTGAGGACCCGAATAGATAAGCAGCAAAATCAGGAGGTTGGTCTTAGTCTCCTTTCCCTCCCCTTCTCTATCCCTTTTTCCCAGATGCCTATTCAAGGCCTTCATTCCTCATGCTTCCCCTTGTCTCTACTTGGTGCTGCTCCCTCAACACTGACCTCTCTAAAAGTGCCTTTGTCCCTTAGTCCTCCCACTCCAAGGAAACCAAACAGCTCTATCCAATAGCTGATATGATATAGTAATGTATCCTGTGTTGGTAGTGATAGTTTTTTTAAATTTATTTTTATTTAAAAATAAGATGATTACATTATAGAAGTTTGTGAATGCAAGAAATAGAGGGAGTGCTATGAAAGTGTATAATGATGGCCTTATCCTGATCTGAGGGCACATGGAAGGTCGGGCTGGGGAAGGGACATTTTGAACAAAAATCTGAAGGATGATTAGGGATTATTCAGATAAAGAAGGGTAACGGTGAAAGGCCTTTCTGACAGTCTATTCAAAAGCCCACAGGTGGGAAGAAGGGTCCAACCCTTCTTTTGAGAGATTTAGAGAAAGCCAATGTGAATGGAACACGTAGATGGGGCTGGGGGAGTAGACAGGAGCCTGATGGTTTGGGATTTCATTCTAAAAGTAGTGTGAAGTAATTGGAAAGTTTTGAACAGTAGAGTAGTATGACCATATTTGTCTTTTGAAGTGGAGGATTATATCTTTCTTGGGTTCAGCAAAACTGATCTTAAATTACCTGATCCTGGTTACATTTTCTTTCCATGTGGTTCTTGTCTATAAAGAGATAGGTGGTATATTGTGTGTGTGCTCAGTCACTCAGTCCTGTCCAACTCTTCGCGACCCTTTGGAAGCCAGGCTCCTCTGTTCATGGGAAATTCAGGCAAGGGTACTAGAGTGGGTTGCCACTTCCTTCTCCAGGGGATCTTCCTGAACCCACATCACCTGTGTTGCAGGAAGATTCTTTTTTGCTGAAACATCTGGAAGCCCTAGATGGTATACTAATTAAGGGCAATCCAAGAGAGAGCTCTTTGCTTCTAGAAATGATCTCTTTAAAGTCTCTTGTGTTTTCCTGTTAGGATAATGCACCCAGTCCTTTTTGTAAGATTTATATATGTATTTATTTTGTCTGTGCTGGATCTTTGATGCTTTGCACAGGCATTTCTGTTGTAGCTGTGGCCAGGGGCTACTCTCTGGTTGTGGTATGTAGGCTTCTCATTGCGGTGGCTTACTTGCCGCAGAGCATGGGCTCTAGGGTGTGGGCTTCAGTAGTTGAGGTTTGTGGGCTCAGCAGTTGTGGTGCACAGGCTTAGTTGCCTGCGGAAAGTGGGATCTTCCTAGAGCAGGGATGGAACCCATGTCCCCTGCATTGCAAGATGGATTCTTAACCATTGGGCCACCACGGACTCTCCCCGCTCTGTCCTCTTTTAATCTACTATTCATGGAGGAGATGCCACACCAAGTCTCCGGAATCAAATTATGAAGACTAAGATTAAGCCTTCACACTATGCACTGGGTAACAGCTTCTGAATTAGTAAAATGCCTCCTAAGTATTCCTCAGACTGAATAGGTGCCATTGGATTGCCTCTAAATTCAATGCTGAGAACACTCAATATCAATACTATTGCTTTTGGCTTTGGGGCTGAATAACATATTAAAATCAGTAATTGAATGATTTACTGTTCTTTAGGGTGGTTACATTTCATGGAGGCAGCTTAAATGCAATTAATTGTGGGCTAATTAAAGTGCTCCCTGCTTCTCTCTCAAGCTCCCCTTAGACATTGACTGCAATGAGTTGTGCAAGCCGCAGAAAACTGTAAATCATGACTCAGCTTAAAGAAAAATGGATTGCTTTTCTAGTACTTATTGAACACTTTAAACAGATGTTTAAATCTTTACAACTTTTAGATAATTAAAATTATAAATCTGTGCCCTTTGAACAGAAACATGAGTAGGGATCAGAGGTATAAATAGCACCATGCTGATGTGATTCGTCTTGTGGCTTCAGGTTTATTACTTTAACAAGTGCTCTCCTCAGGCAAAATGGCAAAGTGGAGAGGTTTGTCTTTCCTGCAGTTTTACCTCCCAGAACTCCAAGCTCCTGAGCTGCCTTTGGCTGCCCACTGCTGTAGGACCCAGTCAATGCCAGTTCTTCCCTCTGACATCAAAGGTTCATCTGTCCTCTATTTTTTCCCCTGGAGGCTTTGCTGGAATGTTAGTTAGGGCAATGGAGCTACAGTAACAATTAAACTGCTGACTCTCAGTGATCTGACATAATAGTTGATTTTTCATGCAAAAGAAAAAAAAAAATCAGGGACTTCCCTGGTGTTCCAGTGGTTGAGGCTCCATGCTCCCAATGCACGGGGTTTGGGTTCAGTCCCTGGTCAGGGAACTAGATCCCACTTGCTGCAACTAAGATGTGATGCTGCCAAATAAATAAATATTTTTAAAAATTCCAAAATGGGTGCTCCTGTTTGGCTGGAGGTTCCTACTCTAAGCACTCATGCTACTTTCACCTGTGGCTCCATCATCTTTGCTATGTCTATCCCAAGGTTGCCATTCTCTTCTGTGTCAAGTGGGAAGAAGAAAGAAAGGCATGGAGAATCATGTATGTGAGGCTTTTATGACCCAGGACTGGATGTGTATCTTGTGTTCACAGTCCATGGCCACACCTGACTTCAACAGAGGATAGGAAGTAGACTTTAGCTCTGTGTTTAGGATGGAAGGAAAATGGGTTTGAAGGATAACCAGTCAGTTGCCGCCACTCTTGATGACTAAAGCATATCTGCTAAGTTTGCAGTAAGGGGTTAGTGGCCTATCCCCCTTTGATAATTTCTTTTCAAATGGGGCTTTCAGAAAAAAAATATATAGTTGGAAAATCAGTTGCTGTATTAAACTGAGGATTCCTTTTGTTTCATTGTCTTTCTGTTACAAACTTGTTCAAATTCTTTATGATGACACAAAAAATACATTTTGTGCCCTACAGAGTGTTATCTTTCTGTGTCTCTCGCTGCCTTATATGCTTTCTCTCACTCTGATATGCACACATATACACACACAGGATGGTTATGATGATGATGATTATGATTGCGAAAGTAATTAGAAGCTTTTCTTGGGCATTTCCCCTTTAAACTGAATTGATATTTCTGCTGAGAACTGCTGTGATCATGATTCCAGTATTATTTGCCACTAAAGAAGTTGCTTAGATGTTCACTCATTAAGTTATACAGTTCAGTTCAGTCACTGAGTCCTGTCTGACTCTTTACAACCCCATGAACCATAGCACACCAGGCCTCCCTGTCCATCACCAACTCCCAGAGTTTACCCAAACTCATGTCCATTAGGTCGGTGATGCCATCTAACCATCTCACCTGTGTCGTCCCCTTCTCCTCCTGCCTTCAATCTTTCCCAACATCAGGGTCTTTTCAAATGAGTCAGCTCTTCACATCAGGTGGCAAGAGTACTGGAGTTTCACCTTTAACATCAGTCCTTGCAATGAACACCCAGGACCGATCTCCCTTATGATGGACTGGTTGGATCTCCTTGCAGTCCAAGGGACTCTCAAGAGTCATCTCCAACACCACAGTTCAAAAGCATCAATTCTTCTGCACTCAGCCCTCTTTATAGTCCAACTCTCATATCCACACATGCCCACTGGAAAAACCATAGCCTTGACTAGATAGACTTTGTTGACAAAGTAATGTCTCTGCTTTTTAATATGCTGTCTAGGTTGGTCATAACTTTCCTTCCAAGGAGTAAGTGTCTTTGAATTTCATGGCTGTAATCACTTTCTGCAGTGATTTTGGAGCCCCCCAAAATAAAGTCAGCCACTGTTTCCACTGTTTCCCCATCTATTTTCCATGAAGTGATGGGACTGGATGCCATGATCTTGGTTTTCTGAATGTTGAGCTTTAGGCCAACTTTTACACTCTCCTCTTTCACTTTCATCAAGAGGCTCTTTAGTTCTTCTTCATTTTCTGCATAGGGTGGTGTCATCTGCATATCTGAGGTTATTGATATTTCTCCCAGCAATCTTGATTCCAGCTTGTGCTTCCTCCAGCCCAGCTTTTCTAATGATGTACTCTGCATATAAGTTAAATAAGCAGGGTGACAATATACAGCCTTGACATACTCCTTTTCCTATTTGGAACCAATCTGTAGTTCCATGTCCAGTTCTAACTGTTGCTTCCTGACCTGCATATAGGTTTCTCAAGAGGCAGGTCAGGTGGTCTGGTATTCCCATCTCTTGCAGAATTTTCCACAGTTTATTGTGATACACACAGTCAAAGGCTTTGGCATAGTCAATAAAGCAGAAATAGATGTTTTTCTGGAACTCTCTTGCTTTTTTGATGATCCAGCGGATGTTGGCAATTTAATCTCTGGTTCCTCTGCCTTCTCTAAAACCAGCTTGACCATCTGGAAGTTCACAGTTCATGTATTGCTGAAGCCTGGCTTGGAGAATTTTGAGCATTACTTTACTAGCATGTGAGATGAGTGCAATTGTGCGGTAGTTTGAGCATTCTTTGGCATCGCCTTTCTTAGGGACTGGAATGAAAATTGACCTTTTCCAGTCCTGTGGCCACTGCTGAGTTTTGCAAATTTGCTGGCGTATTGAGTGCAGCACTTTACAGCATCATCTTTTAGGATCTGAAATAGCTCCACTGGAATTCCATCACCTTCACTAGCTTTGTTCATAGTGATACTTCCTAAGGCCCACTTGACTTCACATTCCAGGATGTCTGGCTCTAGGTGAGTGATCACACCATTGTGATTATCTGGGTCATGAAGATCTTTTTTGTACAGTTCTTCTGTGTATTCTTGCCACCTCTTCTTAATATCTTCTACTTCTGTTAGGTTCATACCATTTCTGTCCTTTATTGTGTCCATCTTTGCATGAAATGTTCTCTTGGTATCTCTAATTTTCTTGAAGAGATCTCTAGTCTTTCCTATTCTATTGTTTTCTTCTACTTCTTTGCATTGATTGCTGAAGAAGACTTTCTTATTCTTCTTGCTGTTCTTTGGAACTCTGCATTCACATGGGCATATTGTTCCTTTTCTCCTTTGCTTTTCGCTTCTCTTCTTTTCACAGCTATTTGTAAGGCCTCCTCAGACAGCCATTTTGCTTTTTTGAATTTCTTTTCCATGGGGATGGTCTTGATCCCTGTCTCCTGTACAATGTCACGAACCT
Source organism: Bos javanicus (assembly GCF_032452875.1). Taxonomy (NCBI): domain Eukaryota; kingdom Metazoa; phylum Chordata; class Mammalia; order Artiodactyla; family Bovidae; genus Bos; species Bos javanicus. The sequence goes on from NC_083897.1 coordinate 54,926,228, forward strand.
CCGTCCATAATTCATCAGGCACTATGACTGTCAGATCTAGGCCCTTAAATCTATTTCTCACTTCCACTGTATAATCATAAGGCATTTGATTTAAGTCATACCTGAATGGTCTACTGGTTTTCCCCACTTTCTTCAATTGAAGTCTGAATTTGGCAATAAGGAGTTCATGACCAGAGCCACAGTGAGCTCCTGGTCTTGTTTTTGCAGACTGTATAGAGCTTCTCCATCTTTGGCTGCAAAGACTATAATCAGTCTGATTTTGGTATTGACCATCTGGTGATGTCCATGTATAGAGTCTTCTCTTGTATTGTTGGAAGAGGGTGTTTGCAATGACCAGTGCATTCTCTTGGCAAAACTCTATTAGCCTCTGCCCTACTTTATTCTGTATTCCAAGGTGTTACTCCAGGTGTTTCTTGACTTCCTACTTTTGCATTCCAGTCCCTTATAACGAAAAGGACATCTTTTTTGGGTGTTAGTTCTTGAAGGTCTTGTATGTCTTCATAGAACCATTCAACTTCAGCTTCTTCATCATTACTGGTCGGGGCATAGACTTGGATTACCATGATATTGAATGGTTTGCCTTGGAAATGAACAGAGATCATTCTGTCATTTTTGAGATTGCATCAAAGTACTGCATTTTGGACTCTTTCGTTGACTATGATGGCTACTCCATTTCTTCTAAGGGATTCCTGCCCATAGTAGTAGATATAATGGTCATCTGAGTTAAATTCACCATTCCAGTCCATCTTAGTTTGCTGATTCCTAGAATGTTGACATTCACTCTTGCCATCTCCTGTTTGAATTCTTCCAGTTTGCCTTGATTCATGGCCCTAACATTCCAGGTTCCTATGCAATATTGCTCTTTACAGCATCGGACCTTGTTTCTATCACCAGTCCCATCCACAACTGGATGTTGTTTTTGCTTTGGCTCCATCCCTTCATTCTTTCTGGAGTTATTTCTCCACTGATCTCCAGTAGCATATTGGGCTCCTACTGACCTGGGGAGTTCACCTTTCAGTGTCCTATCTTTTGCCTTTTCATACTGTTCATGGGGTTCTCAAAGCAAGAATACTGAAGTGATTTGCCATTCCCTTCTCCATTAAGTTATTAATCTGTTCTAATAAGGCATCAGTGGCTTAAGTTGTTTTAAAGCCAAGCATCTTCTAACATTTTACATTCTCCAGGAGATACAAAAATAGAATAAATATATCTTGTGAAATTTCATTTGTACATGATAAGTTAGGTTCCGAGGACATTTGAAAAATGTAAACTGGCAATTTATCCAGAAGGTGTTATATAAGAATCCATTCTACTTTGCTTGAGCAATGATGGGAAATTAACAAATATTTCTGTTCTTTTGCTTCTTTATCCATGTATTAGGATACTGAGAACCTTAATTAAAATGAAATAAATTTATAAGCTTTATTTATGTCTTTATTTCTAACCAGTCAGTTGATTTCACTTAAATGGCATTTTATTTCACTCTCCAGAAAATGGCTCTGACCTTTAAACTATCTTTGCTGGGGGCTAAGAATATTTCTCATCTAGAACCAGTGTCATAATATACAGATACAGTGATAGCTATTACCCAGTCACTTTAGGACTAAAAGAATTTCTTAAAGCAATTGGAGACACATTTTTAGGAGCAAATACTGTAATACTCCTATTGTTGAGCTCGTGAAATTTTAAGAGCTTGACTCATTGGATTTGTTAAGGATAATTTTTAAAGCTGTGGCCCCATCTTTGATAACATAGGTTTTATATCATCCCAATTAAGAGCCTTCATGATATGTCAGTTCTATTCTCTTCTCTGGCTTTCCTCCCACTTTCCACGTATTAAAAGACAAAGCTATGAAGTTTCATCCTATAGTGCTATATCTGGTTTCAGTGCATGTGAAATCTTTCAGAGAAGATACTTTCTCTGAATCTTAAGATTAAGCCTATTCTGGATATAGATTTTAAATCTTTTTTCTTTTCACCTTCCCCTCCATACAAACTTCACTGTCCACTTTATCCTTCAGAATAATGGAATATCTGTCAGAATCTGGAACTTGAGTTATTTTAGGCAGCAAACACCTTTCCCAGTATTTTGTACCTGCTGGAACTTTGTATTATTGATTTCTGAATTCTCATGTACAGATGGCACGTGGTCCCTGCCTTCAGGAAACTTATATCCATTGACAGACAATGTCATAGCAAAACAGACTTACTTCTAATGCCTCCTTGGAATTTTTCAGTGTGAACTGCCTCCCATGATACCTGTGATGTATCATGTAGAAGTTAAGTCTGGTCATTGTATGGGCTCTGGAATCAGACAAGTCTGTGCTGAAGTTCAAATCAGCTAGTTCCCAGTTGCATGACTTTGGGCAACTTATCTAATTTCTTTGGCCTCAGTTTCCTCTTTTGTAAAGAATGGTGATACTGCCTACCTCATAGGTCATCTTCTGGATGAAATTAATAAATCTAAAGTAACAGGATGCTTGATGAAAGTGAAAGAGGAGAGTGAAAAAGCTGGCTTAAAACTCAACATTCAAAAAACTAAGATTATGGCATCCAGTCACATCACTCCATGGCAAATAGATGGAGAAACAATGGAAACAGTGACAGGCTTTAATTTCTTGGGCTCCAAAATCACTGCAGATGGTGACTGCAGCCATGAAATTAAAAGACACTTGCTCCTTGGAAGAAAAGCTATGGCAAACCTAGAAAACATATTAAAAGCAGAGACATTACCTTGCTGACAAAGATCCATCTAGTCAAAGCTATGGTTTTTCTAGTAGTCAGGTATGGATATGAGAGTTGGACTATAAAGAAAGTTGAGCACCGAAGAATTGATGCTTTTGAACTGTGGTATTGGAGAAGACTCCTGAGACTCCCTTGAACTGCAAGGAGGTCAAATCAGTCAGTCCTAAAGGAAATCAGTCCTGAATATTCATTGGAAGGACTGATGCTGAAGCTGAAACTCCAATACTTTGGCCGCCTGATTTGAAGAACTGACTCACTGGAAAAGACCCTGATGCTGGGCAAGATTGAAGGCAGGAGAAGGGGATGACAGAGGATGAGATGGTTGGATTGCATCATCAACTCAATGGACATGAGTTTGAGCGAGCTCTGGGAGTTGGTGATAGACAGGGAAGCCTGGCATGCTGCAGTCCATGGGGTTGCAAAGAGTCAGACATGACTGAGCAACTGAACTGAACTGAGCACTATGCTTGGCACAAAATAAACACTCTATAAATGTAAGATTGTATACATTTATGATATATAGATACATACATACATACATATTTTATATATATATATATATATATATATAGTATATATGTAATACAGATGGTAATTATGAAGTCCCTGATTATATAGGCTCCTGATCAGGGAACTGACAGAAGAGATTTTTCCCATGATAAAGAACTAAATGTTCTTTCCCTGTCTACTCCCCTGTTTAGTTCAGATGAGTTCAAGGAAGAATGATATATTGCCTCATAGCAATCTTCATTCTGTGATTTTAGAATAGGGAAGGCATTATCTCTGAAAACTTCCCAATGTATTACAGTTGACTGATTCCTCCTTCTTAGGGGCTGAGGTGGGCCCAGTCTGGGTGCCAGGACCTAGGCCAGAGGGCTTGGTTTGTGTTTGGCAAAGTTTTATGTCCAAAATGACAAGAAGTGGGAATCTTATACTTATTGAAAGCCAAAAATGAAAATAAAAACCAAGGCTCATTTTTTTAAGTACAGAGAGTGAGAGTAGAACCAAAAATAGGAGATAAAAACAAAGACTCAGAAGCAGGGCAGAATTTGTTTGGAGAAGCGGAGCAGGAGCAAGAATAGAAGGAAGATGTTAAACACTGAAATAGGGTCAGAGTACCTGTGGCTTATTTTATGAACTCATGGCCACATTCCAGATGGCTCTAGTGGTAAAGAACTCGCCTGCCAATGCAGGAGGCACAAGAGATGCAGTATGATTCCCTGGGTCAGGAGGATCCCCTGGACGAGGGCATGGCAACCCGCTCTAGTATTCTTGCCTGGAGAATCCCATGGACAGAGAAGCCTGGTGGACTACAGTCCATGAGGTCACCAAGAGTCAGACATAACTGCAGCAACTTAGCAGCATCAGCAGAGGGAACAGAGTTAAATACTGAAATAGGGTCAAAGTACCTGTGGCTTATTTTATGAACTCGTGGCCACATTGGACATGAGATAGTAACCTAGTCTAAATTTCATGGTTGGTTGCACAGCATTTATCCAATTTTGCCAAAACTCCACTCCTGCAAAGACACAGGGTCTTTCCCATAGTTCAAACATTCCATTTTTAAAAGGGTACAAGGGCATAATTAAAGGGCAGGTATCTTCTCTGTCAATGACATGAAAACCCTCATGGGTTAGGGGTGTCCTCCAACTTCCCAGTTTCTATTAGTACCCTGTATTGCATGTACAATTTGCAAATTATTTATATTTTGAATTTTATTATATATAAATTTCTCTTTTGATGGGAACAAACTCTTCGAGTTCATTAAAAATGGTGCAAAGTTGTCCTTCCTTTTGTTTGTTTTCACTGTTTGTTGAATGTGATTGGCTGTTTTTTGTTTTTATTGGATGAGGGGTAAAATTCTAATATTACCAGGAAGAAATGACCCAGTTCTTATTCCCTCCAACTTGGCCTTTCATGGTTTTCTGTGCTCTCATCATGTTGCTTCTCAGCCTTTATCTTTCCAGTTTGAAAAATTCTCTTTATCCAGTGTATTTTACTTGGTAGCTCTCCATTTCATTGATCAATCCACAAGCAATGTGGCAATGCATTTTTAGCTTTTATTATGTGCCCAACAGAGCCTCAGACACTGTTGGGGAAATAATAGAAGGAACAGACATCACCTCAGCCTATAGAAAGCCTGAGATTTTGTTGGAGTTTACTTGGAGATCGACAAATCTAGAGAAGCATTATACATTTCATACAATAAAATGCAGAGATGGCAAGCCTCCTAGATTAGGGATCTCATATGTTAGTATGCTTTAGAATCACCTGAGATCTTTGTTGAACACACAAATTCCTGAACTTCAGACAGTTTGATTCTTTAGGGCATGGGTGATACTCAGTAATCTGCATTTTATCAAGATGCCTAGACTATTCTGCCTAAGCTATAGTTTGGAAGCATTGGGATAAAAGTATCTGTGAAAAATAGGGAGACATGTAAAGGCTGGGGGTGACCTGGAAAGGTTTGACTGGAGCCTGGAAGGGTGGGCTGAATTTGAAGAATTCGTGGTGGGAGGAGATTCATAAAAGGGGTACCAGAGGTGGGGATGAGAATGGAATATGTTGCAGAGACTGGCTAGTTATTCACCATTTCTATTTTCTTCCTAGACACATGGACTACTTTTCCCAGCCTTCACACAGTGACTCATGACCATTTAACTTAGTTCTGGCCGGTGGAATGTGGACTTACGTTGTGTGTCATTTTTAATCCTGGCCCATAAAACCTGCCCATGTGATCTTGTACTGTTTCTCTTCTATCCACTGGCTTGATGTTGATACCTTGGGCAACCTTGGAATCAACAAGGTGGAACTGGTACAGATTCCACCAATGTGGGTGCCAAAATAACTCTGAATACCCCTTACCCATAAGGAACATCTGTTTTGGACTTTGCTTGAGTAAGATTTCTATTGTGTTAAGCTCCTAAGATTTCAGGGATTGTCTGTTAGAGCTTTTACTGTAACGTTAACATTGAGGGGACCAGGCTAACTGAGGCAGATAATTTCTGGTAGTGATCATCATTATTCTTCTTAGGAATGTCTTTCAGACTCACCATTACCCAGAATTAATGCGTGGACACTAGATGTATATGCAGTCATCTAGGTAAATTGTCTCAAGAATCATATAGACACTTTCAAAATGCCTTGTATATATTTCTATGTGACATTTAATTATCTGGGCTCTTAGCATGACATTCCTTTAACCCTAAATCCCTTGGCCAAGCATGAATGGATTTGAAAACAAACATTTCACTGAAATAGGGGGGTTCAATTTCTTTGGACCCTTTAAAGCCTTCTCAGATATGGCAAAGGTAGGTGAAAGCATATTAGCACGCATTGGGAAGAACTTAATTCATATCACACCCACATCCTGCCTTTCCCCTGCTCCACACCTGCCTAACCACTCCTAGGAAGTAGGATGGTTGGCTGCAATTAAACTCAAGCACCTTCTCAAGCACTCGGTGAAAAACAGCTTGGTATAATGATACTTCTGCTCCTACTCCATAGGAGTGAGCTGAAAAGATATTAGCAGTTGACTTAGAAACTTGTGAGGGTCTTGCAATTTGAATTCCCATAATTATTGGTTGCTTAATTGTTCCTAGTAATGGGTGACTTATATAGGTTTTTCACAGAATTTATCACTTATATTTATTAATCATTTTTTAAAGTAGAAAACACTGACATTCTTTCAGTGGGACAGGTGATATATTCAGCCCTGTGAATTTCAGAGTTCACCTTGCCTGGTACCTTCTCACACTGCCCTGTTGTTTTTTTTTTTTTTTTCATGGATGGATACAGCAGAATCCGGATGACTCCTAACATGCAACGGACTTGTGATCTGGACAAATCTTGTTATTGGATGCTGATGGATGTATGATCTGGAGGCCCCTGTCCTATCCCCAAATTTTCCCCTGACCAGAAGGATCTCTCCCTGGCCTGACAAAGTGTCTGATATTTTCACTATTGAAATAGGTCTGGGGGCCACAACATTATCTCCAAAGAGTTTCCAAGTAAAATGTAATTAATTACTATGGCTAAGGACTTCCTTGGTGGTACTAGTGGTACAGAAACTGCCTACCAATGCAGGCGACATAAGAGATGCGGGTTTGATCCCTGGATTGGGAATATCCCCTGGAGAAGGGCATGGCAACCCACTCCAGTATTCTTGCCTGGAGAATCCCATGGACAAAGGAGCCTGGCGGGCTATAGTCCCTGGGGTCACAAAGCATTGGATACGACTGAAGGGATGTTAAATATGTTAAGTATGCATGCGCAAGAGCTAGAATAACCCATTATGTTAAATATGCATGCGCAAGAGCTAGAGTAACCCATTACCCACCAACAAAAATTAGCTTATCAACATTTCATAAAAATAGGACATAAATAGAATGGTATTCAGGAGGGAAAAAGCTGAATAAATGGAGCACTCTCTGCTTTACTGAATGGAAAACTCCTCAGAATCTCTGGGGCCAGGTGAGACCCCTGGCAACTTGGGGAAGGTGCACCTTGCACTCCATCTTGAGGAGCTTCAGAGAGGGTGTATTCTCCAGAGAACGAGAAATGGTGGACAGCTAAAGCAAGAAATGGAATTTGAAATGGGACATATGGAAATAGAGAATAGAGAAGGAAGGAGACTTTTAAAATGGGGAGCAAGAACAGGGATTTGAAAAATGAGATGTCAACATATCAAGCCACATCTCTGGAAAGAATCACTGGAGAGAATAACAGAATAACAGAAAGAATAAAGGCATACTTGCTACTCCTTGCCCTCACATCAGGCAGCTCCTACCCTCACTGCCTTACCCAGTCTTGTTAGACCCACATGTCATGCAAATATTTAATATTATCCTTTGTTAGCTTATTTTTTTATTTTAATTTTTTTAAAATTTTATTTTATTTTTAAACTTTACAATATTGTATTAGTTTTGCCAAATATTGAAATGAATCCGTCACAGGTATACCTGTGTTCCCCATCCTGAACCCTCTTCCCTCCTCCCTCCCCATACCATCCCTCTGGGTCGTCCCAGTGCACCAGCCCCAAGCATCCAGTATCGTGCGTTGAACCTGGACTGGTGACTCGTTTCATACATGATATTATACATGTTTCGATGCCAGTCTCCCAAATCTCCCCACCCTCTCCCTCTCGGACAGAGTCCATAAGACTGATCTATACAACAGTGTCTCTTTTGCTGTCTCGTACAAAGGGTTATTGTTACCATCTTTCTAAATTCCATATATATGCGTTAGTATACTGTATTGGTGTTTTTCTTTCTGGCTTACTTCACTCTGTATAATAGGCTCCAGTTTCACCCACCTCATTAGAATTGATTCAAATGTATTCTTTTTAATGGCTGAGTAATACTCCATTGTGTATATGTACCACCGCTTTCTTATCCATTCATCTGCTGATGGGCATCTAGGTTGCTTCCATGTCCTGGCTATTATAAACAGTGCTGTGATGAACATTGGGGTACACGTGTCTCTTTCCCTTCTGGTTTCCTCAGTGTGTATGCCCAGCAGTGGGATTGCTGGATCATAAGGCAGTTCTATTTCCAGGTTTTGAAGGAATCTCCACACTGTTCTCCATAGTGGCTGTACTAGTTTGCATTCCCACCAACAGTGTAAGAGGGTTCCCTTTTCTCCACACCCTCTCCAGCATTTATTGCTTGTAGACTTTTGGATCGCAGCCATTCTGACTGGCATGAAATGGTACCTCATAGTGGTTTTGATTTGCATTTCTCTGATAATGAGTGATGTTGAGCATCTGTGTTTGTTAGCCATCTGTATGTCTTCTTTGGAGAAATGTCTATTTAGTTCTTTGGCCCATTTTTTGATTGGGTCATTTGTTTTTCTGGAGTTGAGCTGTAGGAGTTGCTTGTATATTTTCGAGATTAGTTGTTTGTCAGTTGCTTCATTTGCTATTATTTTCTCCCATTCTGAAGGCTGCCTTTTCACCTTGCTAATAGTTTCCTTTGTTGTGCAGAAGCTTTTAAGTTTAATTAGGTCCCATTTGTTTATTTTTGCTTTTATTTCGAATATTCTGGGAGGTGGGTCATAGAGGGATCCTGCTGTGATGTATGTCAGAGTGTTTTGCCTATGTTCTCCTCTAGGAGTTGTATAGTTTCTGGTCTTTAATCCATTTTGAGTTTATTTTTGTGTATGGTGTTAGAAAGTGTTCTAGTTTCAATCTTTTACAAGTGGTTGACCAGTTTTCCCAGCACCACTTGTTAAAAAGATTGTCTTTAATCCATTGTATATTCTTGCCTCCTTTGTCAAAGATAAGGTGTCCATATGTGCATGGATTTATCTCTGGGCTTTCTATTTTGTTCCATTGATCAATATTTCTGTCTTTGTGCCAGTACCATACTGTCTTGATAACTGTGGCTTTGTAATAGAGCCTGAAGTCAGGTAGGTTGATTCCTCCAGTTCCATTCTTCTTTCTCAAGATAGCTTTGGCTATTCGTGGTTTTTTGTATTTCCATACAAATTGTGAAATTATTTGTTCTAGCTCTGTGAAGAATACCGTTGGTAGCTTGATAGGGATTGCATTGAATCTGTAAATTGCTTTGGGTAGTATACTCATTTTCACTATATTGATTCTTCCAATCCATGAACATGGTATATTTCTCCATCTATTAGTGTCCTCTTTGATTTCTTTCACCAGTGTTTTATAGTTTTCTATATATAGGTCTTTAGTTTCTTTAGGTAGATATATTCCTAAGTATTTTTTTCTTTCCGTTGCAATGGTGAATAGAATTGTTTCCTTAATTTCTCTTTCTGTTTTCTCATTATTAGTGTATAGGAATGCAAGGGATTTCTGTGTGTTGATTTTATCCTGCAACTTTACTATACTCATTGATTAGTTCTAGTAATTTTCTGGTGGAGTCTTTAGGGTTTTCTATGTAGGGGATCATGTCATCTGCAAATAGAGTTTTACTTCTTCTTTTCCAATTTGGATTCCTTTTATTTCTTTTTCTGCTCTGATTGCTGTGGCCAAAACTTCCAAAACTGTGTTGAATAGTAATGGTGAAAGTGGGCACCCTTGTCTTGTTCCTGACTTTAGGGGAAATGCTTTCAATTTTTCACCATTGAGGATAATGTTTGCTGTGGGTTTGTCATATATAGCTTTTATTATGTTGAGGTATGTTCCTTCTATTCCTGCTTTCTGGAGAGTTTTTATCATAAAGGATGTTAAATTTTGTCAAAGGCTTTCTCTGCATCTATTGAGATAATCATATGGTTTTTATTTTTCAATTTGTTAATGGGGTGTATTACATTGATTGATTTGTGGATATTGAAGAATCCTTGCATCCCTGGGATAAAGCCCACTTGGTCATGGTGTATGATCTTTTTAATGTGTTGTTGGATTCTGATTGCTAGAATTTTGTTAAGGATTTTTGCATCTATGTTCATCAGTGATATTGGCCTATAGTTTTCTTTTTTTGTGGGATCTTTGTCGCGTTTTGGTATTAGGGTGATGGTGGCCTCGTAGAATGAGTTTGGAAGTTTACCTTCCTCTGCAATTTTCTGGAAGAGTTTGAGCAGGATAGGTGTTAGCTCTTCTCTAAATTTTTGGTAGAATTCAGCTGTGAAGCCGTCTGGACCTGGGCTTTTGTGTGCTGAAAGCATAATTGTATTAGTTTTGCCAAATATCAAAATGAATCCGCCACAGGTATACATGTGTTCGTCCCAGTGCACTAGCCCCAAGCATCCAGTATCGTGCATCGAACCTGGACTGGCAACTCATTTCTTACATGATATTTTACATGTTTCAATGTCATTCTCCCAAATCTTCCCACCCTCTCCCTCTCCCACAGAGTCCATAAGACTGTTCTATACATCAGTGTCTCTTTTGCTGTCTCGTACACAGGGTTATTGTTATCATCTTTCTAAATTCATATATATGTATTAGTATACTGTATTTATGTTTTTCCTTCTGGCTTACTTCACTCTGTATAATAGGCTCCAGTTTCATCCACCTCATTTATTGATTGCAGTTTCAATTTCCGTGCATGTGATGGGTCTGTTAAGATTTTCTATTTCTTCCTGGTCCAGTTTTGGAAAGTTGTGCTTTTCTAAGAATTTGTCCATTTCTTCCACGTTGTCCATTTTATTGGCATATAATTGCTGATAGTAGTCTCTTATGATCCTTTGTATTTCTGTGTTGTCTGTTGTGATCTCTCCATTTTCATTTTTAATTTTATTGATTTGATTTTTCTCCCTTTGTTTCTTGATGAGTCTGGCTAATGGTTTGTCAATTTTATTTATCCTTTCAAAGAACCAGCTTTTGGCTTTGTTGATTTTTGCTATGGTCTCTTTTGTTTCTTTTGCATTTATTTCTGCCCTAATTTTTAAGATTTCTTCCCTTCTACTAACCCTGGGGTTCTTCATTTCTTCCTTTTCTAGTTCCTTTAGGTATAGGGTTAGGTTATTTATTTGATTTTTTTCTTGTTTCTTGAGGTATGCCTGTATGGCTATGAACTTTCCCCTTAGGACTGCTTTTAAAGTGTCCCATAGGTTTTGGGTTGTTGTGTTTTCATTTTCATTAGTTTCTATGCAAATTTTGATTTCTTTTTTGATTTCTTCTGTGATTTGTTGGTTATTCAGCAGTGTGTTGTTCAGCCTCCATATGTTGGAATTTTTAATAGTTTTTCTCCTGTAATTGAGATCTAATCTTATTGCATTGTGGTCATAAAAGATGCTTGGAAGGATTTCTATTTTTTTGAATTTACCAAGGCTAGATTTATGGCCCAGGATGTGATCTATCCTGGAGAAGGTTCCATGTGCGCTTGAGAAAAAGGTGAAATTCATTGTTTTGGGATGAAATGTCCTGTAGATATCAATTAGGTCTAACTGGTCTATTGTATCTTTTAAAGTTTGTGTTTCCTTGTTAATTTTCTGTTTAGTTGATCTATCCATAGGTGTGAGTGGGGTATTAAAGTCTCCCACTATTATTGTGTTATTGTTAATTTCTCCTTTCATACTTGTTAGCATTTGTCTTACATATTGTGGTGCTCCCATGTTGGGTGCATATATATTTATAATTGCTATATCTTCTTCTTGGATTCATCCTTTGATCATTATGTAGTGACCATCTTTGTCTCTTTTCACAGCCTTTGTTTTAAAGTCTATTTTATCTGATATGAGTATTGCTACTCCTGCTTTCTTTTGGTCCCTATTTGCATGGAAAATCTTTTTCCAGCCCTTCACTTTCAGTCTGTATGTGTCCCCTGTTTTGAGGTGGGTCTCTTGTAGACAACATATGTAGGGGTCTTGTTTTTGTATCCATTCAGCCAGTCTTTGTCTTTTGGTTGGGGCAGTCAACCCATTTACGTTTAAGGTAATTTCTGATAAGTATGATCCCGTTGCCATTTATTTTATTGTTTTGGGTTCGATTTTATACACCATTTTTGTGTTTCCTGTCTAGAGAATATCCTTTAGTATTTGTTGGAGAGCTGGTTTGGTGGTGTTGAATTCTCTCAGCTTTTGCTTGTCTGAAAAGCTTTTGATTTCTCCTTCATATTTGCATGAGATCCTTGCTGGGTACAATAATCTGGGCTGTAGGTTATTTTCTTTCATCATTTTAAGTGTGTCTTGCCATTCCCTCCTGGCTTGAAGAGTTTCTATTGAAAGATCAGCTGTTATCCTTATGGGAATTCCCTTGTGTGTTATTTGTTGTTTTTCCCTTGCTGCTTTTAATATTTTTTCTTTGTGTTTGATCTTTGTTAATTTGATTAGTATATGTCTTGGGGTGTTTCGCCTTGGGTTTATCCTGTTTGGGACTCTCTGGGTTTCTTGGACTTGGGTTATTATTTCCTTCCCCATTTTAGGGAAGTTTTCAACTATTATCTCTTCAAGTATTTTCTCATGGTCTTTCTTTTTGTCTTCTTCTTCTGGAACCCCTATGATTCGAATGTTGTAGCGTTTAATATTGTCCTGGAGGTCTCTGAGATTGTCCTCATTTCTTTTAATTCGTTTTTGTTTTATCCTCTCTGATTCATTTATTTCTACCATTCTATCTTCTAATTCACTATTCCTATCTTCTGCCTCTGTTATTCTACTATTTGTTGCCTCCAGAGTGTTTTTAATTTCATTTATTGCATTATTCATTATATATTGACTCTCTTTTATTTCTTCTAGGTCCTTGTTAAACCTTTCTTGCATCTTCTCAATCCTTGTCTCCAGGCTATTTATCTGTGATTCCATTTTGATTTCAAGATTTTGGATCAATTTCACTATCATTATTCGGAATTCTTTATCAGGTAGATTCCCTATCTATTCCTCTTTTGTTTGGTTTGGTGGGCATTTATCCTGTTTCTTTATCTGCTGGGTATTCCTCTGTCTCTTCTTGTTTAAATTGCTGAGTTTGCGGTGTCCTTTCTGTATTCTGGCATTTTGTGGAGTTCTCTTTATTGTGGCGTTTCCTCGCTCTGTGTGGGTTTGTACAGGTGGCTTGTCAAGGTTTCCTGGTTAGGGAAGCTTGTGTCGGTGTTCTGGTGGGTGGAGCTGTATTTCTTCTCTCTGGAGTGCAATGAAATGTCCAGTAATGAGTTATGAGATGTCTATGGTTTTGGGGTGACTTTGGGCAGCTTGTATCTTGAAGCTCAGGACTGTGTTCCTTTGTTGCTGGAGAATTTGCTTGGTATGTCTTGCCCTGGAACTTATTCGCCCTTGTGTGGTGCTTGGTTTCAGTGTAGGTATGGAGGCATTTGATGAGCTCCTGTCAATTAATGTTCCTTGGAGTCAGGAGTTCCCTGGAGTCAGGGTTTGGATTTAAACCTCCTGCTTCCAGTTATTGGTCTTATTTTTACAGTAGTTTCAACGCTTCTTCTTCTTTACAGCACCATTGATAAAACATCTATGTTAAAGATGAAAAGTTTCTCTACCATGAGGGTCACCCAGAGAGGTTCACAGCGTTACATGGAGAAGAGAAGAGGGAGGAGGGAGTTAGAGGTGACCCGAATGAGATGAGGTGGAATCAGTAGAGGAGAGAGTGGGCTAGCCAGTAATCTCTTCCTTATGTGCACTCCACAGGTGGACTGCTCAGAGTTGTTCACGGAGTTATACAGAGAAGAGAAGAAGGAGGAAGGTGACAGAGATGGCCAGGAGGATAAAAGGGGGGGATGAAAAGGAGGGAGACAGATCCAGCCAGTAATCAGTTCCCTAAGTGTTCTCCCCCTTCTGGAACACACAGAAATTCACAGAGTTGGGTAGAGTAGAGAGGGTTTAGGGAGGGGACTCAGGCGACCTGGTGGAGAAAAAGGAGAGTCCAAAGGGAGAGAGAGCAGTCAAGCCAGTAATCTCGCTCCCTAGTGAAAAATGGGTACTGAAGATTGGGTTCTTAAAGGTACAAAATTGGTAACAAATACATAAAAGCAAAAATTAAAACTCTAGAGTAGAGTTTGGAATTTCAAAAATACAATGTTAAGAAAAAGAAGAAGGAAAAGAAAGAGAGAAAAAATGATCAAACAAAAACAAATAAGGTCACGAAAATTATAAAGAAAATATAGGTACAAAATTGATAACTAATACCAAAAAGCAAAAGTTAAAAATCTAGAGTTTAGAATTTAAAAAATAAAGTGTTAAAAAAAGAAGAAAAAAAAGAAAGAGAGAGAAAAACAAACAAACAAAAACAAACAAAGTCGCATAAATTATAAAGAAAACACAGGTAAAAAATTGATAACAAATACCAAAAAGCATAAATTAAAAATCTAGAGTAGAGTTTGGAATTTCAGATATACAATGTTATTTAACAGAAGAAGAGAAAGAAACAGAGAAAAAGAAAAAAAAAAAAACAAAGGGTCACAGAAATTTTAAAAAACAACTATAGGTACAAAATTGATAACAAATACCAAAAAGCTAAAATTAAAAATCTAGAGGAAAGTTTGGAATTCCAAAAATACAATGTTAAAGAAAAGAAGAGGAAAAAAAAAAACAAACAAGGTCAAAAAAATTATAAAATATATATATATGAAGTTTGCTTAAAAAAATAGGGTCTTTTTTTTTTTGCAAAGTAATCAGTTATAAAAGTGAAAATTAAAGGAATAATAGAAGACTTAATTTTTTTTTTAAATTAAAAAAAAAAGAATGATTGTAAAAATAGTAAAAATATATCTAGGACTTTCTCTGGTTTTGTTGTGAGTATTGTGGGTTCAGTTCATTTTTGGCTAGTTCCTTGGTCCGACTTATATTTCTCAAGATCTATAGGCCATTTCCTATGTAGTTGGTACTAACCACAGGGTTTTAATCTATTGCCTGTAGCTTCCAAGGCAGTTCCCTCTGGTATAGCTTCTTCTGTTTGCTGGTCTCTTCAGTGTCTGGTTTCTGCCCTGACACAAAGGGGATGGTGGAGAACACTTTTTTTTTTTTTTTTTTTTTTAGGCTCGCTTGTTCAGTCGCGCTGTGGGGAGGTAGGGAGCGATGCTGCAAACAAATAACACCGGCGTGTGCTCGAAGTGCCTCAGTCACACTGGGTCTGCCCCCACTTACGGGGCGTGTAGCCTCCCTGCCCACACTGCTCAGGCGGGAACCATCCTTGGCCGGCCCTGGGCTGCCTGCACCTCCCAGGTCCAAGTCACTCAGGTTCAGACACTTGGGTAGTCCTCAGAGGCGCAGACTCGGTTGGGCCTGCGTTTTGTGCCCTTCCCAGATCCGAGCAGCTCAGGTGATGAGGTGTTTGGCCCGCGCGATTGCTGCGACTTATCGCCTCCCCACCGCTCAGTTATCTAGGTGTCCAACCGGCGCACCTTCTCAGGCAGATGTTGACTGTCCAGACTCCCAAGAAGTTTTAGTTAGCAAAGAAGCCTGCTTACAGTTTTATAGATAATGTCTGTCTGGTGCTGCGATTGTCCTCTTCTGACTCTGGCTGCCTGTCACCGGAGGGGGATGGTCTGCAGCCGGCTATCTCTGTTCAGTCCTTTGTTCTGTGCGCGGGCCTGGCGGTGTCTTAGGTTAGGGCTGGCTTTTCGCGTGGTAGATATCCCACAGTCTGGTTTGCTAGCCCAAATTATTTCACTCAGATAGCGCTCAGGGTATTCAGGCCAGATCTTTACTCTAAGCGATGCAGCCTGCGCAGCGCCTCCCTGCCCAGCCCCCGCTTGCTAGTGGCGGATGCAGGCATCTGCGCTGCTTCTCTGCTGGGGGAGTTACCGTAGGGCTCGCAATGTGCGGGTTCTAATTGTTTATTTATTTTTCCTCCCTGTTACGTTGCCCTCTGTGCTTCCAAGGCTCGGCACAGATTCGGCAGTGAGAAGGTTTCCCGGTGTTTGGAAACTTCTCTCTTTTTAAGACTCCCTTCCCAGGATGGAACTCCGTCCCTCCCTCTTTTGTCTCTTTTTTTTGTCTTTTATATTTTTTCCCTACCTCCTTTCGAAGACTTGGGTTGCTTTTCTGGGTGCCTGATGTCCTCTGCCGGCATTCAGAAGTTGTTTTGTGGAATTTACTCGGTGTTTAAATGTTCTTTTGATGAATTTGTGGGGGAGAAAGTGTTCTTGCTGTCCTACTCCTCCGCCATCTTAGCTCCTCCCCCGCTTTGTTAGCTTCTTGATATGTGTCTTGAGCCTTTGCTGTAGCCATTTTGCCACCAGCTGCTGCTGCTGCTGCTGCTGCTAAGTCGCATCAGTCGTGTCCGACTCTGTGCCACCCCATAGACGGCAGCCCACCAGGCTCCCCCATCCCTGGGATTCTCCAGGCAAGAACACTGGAGTGGGTTGCCGTTTCCTTCTCCAGTGCATGAAAGTGAAAAGTGAAAGTGAAGTTGCTTAGTCGTGTCTGACTCTTAGCGACCCCATGGACTGCAGCCCTCCAGGCTCCTCCGTCCATGGGATTTTCCAGGCAAGAGTACTGGAGTGGGGTGCCATTGCCACCAGCTAGGTGATCACTAAAACTCATACCATTAGCCTCACAGGGCAGGACATGGCAGTGCCTAGATAAGCAATTCAGATACAGTCAGTATATCCTTTCAGTGAATATCTAAGACTACAGGCACGATCACATGCAGTCAGAGATAAAAGTACATTCCTCACTAATGTCTGTCAGTCACCATGAAATTTATGCTGACATTTCTTTTCTTGTTAGAATTCCTTTTAACTTATGGTTACCATTGTCAGGGAATACTGACAACTCGATAATGTTCCCTGAGCCTGGCCAATGAACTTGGGTAATATTTCTGTTTTAGTTCTCAAGGCTAATTTTTAGTATTATTGCTGCTGTTTCTATCTATCTTCTATCCATGCACCCATCCATTTAAAAATATATATATAAGAATAGAATATCATTACAAGAAGAGGATGCCACTATAATGCTACTCAGTGATGGATAGTAGCCATGATTTATAGGCACATATTCCTAGGTTTGAGAAAAGCAGAGAGGTACCCAAAAGGTTCATCTGTTTTCTAGAGACTGAAGCCAACTTACGTAACCAGGAGCCCTTTTGTCTTCACCTCAAGATCTACTTTTTCCTTCTATTATAGTTGTGAGTACTTTATTGACTCTTTGCCTTTGGCTTCACTCAAGCAATGAAATCTTGCACCTGGATTAGCACAAGAAATATACCTGGAGTTTATCCTCCATAATTTTTGCCAGGGTAAAAAAACGTTCTTGCCTGTCAGGGGAATATAAGCAATATGCTCCTGTGTGAATACTTATTACTTGCCTGTCAGAAAAAGGTTACCGAAATTTCCCTTTGGGGAGAATGTCATGAACATTTTTTTTCCTTCTGCCTAGTAAATTTCTTGCAGATGTACCTCTCTGGGTACCACAGCTGCAATTCCCTCTGGAAGTTCATCTGGCATAAATGCACCATGGAGACAAATTCCCATCATGGTAAAATGTTGCTAGTATTTTCCTTCTGAGAAGCATACAGAATGTTTTCCTACTGTGTAAGTGTACTTGAAGCAGGTTGAAGCTTTGGAATTTGATTTGGAGAGTCCTGTTCTTTCAGTTCTTGGGCTATCTTCATAACATTGGGGTTGAGAACAGGTTTGGAGTCGGTTTAGAGTCTGACAGTATCAACATTCCTGTCGGACTCTAAATCTATAATAGGAAGTTTTGCCTGGATTTGTTATGTGTTGGGCAACAGGATTTGACCTGTGTCTCTGATGGCTCAAATGGTAACGAATCTGCCTGCAGTGCGAGAGACCCAGGTTTGATCCCTGGGTCGGGAAGATCCTCTGGGGAAGGGAATGACAACCCACTCCAATATTCTTGCCTGGAGAATTCCATGGACAGAGGAGTCTGGTGGGCTACAGTCCATGGTCTCACAAAAAGTCACACACGACTGACTAACATAAACACACACACATCTAAAGTGGAATGATATTACCTTACCTGTGAGTACCCAGAGTCTTATATCTCTGGCAGACACAGCATCCAAGTAAATGTGTTGGTGCTCAGGGCATGGGGAGAGATTTTGCAGCTGGTAGCTAGGTTGGCACCTGCCCATCATTGCTGATAGCTGTTCCGTGAACTGCTGCCCCAGTGACCATCACCTCAAAGGCCTTCCCCAGTTCAATATTCACTAGAGAGTTATTGCTAGGTCACCAGCATTGCTTCTTTATTGTGTTTTGCTATGCTGTGCACAGCTGACGTCATTGTAAGCTGTCAGGAGGCTTTCATATAGATTTATTGATATGGACAGAACAACCAGTGGAGTGTTCACCAGTGAACAAAGATGCATGACTACAGTTACACTCTGGTGAGCTAAGTTGACCTGAACCAAGGACCAGAAATGATCTCTCTTTTTTTTCCCCCCCAAAGGGCAGCATAAGACATATATTTTATTTAGTCTATTTGAACTTGATTTTATAGTAGTGCTGCTAATGCATTTTTTCCTTGCCAATTAGTACAATACTTACTGATCATGATGTCAGATGATGCAGTTTAGCTAGGGGTAGCAGAAGCAGCTATTTCAACCTGGTGTGAAGTAATCATGAATAGAAAGCCTTGTTTTCCATAAAATGTCATGCTAGGACTTTGAGTAACAGTAATGCTGGGGCCATCAGATAAATTATGGGACTGTGAAGTTTGCTAAGACCATACTAGTAGTTAGCACAACTGAAAAGTCAGGAAGCCAAGGAGATTATGCAGAGATAAAGATACAGACATTGGAATTCAGAGCAGGCAGTGGAGTCATGTGTTTGAGTGGAGTAAATGGGAGAAGTCCATACAAAAAATCATTCTTTGAGGCACCTAGCTTGAACTAGATACTCTTATGTACTTTCTATCACAGAAAAAATACACCAGTTATGTCTTCAGCTAGTAGCAAGGAGGGAAATTATATCTGGCTGAGCAAAAGAGACACAGGAATAACTAGCTGGTAGGTGGGAGACAGTACAGAAATGTGATTAGGCACTCTGGCAATAGAGTCTCAAAATGACTGTGGTCAAAGTTACAACTGAGAAAATATACCAGGAAGCTAGTCGAATTGCCAGCACAGAATAGGATCTCAGCACATTTTTTTAAGTCCTGCAAAAGAGATTATGCCCAAAAACCAGAGGATAAAAATTTCCAAGTGTATGCAAATTGATCTTTCTACTCACACATCTACACAGCAACATTTTTTATAAAACCGTATTTTTCAACACATAATAATTAAAATGAGGGTAAGTTAATAACCAAGGATAACCTCAAAACAGCTTATTTTGGAAATATGAATGTACACTAATTATTGCCAGCTAGAGTCGGACACGACTGAGCGACTTCACTTTCACTGTTCACTTTGATGCATTGGAGAAGGAAATGGCAACCCACTCCAGTGTTCTTGCCTGGAGAATCCCAGGGACGGAGGAGCCTGGTGGGCTGCCGTCTATGGGGTCGCACAGAGTCGGACACGACTGATGCGACTTAGCAGCAGCAGCAACATGTCTGCTACAATGACTAAATACGCTTTCTGACGTCATAAGAAAGAAAAAAGAATTTTGGTTAAATTTATACCAATTGTTCATATTTTGAATTTCTGTATAATCTTGGCACATTATTAACTGGCCTAAATAAGTGAAGAACAGCAATGTCACAACCCTTATACTGTCAATTGTATCTATCATTCAGGAATATTAGCACACTGATGATTCTGTTCAAATTGTGGTGGAATGGAGAGTTACTTTATATCTCTTTTGAAGCCCTGCCATCCTTTTTCCTTAGATTGTGTACTTAAGAGAGACAACCTGGGGCTAGAGAGAAGCAAATCATTTAGAATCAGAAAACTTGAGACCAAGGCCTAGTTCTACCACTTACTAAATGAGCTAACTTTCTGTGCCTCAGATCCCCTACCTACATAGAATCTGCCTTGACAGAACTGAATCCATAGTGGAAATATTAGGGCCTTAGACCCCCCAATAAAAATAATAGCTAGCCTTATGGCGCTCTTAGTGTGTTCCAGGCATTGATATAAGCAAGTAGATATTACTCATGTAATGCTCACCACAATGCAGAGTGGTGGTACAGTTATTTCCTCCAGTTTATAAAGAGAAAACTGATGCACAGAGAGGTGAAATCATTTGCTCAGGGTCACACAGCTAGTAAATGACAGTGCTATGATTTATGATTTCAGCATCTTGGGAGTTCAGCTCCGGTATCAAAGCTCTTCACCTCTATAATATACTGCCTCCTTGATGCTGTCAGAGAGGAAAATAAAAACAGTTTTTTAGGCTAGGATTTTGGACTACTAGTTCATGTTGCCCATATGGAAACATGCCTGGGTTTAGAAGTTCTTCAACCAGTTTAGAAGCCATAATCTGTTCCACCACTGACTTGCTGTGTGATCTTTGTTCACCTGACCTCCCAAGCCCTCATTTCCACGTTGAAAACTGACTAATAATAGTCGCCATACCCACCTATTTAAATTGTTGTGAGAAGATGTGAAGTAAATTTTCTTTGAAAATAGGGCCTAAAATGCTAGGCAGCAGTAGAGGTAAAAAACATGAAAGGCTCCAAGTAAAAGGAAAGTGAAGATTAATACAAGTTCAGGCTCAGGAAAGGAGGAAGAGAGCTGACCTATACATATACCAAGGGGACCTAACCAACTAGCAAGTGGACTGGCAGGTCAGGGTCAGAGGAAGAAAGAAGAAGGGCAAGTTTGAAAGTGACCTGGCTCTTGTTGATCTTATGGCTTGCCTTTTCTTGCTTGACAGAATAACATTGGAATGGAGGTCGAAATCAGAGGGCATAATGCATGAGTCTGAAAGAGTACAATACTAACCACCCTCAGAACTATAGACATAAGAGCTCCCGTTTTCAGCTAGAACACTCAGATGAAATCCACTCTTCAGGAAAATTAACCAGAATTTTCCTACTGAGAAAATAGTCATTCATGGCATTTAACCATTGTGGAAAAGGAATAAAGTTTCCAGGACCTCAGAGGAGCATCATGGGGTTAGAGGCGTGAAGTACATTAAAAGTATTTTGTCCTAGAGGAAATCGCATTAGTGTATCCAAACTGTTTTTGAAAGATAAAAAGCTCAATATTCATTATAGGGGAAAATGTTCTTTGATTCACAGGGCATTTAATATCCATTTGTTGTTTAGTCAGTAAGTCGTGTCAGACTCTTTTGCAACCCCATGGACTGTAGCCCACCGGGCTCTTCTGTCCATGGGATTCTCCAGGCAAGAGTACTAGAGTAGGGTGCCATTTTCTTCTCCAGGGGATCTTCCTGACCCAGGGATCAAACTCATGTCTCCTGCATTGGCAGGCAGATTCTTTACTACTCAGTCACCTTAGCATCCACTAAGTTCCTTAGTATCCGCTACTGTTCATCATAGTTTTATTACAAGAACAAAATGACAATGATGATAATGTTTACGACTCATTTTGTGCCTATAATATGAGAAAGGATATGCTAGATCCTTTATATGTATTGTTTCTCACTCTCATTGCAATCTTAAGAGGTAAGACTATTTTATCCCTATTTTATAGATGAGAAAACTGACCTTCAGCGATTAGTGACTTGCTACTTGTCATGTAACTACTCACAGGCCTTCTTAGAGGCTTCCCAGCTATTTTCTCCTCAAGGTCTTTACCACTTAATCATCTGAAATGATTTTTTTTTTGATAATATCAAATCTTTATCAAACTAGAATTGACTGTAACTGTGATAATTTCACACAGAGGAAAACCAAGGAGTTATAGAAATGAATAAAATGCAATTATATACAGCATGGATTAAGCATATTTTTCAGCAAACCAAATCATAATCATATTGTACATATCCTTTTTGTTAAGGTAAAAAGCAGTATTTAGAACACCATTTATCATATGTATATACATAATTCCTTCTATTTCTTTTTTTTTTTTTTTTGATTTTTGTTACATGTCTGCTTCCTTGTTTGTTGTCTTTCTGCCATGCTAGTATGGAGAGGTCATGAGGGCAGAGATTTTGTTCATTTCATCATTACCTCAGGTTTAGAATAGCCCAAGGTACATAGTAGGTGTCTGTTGTTCCTAGTTGTTTAGTGAATGGCAAGGTGGCAGAGGTGGAACTTAATCCCTTATCTAAGCCCCTCCAAAGCCTCAGATCTTTTGAAGACTCCTTATTGCTGCTTTCTTTCTATACTTATTTTTTCTATTTAAAAAGACTAAAAATTGAAAGTTACAGCTCTCTGTTTTACCTGTGCTCACTCTCTCCTCAGCAATGACAGGAAAAACAAATAATCAGCTGAGCCTCTTTTTTTTTGCTTAATTTAACCCCTAAAGCCAAAGCAAACCAAAAACCCTCTCCCTAAGAAAAATTCCATGAAGAACGAAATGGGGATACCATAAATTAAAAGGAAAATAACTGACTACAATCTTCAGCATGGTAAATTTGAACCTTTGGGGGCACTTTATCTGTTACTATTATTGTTACTTGTGTCAGGGTGGGGAAGGGGTTTATTTTTCATTCTTATCAGCAGGTGGCAGCACTTTTCTTAGGCTGAAGGTGAGCTCAACAGGGAATCTAAGAAGCCTGGTCCAGAAGCTGAGAGATAAAGAGATTTTTCAAAAACCAGAGTTCTTAAGTTCACTTCTCCTGGAGTGTGGTTAACTTCTAATTGAAATACAGATTGAAAAACAGCATCTGAACATAATGTCAGCGCAGAGAATTTCTAACAATTAGATCCATCAACTCCAGCAACTGTTTTGAGGAGTCTGACATGACTTACACAATTCCATCTTCATCATATACAGCAGAAAAGTGATAAAAAGGGCATTCTCAGTCTGCTTCTGTCGTCTTCATTCTCTACCTCAGCTTTTACAAAATTGCTTACCTGGTTTACCTCATGGGCGTAACTAAGTTGGAACTGTCTTCCCCCATGGGGATTTTCTCTTTTTTTGAAGAATGTTCACATAGTGCAGTGGCAGGTATGTTTAGGTCAAAGCAGACTGGGATTGGATTTGACTCCTATTAGGGCTGTGTACTTTGGCATTCTTCTGCAATAAAGCTTTCATATGACTGGATCCATGAGAGATGGTCAAGAATTGCTCATTTATTTGTCTGTCTCTTTACTGGTTTGAAAGCACTTTGGGAAAATGGATCATGTTTTGGTTCTTTTTCTTAACCCCAGTACCCAGTACAGGACTCGAAATGTAACAGAATCTCAGTAAAAGTTTGTTCCTTGGATGTTTGTTTGTATTGTTCTGAAGCTCTGAAGCTTCCATGGTAATGGAAACTTTGTTGGACTTTATATATTCTGGTTACATGTTTGTTATTTTTTTTAATTAGTGATATTTTCAGAACATAGCTAAAGAAAATGCCTGAATGTACAATTCTGTATACAAATCTGTGGAAATGTAAATTTTTATTGGGTTGATTTTCTTCTCATTTTTTTTTTTTTTATCTCTGGGGGCTTCCCCAGTGGCTCAGTGGTAAAGAACTTACCCACCAATGCAGGAGACATAAGAGACCTGGGTTTGGTCTGTGGGTTGGGAAGATCCCCTGGAGAAGGAAATGGCAACCCTCTCCAGTATTCGTGCCTGGAGAATCCCATGGACAGAGGAGCCTGATCCTAGTGGGCTACAGTCCATAGGGTCACAAACAGTCGTACATGACTGAAGCGACTAAGCAGGCATGCACGTTGATTTTTGACAGCCTTGAAGGACAGACACATTCATACACTCACATTCTCAACCATCAGCATCTACTGAGATAAACTTTATACTAGACTCTGGTGATGCAATATAGAGATACAGTCCCTGCCTTTTAAGAGGTGGAATGTAAGATGTGGTCATGCAGTCATGAGGAACAGTACAACTTATCACATATTCCAAATGCTTGATGAACAAGGACGATCAGGAAAAACTCAGGTAGTAAAGATTATAGCAAAGATGTCCTACTAAAGTCTATAAGCAATTTGGCTATTTGAAACACCCTGGGTAATGGAAAATTTTCACTTTTATTGGAATCTTTGTTGTTGTCGTAAAATGTAGCCATGTTGTGCTAGTAGAATGTTAACCAAGATTTCCTAAATATCTTCAATGCATAAATTAGCCCCAAAGAGACAAAAAACCTGATGGTTTATTTTTTTAAAAGGAATTCTTTGCTGAATCAGTTATTTTTTCATGTGCTAATAATAGGTGAAAGGACATAAGAGGAATAGGTTCATAAAGTGACTATGATTTTAGTTTTATGTTGTAAGTTAATTTCATAGTTAATTTTAGCCTAAGGTGGCTGAAAAGAAGTGAAAAGCTCCAAGATCAAAACCATGGTTTGCTGAAAAGCAATTGTTTGTGATTATTTGTACAAACAACATACAGAAGAATCATGGTTCTGAAAGGAAATGGAACTATATTTTAAAGATAGTCATTCCTATTTTTTTCTTTAAAATTTCTCACATAAAAAAAAATTTCTCACATGTAGTATAGAAATTTGCAAACAGAGGGTAGAAAGAAAGAGTAATGCCATTTAGTGATTGAAAAATATAAACTGGGATAAAGGCCATCAAAATGACGATAAAACTAGATAAGCTTCATCAACTTTAAATGATTCATTTTCTTTGAAGGGAAAAACTTTTTAGTGATTTTCCACAATATATTAAATAATATTTGGGTGTGATTAATGCCCAATACATTTGCTGTTGTAAGGAATTTGCTTTATGCCCCATCCTTCCTCTCCAGCTTTCCCACCATTCTTATCCCAGGATCTTATATGTATTGATTTCTCTATCAGTGCTTTCTTCTGAATAGCTAACTCACTCTTCAGTCCTACAAGATTAACTACATCTCCAACTGCTATGGCCAATTTCTGAGGTTTATGGTCCATTTCATAAAGTCTTGTAAATCAGCCTTTACTTCCTTTTAATTATGTCTCCCTGTAGAATGCTTGTGCCAGCATTGCTTCAGATTTATATGTGAGGCCAAGAACCAGACAACCTTATCATGGGATAATTGTTTTAAATCCTATTAAGGTCTTTTCTATATTAAAATGACTGAGGTTAGGAACAGCAAGTTTGACAATCAACTGTGTTTCTTTTCATTTAAGGCCTGGCACAAGACTGATTTATTCTTAGAAAACTTCTCTGTTCAACTTACCTCTCCAAACACACCCACAGCCCTGCCTACATCCATACCCCCTATCCCTTAATATCATTCTACATTGATTTGTATTTCTTGGCATTTAAGTAGTATTCTAACTTTAATGATATGTTTTATATACTTATATTCTGCACTATAGCACAGTGATTAATAGCTTCAGATGTGAAGTAATATTGTCAGGGTTTGATACTAGCTCTGCCTTGTAATAGTAGTGTGATTTGGAGTAATTTACTTCTTCATGTCTCAGCTTCCTCATCTCCAAAATGGAGGTGATAATAATAGCAATTCCATTATAGGATTGTGACGATTAAAAATTTTAAGATGGTACAGCATTTAGCACCTATTGGCCAATAGTGTTATATGAATGCAGGCTGTTTTGTTACTATGTTTTTGGATATTTCTCATTTCTGAATTATTTTATGGCTCTTTAAGGATAAGAAGTATGGTCTAAATCTTCACATACCCCTTGTGCTGGATGGCATCACCGACTGGATGGACATGAGTTTGAGTGAACTCTGAGAGTTGGTGATGGACAGGGAGGCCTGGCGTGCTGCAATTTATGGGGTCGCAAAGAGTCAGACACAACTGAGCGACTGAACTGAACTGAACTGTGATAATTTTATGTGTGAACTTGACTAGTTCAGGGGATATCTAGTTATCTAGTTAAATTTTACTTTTGTCTATGTCTGTGAAAGTATTTCTGGATGAGATTAACATTTGAATTGGTGGACTCTTTAAAGTAGATTTTCCTCCCCAATGAGGGTGGGCATGATCCAATCCATTGAGGGCCTGAATAGAATAAAAAAGCAGAGAAAGAGGGAATTCACCTTCTTTTTCCCTGCCTAATGTCTTGAGCTGGGACATCTCATTTTCTCCTGTCCTTGAACTAGGATTTAAATCTTTGGCTTCCCTTGGTTCTCAGACCTTCAGACTTATACTGAATTAAACCAGTAGCTTTCCTGGGTTTCCAGCTTGCAGACAGCAAATTGTGAGACTTCTTGACCTCCATAACTGCATGAGCCAATTCTTCAGAATAAAACTTGTTTTATATCCCTTTGGTTCTGTTTCTATGAACTCTGACTAATACACTCCCTCTGTGCCCACAGTGCCATGCATACAGGAAGTCTGTAGTATTCCCTGAAATAATGAACAAATGAATAGATCATTGTAGTGATTCCAGATGTATGTATATGATCCTAATGTAACTGATACATTCAGAAAAATATTTATAATCAAGAAAATATTCAAGCAAGTGTCCATATCAAAGCAGGAATTGGCCAGACCCCACCTGGGTTCATATCTGACCATGAAGAGAGTGTTGAGAAGTTTCCCTTGAAGAAGGCTAATTTCAGAATTCAGAAAAGCTTGAAAATTGTGTTCTGAGAAGCAGTTTTTGGAGAAAGAAATACTTTGAGGGAAGTAGATATGCTAGTTTTCCTCTTTTTCAAGGGAAGAATTCTTCTGACTCTATGTTGCCCCAGTATACAGAGGTAAGACCAATAAGTGAAAATTACAGGATGGAATATTTCATCTCAGTATAGTGAAACACTTTCAACCACTTGGGCTGCCCAACAGTGGAATGAATGGCCTTGCAAAGTATTAGTTTGGCTAGCTTCACAGGCAGCCAACTTCCTTTCACACTGGTTAGATGCATAGGTGTCCCTTCTGTGGTGGGGAACTCCTGAATTGCATTCATGGCCATTGCACAGGCAAGATCAGCTGTAGAGCCACACTGGAAAAGATAAGAAGAGTACCTGTTTATCCTTTAACCTCACATTCATAGAAGCTAGAGGGAGGGCAAAGATTTTCAATGCTGTAATATACCTGTCCAGGTTATATGCTATGAAAACTCAGAGAAAGGGCAGTACGGTTTATGTCCAGGACCTGGATCATTCAATATTTTGTGAAGCTGAAAAGTCACCTAGGCTAATGATAACCAAATTTAGATTTTACCAATTAACAAAATAACCCCTATCATACCAAATGGATGGACTGATACAGAATCACTAACATTTTATCTTGCCGAGTGAGGACATTATAAAAAGAAAACTCACCTACTACCTGTTTACATTATTATTTTATAAAAGAAGGAAATGGGAGATAATATTACAATAAAAATATTAACTGATTTTAGTGTTTTGAAAACACACATGATGTCCATGTTTTTCTCATTTCACATGATCAGGTAAAATTATCATGGACTGGCTTGAGTTTACAAACAAGCCCTTGGGAACCACTGTTTTGGCTTTAGTGGTTTTCTTTGATTGTTCAAGGTGAGAGTCCCACATCCTTCCCTTGCAGACTTTTTCTAACTCTCTTATGGGATTGTTATTTTAAGCAGTAATTCCTGAGAGTAACATTTTATCCCATAAATCCTACAGAAATGAAAATGTAAGCAGTATCTCCAAGGGTAGATAGGTCTCAACCAATTTAGGTTTTTCTGGGGTTTGACATCATTGTAGGGATCACAGGAACACTTACCATTAAGTCAGCAAGTTTGTGTCTTTCACCTACTCTAAAGACCCAGAGCATAACATGGTGTATTATTCCTATTTCAAATGCCAAAAGACTAGGAATTATAGAAGCTATTAGGAAAATAACTTAATCCACCAAGAATAGGGACTTTAAAGCTTTAATATCTTCTGAAAGCCCTTTGAACCTGCCTGGAATAATAGATGAGGTAAAATTCCATTTTCCTGTAATGGATAATGTATTGAGGAAGCTCCTAGGGAAAAATGTTCTGAATATCTACTCTGACAAAAGAAGGACTCCTATCATTTTTTAAACTTTAATTCCATTTCAGAAACATTGATATACAATTACTTGCTACTGAGTTGGAATTTGTCTACATACAAAATCACTTTTTTGAAGCATATTATCTGCTAATGGAATCATGGGGCATTTTCTGGAGAGGGAAGAAAAAGACTAATCTGTTGGCTGCATGGCATAGGTAGATTACCATTGGGATTAATGGTTTCTATAGTGTAATGTATTGTTCTTAAGTGCTTGGATTCATATTTTAAAATCGTGTTATTCAGAAGTTCGTATGATGCTTTTGACATCATAGTTTTTTAAACAATATAATCATTTATTTGGCTGTGCTGGGTCTTTGTTACAGCATGCAGGATCTTTTTTCTTTTCTTTTTTTTTTAAGCTGTGGCATATGAACTCTTAGTTGTAGCATGTGGGATCTAGTTCCCTGACCAGGTATTGAACACAGGCCCCTTACATTGGGAGCACAGAGTCTTAGCTGCTGAACCACCAGGGAAGTCCTGACATCTTAGTTTTGAGTATAAGGAGTGTAGGGGTTTTATGCCCTTTTGAAAATCTCATGTCTAGTATCATCCCAGTGGGGTTTTCCTTCAAACTTAATCCACATGTTCTTAATTGCTAAGGTTCAGCACATATGTCTGGAAGATTTCAAAGCTGGGCAGATCCTTCTGAGATCATTGCTTGGGGTGCTGAGAACATCCTCAGCCAAACCAATCCAGCTCTGACTAATGAACAAGTTTTATTTATGGCCTATAGCTTGAGAAGACTCCAGGAAAAGTCTTCCTCATAGTATCACTTTTTTCCTTTTATATTTTAGGCTTTCACTTGAACAGTTGCAAGGGATATTTAACTGATCTCTCAAGTTCCATTTTCCATTGTACTTAGAGTGATCTTAAAACTTAAATCAGATCCAGTCCCTCTCGTATATGAAATTCTTCTTAAATGGTTCCCATTGTGCACAGAATAAGATGTAGACTCCCAACTACTGCCTGCAAGGCCTTACATGGTCTAACTTCTGCCTACCTGTATAGTCATGTATTTATTTAATCATTCAACAGGTATTTATAAACTTTTACCATGTTCATGTTGAATAAAACTGATCAAAATCCATGCCCTGACATTTTGGTTGAGAGAGGCAAATAATAAGCAAGAAGAAAAGTTAAATATATAATAGATTAGACAGAATAAGTGCCACAGAGAAAAATAAGGCAGAAAAGAAGAATATTGGAGGAGGCGGCAATTCAAATCAGTCAGGGTCTTGGCAGATGGAACACTCAGGTAGGATACTTTGAAGAGCTATTTACAAAGGTGTAGGCAAGATACAGGTTAAACCATAAAGAATAGTGTACAGTGGGACTCAACTATCACCCCAAGGTCTTGAAGGGTTAAAAAACAGAGAAGTCACTAGAAGGAGGAGAGACTGAGATTATATGCCTTCTAATGAACTGGTAGCTTAGCTGGTAAAGAATCCGCCTGCAATGCAGGAGACCCCAGTTCATTTTCTGGGTCAGGAAGTTCCCCTGGAGAAGGGATAGGCTACCCACTCCAGTATCTTTGGGCTTCCCTAGTGGCTCAAATGGTAAAGAATCTGCCTGCAATGTGGGAGACCTGGGTTCAGTCCCTGGGTTAGGAAGATCCCCTGCAGCAGGGCATGGCAACCCACTCCAGTATTCTTGCCTGGAGTATCCCCATGGACAGAGGAGCCCCATGGACAGTCCTTGGGGGTCACAAAAAGTTGGACACGACTGAGCAACTAAGCACAGCACAACACAACGAACATAGTGACCTTAGGACAAGGGATTCAGCCAGCACTAGATGGCGGGGAGGGAGCTGGGTGAATAAATAGCCCAGCTCTTCTTTTCCCAGGTCTCCTCCTGGTCTTCCCACTGGCCAAACATAATAGGAAGCCAGAAGGTGAGGGAGCCCATTGAGATGGTCTACCTGGTCAGTCCTGGAGAGAGAAATAGAGGACAGGATGAAGAAGAATGAAGAGTCTGGAGGTAAATAGAACATATTCAGTATAAGGTTGCGATTTTACGTAGGATGGTGAGGGAAGACTTCAATAAAAGTGAGGGAAAATGGATGTACACAACAGTACACATATTGCTAAAACACATTTTTAAAGTAACATTAAATCCTTGGCTATGGAGAAAGGGAGTGGGAATGGGGATAAAAGGAAATATGTAAATAAATAAAGTTAGTGAACAACTTTGGTACTATATCATGAACCAAGGGATATGATTAATTCAAGTATCTTTACCTGAGAATAAAGCACACACAATACACACAGATACAGCCACTAAAAGGTACCCAGAACTGGGGCTGAGGTATGTATAGTATCCCTAGAAATTCTAATGCCACCTTCGCACCCCACTTCTACTCTTGGTTGCCCAACACTACTTTAGAATAATGTGGTTTCTTTATGTAGCCAATTCAGAAATCTGTACATTTGTTGGACTAAAGATAGTTGAAGTTAAAGTCTTCTTGCCCCTGCAGAATCCAAAATAATAGAGTATGACATTTGACCTTCACATTGCAGGATTTTCTGTCTCCTCAGATTTTTACTCAGCATCTATTTATTTTCAAGCCAGGATCTTTCTGCTACAAGGTGATGCTTGTCTCAGTCACAAAGTCTCAATCATGTGTTTGGCTAGAGTTGGGTGTACAAATATTGTTTTAGGACTTTACTAGAATCATGTAAACCCTTTGCATTTTTGTTGTTGTCGTTTGGTCGCTAAGTTGTGTCTGACTCTTTTGCGACCTTATGCACTGTATAGCCCGCCAGGCTCCTCTGCCATGGGATTTTCCAGGCAAGAATACTGGAGTAGGTAGCCACTTCCTTCTCCAGGGGATTTTTCCAACCCAGAGATCAAAACTGCTGCTCCTGTTGTGTCTCCTGCATTGTAGGCAGATTCTTGTATTGCTGAGCCCTGGGGAGAGACAAGGTAAAATATTTCAGTTGCCTAGGCTCTTTCCAATTCTGTTGCCTTACCCCCACCCATGTTTTCTTTCTGTAAACCTCCTTGGGTCAGCCTATTTACTTGGATTTTCATCTTTCCACCTTGCTCTTGCCCCTGATGTTTATGACTTCCTGATGCTAATCTATCTAGTGAATTTCTGACTTCCTGAACACTCTGCCTAATACTGCCTTTGAAATCTGACTCCATTTGGCTTTTTGGTTCTGACTGGCTGCTTTCCTTTGACCTCTTGTTTCTGGCTCCTCACCTTTACTTCAACTTTGGACTGCTCACACCAACCTCTGCCTTGGGCACTGGGTCCTGAGTACTTCCCCAGGACTTCTTCACTCTTGTGCTAATTCCCTTTCCTCTGACCTGGGACTTAACTCAGCATGCCTGATCCTGACTCCACTTTTACACTCATGACCAACTGCCATATACACTTCCCAAAGCTAACAATCTAGCAGACCTTTCCCCGCTTCCACTGCCCAGCCACTACCCCAAACAACAAAGAACAGAGGTTTATATTTTGCAGCAGTATCAGCATGATTTCATGAGCTCTTGGGAGGAGGACATAGGATGTGGCCTTTTCGTCTAGATGGACAATATAACCACTTAACCAAATGGAAAATAATAACAATAATTACTAAGAAGGAAGTTTTTTTATGAGCGCTTAGTGCCCCAGGGGCCAGAAGCCCTTGCTGTCACATGGGAATGAGAGAGAGTGGAGGATTTGGCTGCAAGAGAAGGTTTTAAAGGGTCAAATCACACTTAGAGTTCCAATTCTGAGCTTGGTCAAGGAGAAAGAGAGCTGCATTGATTTTTCATAATGAAAAATACATTTTTTTTCCATTTTGGGGGCAGCAGTGGGGACAAGGCAGTGATTAAAAGGAAAATCAAATGGTTAGGAATCACAGAGAGTTAACAGAATGTCAGTTGAAGTCCTCCAGATAGTATGTTTTTTCATTGATATGGGAGATTTACACAGTTCCAAAACTCACATTAGCATTAATGAGGATTTCACATGTAAATTTCCAGCAAATCCAAAGGAGTATTAATTCTTTACACGTGGATGCTGCTCTGAGAAACTGTTTTTTCTCCTTTAGCTTTCCATAATGCAATGTATAATAAAAAGCACAAATTTGGAAATTTCCCATCCAAATGACATAAGTTAAAACAAAGACAAGGTGTTTGCAAGAAGCTCCTTGCTTCTCAGAAGAGGCAGTGGAATCAACCTTGTTATTAGTTGCCATTCAGAGAAAAGGTGTTATGTAAATTCAAGGCACAATCTTGTCATTTCCTATTATTATCACTATATGTTTTTGAATTTGTTAAATTCTGCTGATTATTGGTCTGATATTTCTACAGGAAATGATAGCAAATATCTGCCTTTAGTGATGAAAAGGAGAGGTACCACCTACCTGTCTTATTCCATCATCCACATGGAAATTGAATGATTTATTTAATATACTAAAAATCCACAAAAAAAGCTTTATTAGTTCCTTGGAAATGAGGAGTAGGGAAAAATATGAACTGAGGGTGAAAATTAGATAGAGGCAGATTTGAGGTCAATGTAAGGAAAGTTTTCAAAGTATTAGATCTGCTTCTAAGTAGCTAGGGTTCCTTTGGTAGGGAGTGAGTTTCCTGTCAATGGAGGTATTCAAATTAAATAATAACATCTTAGGGAAATTGTGCAAGGCACTTCTGTATCAGCAAATTTTGATAACCTCTAAGGTCCCACTCAATGTTGAAATTAAAAAAAAAATTTTTAAGTATCTGTTTGGAGGGAAAGAATCAAATTTTGAAGAGTTTTAAATGGCAGTCAATATGAATTGTTCAATAACCTCAGAACCATGACACATCTTCTTTTTTATCTCCTTCTTTTTAAAAACTTTTTTACTTTGGAATAATTAAAGATTCATATAATATTACAAAAACAGTACAGAGAAGTTTCATGTGCCCTTCACCCACTGTCCCCCAATGGTTCTGTCTTTCAGAACCAGGAAATAACCACAACTGTAGTTTCAGAACCAGGAAATTGACATGTCACTTTTATTAAAATAATTTACTTCCCTTGATGAGTGTGCAGTCCATAGAGAATATTTTCTTCATTGTTTCATGTACCTTTGATTAAATTCTATTTGCATGAATGAGAAATGTTTTTGGACTCAGTGTGTGTGTGCAAGGAATGGTAGAAGAGACATACTTGCCAACTAAAATGCTCTACATTTTCCCACCAATGTCTTTTTATTTCAGTGTCATAACAAACCACGTATAATGAGGGTCAATGACTTGGTCATTATCACAAAGCTAGTAAGTGAGGTTGCAGAGAAGGAGTTTAAACCCAGATCTGGCTGACCATGAATTCTGGATTTTTATGGAGGCACTTCTCTGTATCTACTGATACGTGAGTGGCATGATAGTTAACAGGTTTTTAAGACATATCTCTGGTATTCAGTTGGAAGTGAGAACCTAGCTCACAAACTACATTGACTATAAGTAGTGATTAAAGTTTAAATTCAAAATCTTAAAAATACGTTTTAAAAATTGTCTTTGGTCTTTTATAAAATATAAGATTGCCCAGATGCAGAAGGAGCCTTACTGTATACAGTTTACATTGGTTTATGCAGTTTGCATTGGTTTATGCTCATTTTAGAAGAAAGACATTAATAGTTTCTTTTAAACTTTTATTTTTGAGATAACTGTAGTCATATGCAGTTCTAAGAACTAATAGAGTGAGACCCAGTATATCCTTTATCCTGTTTCCCCCAAAGATATCTTCTAAAACTGTAGTATAATAATATAGTATATAGTGTAGCCAGGAAATTGATATTGATATAATCCATCAATCTTATTCAGATTTCACTAGTTTTTCATGTACTCATTTGTATGTATTTGCATATATGTCTAGCTCTATCTCAGTCACTCAGTTGTGTCTGACTCTTTGTGACCACCTGGACTGAAGACGGCCAGGCTCCTCTGTCCATGGGATTCTCCAGGTAAGAATACTGGGATGGGTTGCCATTCCCTTCTCTAGGGGATCCTTCTGACCCAGGGATCAAGCCCGTATCTCCTTCGTCTCATTCATTGGCAGGTGAATTCTTGACCATTTTGCTATGTGAAGTCTTGATCTGGTATCTTGGGAAGATTGTCTCCAGGTCAATTACTTCTCTTCCTACTCAATTTGATTTGGAGGGTTTCAGCACTTCTATAGGAAGAGATGTCAGGTGGAGCTTTCTTTAGCTGTGAGATGTGTACCCAAGGCTCAAATCTCTGAAGTTCTGCTGCCATCTGGGTAGTGAGAAGGACCTGGTATAGTCCTTTCTAAGGAGATTAAAGGGCAGATTTTGTTCTTA
Organism: Bos javanicus; assembly: GCF_032452875.1. Classification (NCBI taxonomy): domain Eukaryota; kingdom Metazoa; phylum Chordata; class Mammalia; order Artiodactyla; family Bovidae; genus Bos; species Bos javanicus. The sequence goes on from NC_083897.1 coordinate 54,960,559, forward strand.
GTGATTCAAAGTCAGAAGGGTGGGAGAAAATTGAAAATGTTAATTTGGAGAGTTGAGTTGTAGCAGAGATATTTGAAAACCCAGGAGAATTCAGGATCCATTCCAGTTTACAGGTATATAACACAATCTCAAAGACAATTAATTGGATACAAATATATTAATAATATCTCTAAAGGTTTGAGTAATAGCTACTCAAACTCATGGGTACAATAGTTTTTCTTTCTAAGATTATCCCTATTTTCCCCTCAAGGATAATCATGGTAAAAATTTGCATAAAATTTGGCTTGATTATTTACATAAATTCAGTGAGAATAATGATTGACCAGATAAACTCTTTCTAGGATTGTTTTGCTGGAACTGTTTATAAGAAATCTCAAACTAGACTCTTAAAAACCTCCTGAGGCCAGGAAGCCAAGCCAAATTTCAAACAGTTCCTTTAAGCTGTCTGGTCATACCTGAGTCTATGCCTCTTCAATTATGATATTCCAGTCAAAGCCTTGGTAATATAGCCAATGTTTCCAATTGCATTCTGTTACAAGGTGAACAGGTTAGTGTTGAACTTAGGCAAATAACTAACTAGATTACCAAGAAAAGAATACTCAAGAGTTTTAAAATTTTGGAGGGCCTGGGTAGGGAGAAAAAGTAAATGCTTATCCTTATATACCAAAGTATATTTGACCAAAAGGCTGTCAGCTTTAAGATAAAAGAGGAAAAAAAGGATTTCCTTAAATCTGAACAAACAAAATAATAAGGAACTGTTTTACCTCCTCAGTTTATTCAGCCCCATGTGACTAATAATCATTCTTCTTAAATATAATTTTTCCATTAGTTCTAGAAATTATTACCCAGTTCAGTTTTATGATCTTAAAGGTGTCAGTAATTGTCTGATCAATGACCTGTAATTGTCAAAAGCTCTTCCTATAAACGTTCTGGAGAATGAAGCATTTTGTAGAAACAGTTTTGCATAAGCATCAAAATACAACTCAGTGTAAATGATAAGTGACTTTAAAAATGCCTATTGTTAAAGATCTGATGAGAATTCACTAACGGAACTGACAGGGAAATTTGGTTATTTCTGTAGCACAATAAGAGAAGGCAATGGCACCCCACTCCAGTACTCTTGCCTGGAAAATCCCATGGACGGAGGAGCCTGGTGGGCTGCAGTCCATGGGGTCACTAAGAGTCAGACACGACTGAGCGACTTCATTTTCACTTTTCACTTTCATGCATTGAAGAAGGCAATGGCAACCCACTCCAGTGTTCTTGCCTGGAGAATCCCAGGGACAGGGTAGCCTGGTGGGCTGCCGTCTATGGGGTCGCACAGAGTCGGACACGACTGAAGCGACTTAGCAGCAGCAGCAGCAGCAGTAGCGCAATATTTTAAGGTAATAACTAGAATCACACAGTTTTGAGCAAAATTAGCTCTTTTAATATTGAGAGTATCAGATTTAAATAATCAAAGGCCTTACAGAGACAACATAGAACATAGGTGATTATTTATTTTTGTCTGTGCTAGGTCTTGGTTTCTGTGAATGAGCTTTCTCTAGTTGTGGTACATGGGCTTCTCATTGCAGTGGCTTCTCTTGTTGCAGAGCACAGGCGGTAGGTCACAGGGGTTTCAGTCACTGAAGCTTGTGGGCTCCAGAGTACAGGCTCAGTAGTCGTGGCGCATGGGCTTAGTTGTTCCATGACATGTGGGATCTTCCCTGACCAGGGGTTAAACCTGTGTCCTCTACATTGGCAGGTGGATTCTTAACCACTGAATCACCAGGGAAGCCCCATAGGTGGTTATTTTGACAAGAGACAAGATCTTTGTTATTTCTAGACAGATTACTTAAGAGATAAAGAGAAACCTTTAACAATTGTTTATCATCATAGAAGATCAATAGTCCAAAAAAAGTTTGTTTTGATACCAGAGAGAAAAATCAAATTCTAATTTTGCAGCAGCTTATTTTTGACAAAACTCATGTACTGAATTAAATTCATTCCAATCTTAGCCAATCTTGACTACACACAAAATTTTTCATCAGGTAGAATAAAAGTTTTAGGTTTGCATTATATTCAGTGTTACTAACTTTCAGTTCAGTTCAGTTCAGTCTCTCAATCATGTCCAATTCTTTGCGACCCCATGGACTGCAGCACTCCAGGCCTCCCTGTCTATCACCAACTCCCAGGGTTTACTCAAACTCATGTCCATTGACTCGGTGATGCCATCCAACCATCTCATCCTCTGTTGTCCCCTTCTCCTCCAGCTGTCAATCTTTCCCAGCATCAGGATCTTGTCAAATGAGTCAGTTCTTTGCATCAGGTGGCCAAAGTATTGGAGTTTTAGCTTTAACATCAGTCCTTCCAATGAATATTCAGGACTGATTTCCTTTAGGATGGACTGGTTGGGTCTCCTTGCAGTCCAAGGGACTCTCAAGAGTCTTCTCCAAAACCACAGTTCAAAAGCATCAATTCTTTGGCACTCAGCTTTCTTTATACTCCAACTCTCACATCCATACATGGCTACTGGAAAAACATAGCTTTGACTAGATGGACCTTTGTTGGCGAAGTAACGTCTCTGCTTTTTAATATGCTGTCTAGGTTGGTCATAAATTTCCTTCCAAGGAGTAAATGTCTTTTAATTTCATGGCTGTTTTCACCATCTGCAGTGATTTTTGAGCCCCCCGAAATAAACTCTGCCACTGTTTCCCCATCTATTTGCCATTAAGTCATGGGACCAGATGCCATGATCTTAGTTTTCTGAATGTTGAGCTTTAAGTCAACTTTTTCACTCTCCTCTTTCACTTTCATTAAGAGGTTCTTAAGATCTTCTTCGCTTTCTGCCATAAGGGTGGTATCATCTGCATATCTGAGGTTATTGATATTTCTCCTGGCAATCCTGATTCCAACTTGTGCTTCATCCAACCCAGCGTTTCTCATGATATACTCTGCATACAGGTTACATAAGCAGGGTGACAATATACAGCCTTGACGTACTCCTTTTCCTTTTTGGAACCAGTCTGTTGTTTCATGTGTAAGGTATAGTTTGGGTTGAGGCAAAAAGGAGAGACGACCTCAATGGAGGTAGGTTACCTTTATTCAGGCAAGGAGGGGCGACAGTCGGCCTGATGACCAGGCTGTGTGCAAGAGGGATCAGGGAGGCTTCATATTTAAAGGGAGGTTTGTGGAAGCGATAAGGGAAAGTTAGTCAGGCGGGATGTTTTGGGTGTTCTTTACTTGAGATGGCATTTGTAGTTGAACAGGGGATGGGAGGTTTTGGGCAGTGGATGATAAGTCCTCTGAGCAGGGGGTGGTAAGTCCCTGGCAGATGGAGTGGGTGGAAGGTTTCTAGACATGGGGTGATAAGTCCCAGGTAGATGCAACTGGCCTGGAACATCAGGGTGGGACCTAAAGTTTAGTTTTGTTTTCTCCGAAGTTAGATGATTCATCAAGGGCCTTTGAGACAATTGTTTTCTTTTCTAGGCCCAAAGACACCTTCACCATGTCCAGTTCTAACTGTTGCTTCCTGACCTGCATACAAATTTATCAAGAGGCAGGTCAGGTGGTCTGGTGTTCCCATCTCTTTAAGATTTTTCCACAGTTTATTGTGATTCACACAGTCAAAAGCTTTGGCATAGTCAATAAAGCAGAAGTGGATGTTTTTCTGGAATTCTCTTGATTTTTCAATGATCCAACAGATGTTGGCAATTTGATCTCTGGCTCCTCTGCCTTCTCTAAAACCATATTGAACATCTGGAAGTTCACAGTTCACATACTGCTGAAGCCTGGCTTGGAGAATTTTGAGCATTACTTTACTAGCATGTGAGATGAGTGCAATTGTGCGGTTGTTTGAGCATTCTTTGGCATTGTCTTTCTTTGGGATTGGAATGAAAAATGACCTTTTCCAGTCCTGTGGCCATTGCTGAGTTTTCCAAATTTGCTGGCATATTGAGTGCAGCACTTTCACAGCATCATCTTTCAGAATTTGAAATAGCTCAACTGGAATTCCATCACCTCCACTAGCTTTGTCCGTAGTGCTGCTTCCTAAGGCCCACTTGACCTCACATTCCAAGATGTCTGGATCTAGGTGACTGATCACACCATGGTGATTATCTGGGTTATGAAGATCTTTTCTGATTGTTCTTCTGTATATTTATTCTTGCCGCGGCTTCTTAATATCTTCTGGTTCTGCTAGGTCCATACCATTTCTGTCCTTTTATTGAGCCCATCTTTGCATGAAATATTCCCTTGGTATCTCAAATTTTCTTGAGATCTCTAGTCTTTTCCATTCTTTTTTTCACCTCTCTTTGCACTGATCACTGAGGAAGGCTTTCTTATATCTCCTTGCTATTCTTTGGAACTCTGCACAAATGGGTATATCTTTCCTTTTCTCCTTTGCTTTTCACTTCTCTTCCTTTCACAGCCATTTGTAAGGCCTCCCCAGACAGCCATTTTGCTTGTTTGCATTTCTTTTTCTTGGGGATGGTCTTGATCCCTGTCTCCTGTACAATGTCACGACCTCCATCCATAGTTCATGAGGCAATCTATCTATCTGATCTAGTACCTTAAATCTATTTTTCACTTCCACTGTATATTATCATAAGGGATTTGATTCAGGTCATACCTGAATGGTCTAGTGGTTTTCCCTACTTTCTTCAATTTAAGTCTGAATTTGGCAATAAGGAGTTCATGATCTGAGCCACAGTCAGCTCCCAGTCTTGTTTTTGCTGACTGTATAGAGCTTCTCCATCTTTGGCTGCAAAGAATATAATCAATCTGATTTTGGTGTCGACCATCTGGTGATGTCCATGTGTAGAGTCTTCTCTTGTGTTGTTGGAAGAGGGCATTTGCAATGACCAGTGTGTTCTCTTGGCAAAACTCTTATGGCCTTTATCCTGCTTCATTCTGTACTCCAAGGCCAAATTTGCCTGTTACTCCAGGTGTTTCTTGACTTCCTACTTTTGCATTCCAGTCCCCTATAATGAAAAGGACATCTTTTTTGGGTGTTAGTTCTAAAAGGTCTTGTAGGTCTTCATAGAACTGTTCAACTTCAGCTTCTTCAGCGTTACTGGTTGGGGCATAGACTTGGATTACTCTGATATTGAATGGTTTGCCTTGGAAACGAACAGAGATCATTCTGTTGTTTTTTACTTTTCATCCAAGTACTGCATTTCGGACTCTTTTGTTGACCATTATGGCTACTCCATTTCTTCTGAGGGATTCCTGCCCACAGTAGTAGATATAATGGTCATCTGAGTTAAATTCACCCATTCCAGTCCATTTTAGCTCGCTGATTCCTAGAATGTCGATGTTCACTCTTGCCATCTCCTGTTTGACCACTTCCAATTTGCCTTGATTCATGGACGTGACATTCCAGGTTCCTATGCAATATTCCTCTTTACAGCATCGGACCTTGCTTCTATCACCAGTCACATCCACAACTGGGTGTTGTTTTTGCTTTAGCTCTGTCTCTTCATTCTTTCTGCAGTTATTTCTCCACTGATCTCCAGTAACATATTAGGCACCTACCAACCTGAGGAGTTCATCTTTCAGTGTCCCATCTTTTTGCCTTTTCATACTGTTTATGGGGTTCTCAAGGCAAGAATACTGAAGTGGTTTGCCATTCCCTTCTCCAGTGGAGCACATTTTGTCAGAACTCTCCACCATGACCCATCTGTCTTGAGTGGCCCTACACAGTATGGCTCATAGTTTCAATGAGTTAGACAAGGCTGTGGTCCATGTGATCAGATTGGTTAGTTTTCTGTGATTGTGGTTTTCAGTCTGTCTGCCCTCTGATGGAGAAGGATAAGAGGTTTATGGAAGCTTCCTGATGGGAGAGACTGACTGAGGGGGAAACTGTGTCTTGTTCTGATGGGTGGGGCCATGCTCAGTAAATCTTGTATCCAATTTTCTGTTGGTGAGTGGAGCTGTGTTCCCTCCCTGCTATTTACTTGGGGCCAAACTACAGTGGAGGTAATAAAGATAATGGTGACTTCTTTCAAAACATCCTATGCATCTACTGCTACACTCAGTGCCCCCAACCCTCCAGCAGGCCACCACTGACTGACCCATGCCTGCGCTGGAGACTCCTGGACACTCATAGGCAAATCTGGGTCAGTCTGTGGGGTCACTGCTCCTTTCTCCTGTGTCCTGGTGCACAAGGTTCTGTTTATGCCCTCCAAGAATCTATTTCCCAGTCCTGTGTATGTTCTGGCAGCTCTATGATGGGATTAATGGTGGCCTCCTCCAAGAGGGCTTATGCCATACCCGAGTCTGCTGCACCCAGAACCCCTGTCCCTGTGGTGTAGAGCAGTCCACTGCTGACCTGTACCTCCACAGGAGATGGTCAAACACAGTTTTCTCTCAGTCTCTGTGGGGTCTCTGGGTTGTGGTGTACACTAGGTTTGTTTTAGCCCTTTGAATGTCTCTGGCAGGAATGCGGTTTGATTCTAAATGCAAATTCGCCCCTCCTGTCGTCTTGCTGGGGCTTCTCCTTTGCCCTTCGTTGCGGAGAATCCCCTCACAGCTGCTCCAGCGCCTACTGTATTACTGGAGTTTCTCTGACCTTGGATGTGGGGTATCTCTTCATGGCCGCTCCAGCAGCATGCTGTTTTAAAATTGCTAACTTTAAAACATACCTGTTTTTATCAAACAGGAAACTTAAAATAATGCCAATTATTTTCCTAGATTATGTGAACCTGAAAGACATTTGGCATTTTGATTATATTTTTAAGAATTTTTGTGAATCCTAAATTTATATAAATGCTTGTTAATTAAATAAGTTTCTTTACAAATTAATTTTAATAATACCACCTGGAGGCGGAAAATAGTATACATCAACAACATACATATATATGTATCAGTTCAGTTCAGTCGCTCAGTCTTGTCCGACTCTTTATAACCCCATAAACCACAGCACACCAGACCTCCCTGTCCATCCCGAACTCCTGGAGTTTACAAAAACTCATGTCCATTGAGTCCGTGATGCCATCCAGCCATCTCATCCTCTGTCATCCCCTTCTCCTGCCCTCAATCTTTCCCAGCATCACAGTCTTTTCAAGTGAGTCAGCTCTTTGCATCAGGTGGCCCAAATACTGGAGTTTCAGCTTCAACATCAGTCCTTCCAATGAACACCCAGGACTGATCTCCTTAAGGATGGACCAGTTGGATCTCTTTGCAGTCCAAGGGACTCTCAAGAGTCTTCTCCAACACCACAGTTCAAAAGCATCAATTCTTCTGTGTTCAGCTTTCTTTAAAGTTCAACTCTCACATCCATACATAACTACTGGAAAAACCATAGCATTGACTAGATGGACCTTTGTTGACAAAGTAATATCTCTGCTTTTTAATATGCTGTCTGGGTTGGTCATAAATTTCCTTCCATGGTGTAAGCATCTTTTAATTTCATGGCTGCAATCACCATCTGCAGTGATTTTGGAGCCAAAAAATAAAGTCTGACACTGTTTCCACTGTTTCCCCATCTATTTGCCATGAAGTTAGTTTTCTGATGCCATGATCTTAGTTTTCTGAATGTTGAGCTTTAAGCCAACTTTTTCACTCTCCACTTTCACTTTCATCAAGAGGCTTTTTAGTTCCTCTTCGCTTTCTGCCATAAGGGTGGTGTCATCTGCATATCTGAGGTTATTGATACTTCTTCTGGCAATCTTGATTCCAGCTTGTGCTTCATCCAGCCCAGAGTTTCTCATGATGTACTCTGCATATAAGTTTAATAAGTAGGGTGACAATATACAGCCTTGACATACTCCTTTTCCTATTTGGAACCAGTCTGTTTTTCCATGTCCAGTTCTAACTGTTGCTTCCTGGCCTGCAAACAGGTTTCTCAAGAGGCAGGTCAGGTGGTCTGGTATTCCCATCTCTTTCAGAATTTTTCACAGTTTATTGTGATCCATACAGGCCAAGGCTTTGGCATAATCAACAAAGCAGAAATAAATGTTTTTCTGGAACTCTCTTGCTTTTTCCATGATCCAGCGGATGTTGGTAATTTGATCTCTGGTTCCTCTGCCTTTTCTAAAACCAGCTTGAATGGCTGGAAGTTCATGGTTCACGTATTGCTGAAGCCTGGTTTGGAGAATTTTGAGCATTGCTTTACTAGTGTGTGAGATGAGTGCAATTGCGCAGTAGTTTGAGCATTCTTTGGCATTGCCTTTCTTTGGGATTCGAATGAAAACTGACCTTTTCCAGTCCTGTGGCCATTGCTGAGTTTTCCAAATTTGCTGGCATATTGAGTGCAGCGCTTTCACAGCATCATCTTTTAGGATTTGAAATAGCTCAAGTAGAATTCCATCACCTCCACTAGCTTTGTTTGTAGTGGTGATTCCTAAGGCTCACTTGACTTCACATTCCAGTATGTCTCGCTCTAGGTGTGTGGTCACACCATCATGATTATCTGGGTCATGAAGATCTTTTTTGTACAATTCTGTGTATTCTTGCCATCTCTTCTTAATATCTTCTGCTTCTGCTAGGTCCATACCATTTCTGTCCTTTATTGAGCCCATCTTTTCATGAAATGTTCCCTTGGTATCTCTAATTTTCTTGAAGTGATCTCTAGTCTTTCCTATTCTATTGTTTTCCTCTGTATCTTTGCACTGATCTCTGAGGAAGGCTTTCTTATCTCTCCTTCAGTATCATGGTAATCCAAGTTTATGCCCTGACCAGTAAAGCTGAAGAAGCTGAAGTTGAATGGTTCTATGAAGACCTATAAGTCCTTTTAGAACTAATACCAAAAAATATGTTCTTTTCATCATAGGGGACTGGAATACAAAAGTAGGATGTCAAGAAATACCTGGAGTAACCAGCAAATTTGGCCTTGGGTGCCCTGCTTAAAAGCTTTTGCACAATGAAGGAAACTATAATCAAAGTGAAAAGACAACCCTCAGAATGGGAGAAAATAATAGCAAATGAAACAGCTGACAAAGAATTAATTTCCAAAATTTACAAGCAGCTCATGCAGCTCAATACCAGAGAAACAAACAACCCAATCAAAAATTGGGCAGAAGACTTAAACAGACATTTCTCCAAAGAAGACATACATATGACTAATAAACACATGAAAAGATGCTCAATATCACTCATTATTAGAGAAAGGCAAATCAACCACAATGAGGTATCATCTCACTCTGGTCAGAATGGTCATCTTCGAAAAGTCTACAAACAAATGCTGGAGAGGATGTGGAGAAAAGGGAACCCTCTTTCACGAATGCAACCTGGTACAGCCACTATGGAGAACAGTGTGGAGATTCCTTAAAAAACTGGGAAGAGAACTACCATACAACCCAGCAATCCCACTGCTGGGCATACACACTGAGGAAACCAGAATTGAAAGAGAATTTGGCAAGATAATTTAAAAACAAGTTTTAATTTCCCCTTGGCTATTTAAGGAAACTGCTAGCATCAGTTTACCTGAGAATCCCTTAAAGTCCTGTCAGCTCTGACAGGGGCCCCATATAGGCCCCCTGGGGGTAGCGATAGGGGCACTTGAGCTGAAGAATGTACTTAGGATCATTAAGGATAATCTTTGATCAAGTGTCCCAGTTGATTACAAATGAAATATTGATGTTTGGGCCATTGTTTTCATAGTGGTCCCCTAGAATACTGCCCTGTGGGGGACTCAGGTGTTATTTTAAGTCTGTAGCCTAGGAGCTCTTTTATATGAAAAGCCAATGCCTAGGCAGATTTTTGTTTACCATCTTACTCCAAGTATTCCAGAAACAGATCCATTTGCTAGAAGTGCAGCCAGCCAAATGCTGAGACACTGAGGTTTGCAGCAGAGATAGGGTTTATTCAGCAAAGTGAGGAGATGGGAGAATGAATCTCAAGTCTGTGTCTTTCAAGTAGTAGAGCTTGGAATATTTATGTGATAAAGGTGAAGTCTGGAGAGTGTGGGCAAAGGTGATTGGAAATAAGGAAAAGGTCAGATAATCATTCTGCTCAAGCTAAACTGCAGGTTTCTTCATGGGAGGCATGTTTAGAAATTTGTGTGTGTGCTGTTCTTGGTCGCTCAGTCATGTCCAACTCTTTGCAACCCCATGGACTGGAGCCTGCCAGGCTCCTCTGTCCATGGAATTTTCTTGGGAAGAATACTGGAGTGGGTTGCCATTTCCTCTTCCAGGGGATCTTCCTGACCCAGGAATCTAACTCGTGTCTCTTGTGTCTCCTGCATTGACAGGCAGATTTTTTACCACTGTGCGACCTGGCAAGTAGAATTTTTGGCGTTCTGGTGTCAAGAGGTCACTCAGTGGATACTGTTGCATGCCCAGTTGGAGTATTAGTGATCATAGCCAGTCTTAAGCAGATTGATAGCTGACTCCAAGGTCTTGAAAATCGATATAAGTAAACCTCTTATGTTTCAGGCTGTATGATACTTGGAAGACATGCAAGTTTTTGTAGTAACAGTTAAAGCAGCCCGATCAGTGAAGGCAGGTTATAAGTTGAATGGATCTTCCTTTCAAAGTGCTCCTCTATGGTTACAAGTTCAGGCAGACTGGTGACCTCCCATCATATTTTCTGCCTTTATATCAACCTGCTAACCTCAGGAGATAATCCCTTTACAAATTGGGCAGTTAGAGCAGGTCATTTAGTCACTAAATTGTGTCTGACTCTTTTGTGACCCCATGGATTATAGCATGCCAGGCTCCTCTGTCCATGACATTTCCCTGGTGAGAATACTACAGTGGGTTGCCATTTACTTCTCCAGGGGATCTTCCCAACCCAGGGATTGAACCTGTGTTTCCTACATTGGCAGGCAGATTCTTTTACCACTGAGCTGTCAGGGCATACAACCCAGGGCAGGTTGGCTGACTCTATTTAATGTGTGAAACCCAGAATATCATAAGAAGAGGGTTTCTGAATGGGCTTTAACATCTGCCACATATTCATCCTTCTTTTGTTTTCATGTTTGAAGGATTGGCCAATCAGTGCAAGTAAGGAAGACTCTAGAGATGGCTTGTAAAAGGTCAGTTGCCATTTTGTGAGCTTTCTCTGGTTGAAGATGTCAAATATTATCCTTCAAGATTTGCCATTTTGTTTCCTGCATACACTTTGGGGCTTCATCAGGTCCTATCAACATGTGCACAGGCTGGTAAAAATCTGGCATCCTGGTGTCATAGTCCCCAGTATGATTGTTAAATCCTTCAAAAATGTTTTGGGGATCCTCCCTATGTTTCGGGAATTCTCTAACTATGGCCCTTAGTTCAGTTTTGGACCAACGAATGAAAGGTACTTGAGAAGGTTCATCTGCAACCTTGGGTAGTTTTATAAGGTGACTTTAATAATCTCTTCAGAGAGGCAAAGCAGTTCAGGTAGAAAATTAGTGAAATGTGAATACACAGGAAAAGGTGGCTAGAGGGGAGCAGTAGGAGCCATATCAGTCTTACTGTCTTTTGTCTTAGGCACCCCTTGTGTTTTTAATTTTTCACTAGCCTTTTGTAACAGGTCTTTCAGTGAATCTATTTTTGGAATCCTGAAGCCTTTTGGAAGCTTTTGCATAGGTAACCCATTCTGTTTGTGTAATTCAGAACCCTTACTTTCAACTGTACTTTTTAATGAGTGATCTTGTTGAATTGGGAACAATCCGTATAATGGTAATTATAATGTTAGGTTGTTTTTAGTAAGGTTTTGCTGTTTTGGTAGGTATTTATAGCTTCTGAGAATATAGCTTGTAGTCATAAAATAAGGTGTGCCAGAAGGTGGTGAACTTGACTCCTTAGAAATGAAAAATCCCATCTCTGATAAATTTACGCAGAACAAGACAAACGTGTACCTCAATATATTGGCAGTAACTGATGTTACTGGGTCTTGGCCAAGAGAAGGTCCTAGGTACAACACCAATGCTTCCTGTGAAACCTTGGACTGGGGAAAGCATTGAACAAGCAGATCTCAATAAATGGGAACTGTGGAGTGGGTGTTCCACATGGATAGGGAACACCACCACTAACAGTTCCACTTGGATCTTAAGATAGAATCAAGAGCTGGGTGCTTTGCACTCAGAATCTTGGGAATTGCATTCTAAAAGGCTAGGGGCTTGGCTCTGGGCAGAACTCTGTCAGCTCAGTTGGGCTCTGGAGAAAGCCATCTGCCAGCTCAAGCCAATCCATCCTGCACAGGAAAACCAATTAGATTGGGAGTTCAGTGCAAAGAGAGTGGAGCTCAAAACTGACAGGAACTTCCTCATGGCTCTCAGAGATGGTGAGAAAGATAGTGAATTAAAAAGGGGCACCACAGCAGTGTTTTTAGTTGCCCCCAAATGCCATCAGAAGTTTACTTCAGTTCCTGTCACTACCACCAAATCTGTTACATAACAAAAATTCAGCCAAGTAAAATGTAAACATCTAATTGGCTTTATTGAATGATTCATGAATTGGACAGCATCCCATCTAGCAAGTAGAAAGAAGCTCAGAGGGGCTATATAAAAAGGAAGACATTTATAGGTGAAAGGGGAGAAAGAGTGGATTCTTTTCAGGCTTAGGTAACCCACTTATGAAAGTAAAGTGTTAGTCATTCAGTCATGTCTGACTCTTTGTGACCCCATGGACTGTAGCCCACCAGGCTCCTTTGTCCATGGAAGTCTCCAGGCAAGAATACTGAAGCTCCAATACTTTGGCCATCTGATGCAAAGAGTCAACTCATTGGAAAAGACCCTAATGGTGGGAAAGACTGAGGGCAGAAGGATAAGAGGGTGACAGAAGATGAGATGGTTGGATGGCATGAATTTGAGCAAACTCTGGGAGATACTGAAGGACAGAGGAGTCTGGTGTGCTGCAGTCCATGGGGTCACAAAGAGTCGGATATGACTTAGCAATTGAACAGCAATAGCAACTCACTTATGGGGGCCAGAAGTGGGCTATGTGGAAGATTACCTCATTAGTACTGACCAGAAAATTCCAGACTGATTGATTAAGACTGCATTCTTAGGAGTGGTTTTAACTGCAATTAAGTTAGGTATTAAGCCTTTGTTGACTGATGCAGGGCATAGCACTGGTGACTCCATTCTGGGCCAGTCGTTTCTTTTTTTAACACCATTTTATAGGCCCTCTGCTATGTACTTAACATGTATCATCCAATTTAGTCCTCAGGAAGACCCTCCATTTTAACATATGAGGAAATTGAGGCCCAAGAAGGTGAAGTAATGTTTTCAAGGTCACACAGCTGGGGAGTGGCAAAGTAGGACTTGATCACAAGCCAGTCTGAGTCCAGAGCCTGTATGTTCTCTTAACAATGACACTATCCTACCTACTCCTTTGGAAAAGGACTCCAAGTAAAGCAGATGGCAAATTCTTCAATTTGTCATATAGCAAATAAATAATACAGCATATCCTTAGAAGGTATTGATTTGACATTCAGGCTTAAATTCTCTTCTGTGACAACTTAAAGAAAAGCTGGAAAACCAGTTTCTAAGTTTATAGGAACATACTGATGCTCCTTTGGTTTAGTGGGAATTGATACTCCTAGTGATTTGGCTGTGGTAAAGTGGGAAGCACAGTAGACATGTAATTAGAATACCTGAGCTCATGTTCTATCTATGAGATTGCCTCCTCCCAGTTTCAGTTGAGGAGTAGAATTACTCTTACTTATGTTACTGTGATTCTCCCTGTAGACTCATCTATCTTTTCTGCCTGTCTTCCCCTCACAATTTTCCAGGACTGGAAAGATTCTTTCACCCCCACTAGACTATATTCTGCTTCTCTCATAGAATTGGCTTAGCTGTCACAGGAAAATGGATTATTTTTCTGGGACACTCTATGATCTGGATCCTTTCAACTTAACCCTTGACTTTATAAAGGAAGAAATAAAGGAATTAGTATATATGTACTTTTTTACATAGAATTACATGCAATTTGTGTGTGTATGTGTATAATTCCTAACAAGATATTAAGAAGAGTAGAGACATTTAGGCCATAGTAAAAATCTTATGAATTACACTGTTATTATTGTCATAAGACAAAAAGCCTGCCTTGAAGGCTGTTGCCCTACTGCATGATTCTATTTTGTATGTAAGAAGTGAATATTGCCCTGTCTTTCTCTTCTTTTCTTCTCTTTCTGTCATAGATGCTAATGTCTGTGCTGTTCACACCGATCAACTCTGCAGATGATTACCTCAGGCAGACTAGGGTGAAAGTTAAGTACTCAAGAAGACAAAGGAGAAAAGCACAATAATAATTTTAAAACTGTTTCCTCTTTTAAACTCTTGGCAGAGTTGATTTGAAATATGTGGCAATAAAATGTAGTGATCAAAAGCACAGGCTTTGCATTCATACATATCAGGTCTTAAGTTTCAGTTCCACTATTAGAAATTAAACAGCTTCTCAATGCCTTAGTTTTTGAAACTGCAAAATGCAGATGATGAATGCAATTAATGAAGATGAAATGAGATCAAACATGTAAAGTGCTTTGTAACAGTTAAGTAATCAATAAATGATAGCTATTTTTTATTGTTTGCAATAATAGTAAACCCGTTAAACAGATGAGCTGGATTCTGGTCTAGGGTCACTACCTCAAGATCTAATCCTGGCATGTCAACTCAAATTCATTTGTTCTCAAATAAGTGTATGAGAAGTTGTGCAATGTAATTTTCATGTAGTAGGTAGTAGGTAGTAGGAATAAATCAGAAAAAGGGGGTTTTCTCATTCTTCTCTCTATTCTAAAACTCATGTCACCTGCCATGATGGTAGAAAGGGCAAGCTGGAAGGAGAAAATTAAGGAAGAGGTGGCAATACAGAGTGGCTTTTCCTTGGAAATCAGTCGAAAACACAGTATACATTTCTCCTCCCAAAACAACTTCTCTGCATCCTGGTGCTATGACTAGGGAAGGCCACTGTGATTTTTGCTTAAAATCAAAGCTAACTAAAGTCTGTAGACAACAAGAAGTTCAGACAAGACAGTTGCACATGGCTACATATAGGGGTGTGACACAAATGAAGGGAATGTTTGATGTTGGTTTGCAAAGAACTGTTTGCCCAGGAAGAGGTTTGAGGTATGTCAGGAAAGGAGAAACTCACACTGATTTGATCTGTTTCATTACTTATGTATCTTGAAAGAGAAGGAATAACTGGCTTTAAAAGATTGGGCTCTGTTGAAAGTTTGTTACTTATATACTGCTTTGCTTCTGTCTTTGATACTGAGCTTTATTTTACAATAGGCAAAAAATAGTGTCTGCATCTTTTTTTTTTTTAATCCAACACCCTTATTTTCATTAAAATTGTCTTTGTATCCTTGTGAAGTGAGGCTCTTCTCTCCTTTCTCTGCTATAGAGGGAAAAACAAGAAGAGCTGGAAGAAATGAAAGGTGAAATGTCAATTACCTAAGGTATTTCAGTCTAACCTTGGGCAGAGGCCAGCTACTGAACATGGAAGGTAATAAGGCAAAATTCAGAGTGTGTTGTTATAATGGGATGGCTTGCAAATCATGCTGACAGCGGGTTGTACTCTCACAGTTCTGTTTATTTATAGCTCCCCCCTCACCCAAATGCTACAGAACAACAAGTATTCTGACAAGTTGGAATGATAATAGATTATACAAAAAGCCAACCAACGAGAACCCATTCCAAAATGTCTCTCTCTCCCCAATAATTAGGTAGGAAATTGGAGAACAGGGGTTTTTTTTTTTTCACATCTAATGAGATTTAGGTGTCATGAGGGCAGACATGGATGAAATCAATGCCATTTGACCTGATCTGTAAGATAGGAAGGATCCGGTTAGATTTACAGGCTCCAGCTGACATTTGGTATTTATACCATTCTATTCTTCGAACCTGGAGAAGGCAATGGCACCCCACTCCAGTACTCTCGCCTGGAAAATCCCATGGACGGAGGAGCCTGGTGGGCTGCAGTCCATGGGGTCTCTAGGAGTCGGACACGACTGGGTGACTTCACTTTCACTTTTCACTTTCATGCATTGGAGAAGGCCATGGCAACTCACTCCAGTGTTCTTGCCTGGAGAATCCCGGGAACGGGGGAGCCTGGTGGGCTGCTGTCTCTGGGGTCGCACAGAGTTGGACACAACTGAAGTGACTTAGCAGCAGTAGCAGCATTCTTCTAACCAGTGCCTTTGTGCATTCTAATTCCTGTGGTTGGCTGGTCTTCGAGACCAGCTCTCAGTGTCATGGTCTTAAATTTAGAGGGTCCTGCATGTTCTAACCAACAAGAAAGCAACTGTGTCCTAGCACTTTAAATATGGTCCTTGATTGGTCTACCTTCCTCAATGCTTTTTCACTTAGCAAAAGCTCTTCACTGTATATAGATAGATAGGGCCATCTCAGATACATGAGGGTATGTAATAATTAGGGACAGCTGCTTCAGGTAAATGCAATTTGCAAATAGGAAAGGGAACACCAGATTATGCTAATTTCCCCCAAATAACTGATATTTTTAAAAAAGCTCATAGCAAAGCAGAGTCTTCTATTGTGTTCCTAAAACAATAATAATACAAGTAGCAAGAGTAATGGCCCTGGGTGGTGTCTTGTCTCTCCTCCCTCCCTACCCTACTTTTATTGCTTTTATAACTACAGTCTTGGAGAATTTTGAAGGATAGTCCAGAAGGCAAAACACACCTCAGTGTGAAGGAGGAAACAGACAAAACAGGCTCCATCTTGAAAGCAGGACTCCATCTTGGGTTGGACTGTGGACTTTGAGCTATATGCCCAGTATCTATGGAAATTGCATACCAACTGGAAAACCAGCCCCCCCAGATGGAAGAGTCCCAGGGCTCATACCTAGACTCTCCGTCACCTAAAAGAATACCATAATTATCTGTGTAGCAGAATAGAATCATAAATTCTGTTATGCTTATTGGGGTGTGACCACAGGCCTATTGACGATTGTCTATTGTTAACTACCTAGACTTAAGGCATATGAATCACAGGTTAACTTTGATTGTATCTTTCTTTTCCTTTGTTCAGACTAGTTTCAGGGAATTTGGGGAGGTGGGTTTGGGCACGTACACTTAGGGTGTATAAGGTTTTCACAAAAGCTGGCCGGAGTCCTTGGCTAAGAGGAGACTCTGCCTTGGGCCCACCAGTGTAATAAACTGCACTGCGCTATCTGCATTGTCCTTCTGAGTGAGTTTGTTTCCCGGAACACGTGGCTACAACAAATGCAAGAGGCAATCTACTTGTTTATTCTTGTTCTTGTTAACCAACACCATGTTTTTTGAGCTTCTAGCACAAAAACATGGTGTGGCAACCCAAATGATGCAAACTTAGTAGACCATGAAGTGTGTTTTTCACATGTCTCTTCCTGTGACTTCAGCCTGCCACCACTGACATGTCTCCGGACAGCACTGAGTCCTGAGTTCTAATCTTAGTTCAGTCACTTATCTTGTGCGACTGTAGGCAAAGTGGTCTCTAGGTTTCTATTTATTCATCTTTCAAATGGGGCAAAGTGAGTAAATAGTGGCACTATTGTGGATGTAGTTAGTCAATACAAGTACTTTGAATAAAATCTGTAAATCTTTATTTAAAAGCATTGGATAATTCACCCATTTATCAGTGTCTCATTTAGTGCTGAAGATAGTTTCCTGACTAAACAAAACCCCGTTTTCTAAAAATCCTAAATGCTATTTTCAGGAAAAAAAATCACTCTGATCACTTAATTTGTTAGCTAGCTCTGAGTATGTGGTCTGTACTACATGAAGTGACACTTGCCTCTAGATTTTCTTTAAGCGTGATTATGTTCTCTTTCCTATGTGTTCTGCTTTTTTACTGTTAGATTATTTCTTCTCCAAGTGTGGTCCTTATGCCACATGGCCCAGAATCACTCGTTCAAGTGATAATTCCTACGTCAGTGTGCCAAGATTCACATCAAGGTATGATGAAGACTCCTAAATCTAAATTTTCACACTAAAGTTTGAGACCTACAGGATCAATTTTTTTCTAGGGCAGAGGTGAACTGGTAAATTCATCATTTTGCTCCTTCATCTCCTTTGTTATAATCAAAAGATCATTGTCTAGCAAACATGGATTGGCTAACTACATGTTATTCCTTATTTTCCCCTTCATTTTTCACAAGTGCAGGCTACCCCATTCTGTGCAAACTCAGAGTTGTAGGAGAGAGATGGTATAAAATTGTACAGTCCTTGCCCTTAGATTGGCACACATAAACAGAAGTCTTATTTTTCTCTCTTGTCCTGTGCTCAGGGAGCCATTTTTGATCTATGGAGTCAGAATCATGCAGGCTTGCATCAAAAAATGTCAAGCCTCTTCACTACAGATCCCAAAGCCCAGCATTTCAAAGTGGTCCCTGGACGAGCAGCATCAATGCCACCTGAAAATTTGTGAGAAATGCAAACTCTTAGCACCCTCCTTCCCACTAGACCTACTGAATCAAACTAGGGTGTGTTTAGCAATCTGTGTTTTAACAAACTCACAAGGGGATTTTGATTCAGAAGCTGAAGAACCACTGTCCTAAAGCATTTTCTACCCCTAAACTGCATTCTCTCTAAACCTTGGGGCTGCTGGAACAGGAAATGGAGAGTTGTTTTGTGCAGAAAAACATGGGCATTGAAATGTGGAATGAATTGTTATGGTCTTATTTAATGTTTTTGTGCTTAAGGGAGATCAGATCTTTAAATAGCAACTCTTCTGAAAGTGACTATAAATACTATATACACATCCAATGACAACACTTAACCACATATGTATATGTGTACATGCCTGAATGTATAAATATGCACACAAACACATGTAGAAATACATAATACATATCTATTGTGTGTATATTTATATACTTTTTTTCTTTAGGAAAAAGAACAAAGAGTGGAGACTTTTAGGTAGTACAAAAAATCTCAGCAATAGTAATCAATAAAAAATGCAGGCAAATGAACAAACTTGAAATATATCCCAATCAGCAGTCCCAGATGATATGCATTCTTGGGTTTTGGTGGAATTCACTAATGATTTCTTTAAGCCACTGACAACTGGAAAACTTGATAGAACCCACTTGAGTATGCACCACGATTTGCCTTGTCAGCGTTCTGTATAGTGGTGGCATTCCGGCAGGTATATTCACTAGACCCTGTCTGCCTACCACTCTCTTCCCACCAAGGAAGAAGGAAGAAGATTCCATTTATAGGTGTAGATGATATCCAGAGTTAACAGAAGAAACTTTTTGAAAAAAAATCTTTTTTTGTTGTTGTAAATGGATCCTCCTCAGCTCTGCATGCTGTAATTTAAGCCCCTGGTGTGTAACACATGACAAATGTTCCTCCCAAGGCCTACACAGGGCAGTGACACATGTGGCCTTCAGCTGCTTGTGCTGAGATTTACTAGTTCATAGTCTGGCAGTAGTACTGGGGAGAGAAAGCTAGGAGCTTTTCCACTGAGAGGGACTTTGACATCAAGGCATATTCCATTCCAATGATGTTTTCCCTTCTTCATGGTCCTGTCACTGAAGATGGAGAGGCTTAGCTGGAGGTGTGAGCTCTTCAAGGGTGAAAGAAAGCCTCTGTTTTTTGCTGCTTCTGGAACCAAATGGTCAGGCTGGGTCAGTCACATGGTCAGACTGAAGGCTTAGGAAGCCAAGACACTGGGACTATTCCTTCTTAAAACCAGCTAGTGTCCCCACAGTGCATTAAGAAGCCATAGTCTGGACCGTGTGTGTGTGTGTGTGTGTGTGTGTGCATGTTCATGGGCACACTCAGTCGTGTTTGATTTTTTACAACCCTATGGACTGTAGCCCACCAGGCTCCTCTGTCCATGGGATTCTCCAGGCAAGAATATAAGAGTTAGGTGCCATTTCCTCTTCCAGGGATCTTCCCAACCCAGGGATGGAACAGAGGTCTCTTGAATCTTCTGCATTGGCAGGTGGATTCTTTACCACTGCCCCACCTTGTATGTGCCACTCTGAACCCTAGCCATATGCTATATCTTTATTGCCAGCCAGTCACTTTGGAAGTTACAGGGAACAAGGATAAATGCTTCTCTGAAATCCCTTTCGGGGTAAAGAGAACTCCAAATGCTTTTTTTTTTTTTTTTTTTTCCCATGGACTGCTGTCGCTGCTGCTGCTAATTCACTTCAGTCGTGTCCGACTCTGTGCGACCCCATGGATGGCAGCCCACCAGGCTCCCCGTTCCTGGGATTCTCCAGGCAAGAACACTGGAGTGGGTTGCCATTTCCTTCTCCAATGCGTGAAGGTGAAAAGTGAAAGTGAAGTCGATCAGTCGTGTCCGACTCTTAGCGACCCCATGGACAGCAGCCCACCAGGCTCCTCCGTCCATGGGATTTTCCAGGCAAGAGTACTGGAGTGGGGTGCCATTGCCTTCTCCATTTTCATGGACAGCACAGATGTTTTGTGGAGATGAATGATTTTGTGGGGTTTTGGATAGGGATTTGATGTGTGAATGTTATTTTCCTATATAAACTTATATGCTATTAACTAGCTTTGCTAATATTTCAATGACACCCAGGCTTTTCTCTCATCTTATTCTGATGTGCTGTTTCTACCTCTTATAGAACTTCATGGACCTGTACCACAGAAAGGGGTAACAAAGCCATGCATATTTAGATGGTCATATGTCAGAAATCATGGACATTAGTGGAAAGATGGCTGATCTAGGAGGGAGGGGGCCTTGTTTATGACACCAGGACTGTCATTATCTACCTTGATCATCTTGGGGTTATCCTTTTTCCATTCTTTGGCCTCAATTTCTTCATGTATAAAGTATAAGCATTAGATGACATGACCTCTAATATACACTTTGATCTATAACTATCTGTGACTTGTACATAGTAGATCTTTAACATACCTGGTTTTACCATTTGCTGTACTGACACTTTAATGCTTCAGGTCCATTATGGATAAGTTTGTCCTTTTGCTAAGACATGAAACTGAATTTCCTAGTAAATGGTAGAGTGTGTGAGAGAGTCACCTAGTTAGTGAATGAACCTAACCAACCACCTAGCACCTTTGTCTCAACAGGGTTATTTTTTCTACTTATTAGATACAATTTCATGAGAAAAATTGCATACAGTGGTGAATTTGGAAACAATTTTTGTTTCTGTCAATGGCCTTTTATACAGTACACAGGAGACTAAAGATCACTGCATATGTAAGCCAGATCCATGTTATATTCTTTGTACCTCAATCTCCGTTAAATAGGGATGCACTGATCAGGGGCTCATTTCTCATTTCTCTCTTATGCAAAGCTGATGTGGAGAATAAAGACAAGGAGCCAGCACACCTGCTCCTATCTACTCAGCCCTCTAAATGAATGACACATCACTTCTGCTTGTTGTTCCTTGGGCAGAACCAATCACAAGGCCCTACCCTAACTGAAAAGGGCACTGGGAAATATAAGGGAGTACTTGGAATATTTGGTGGGCACTAGTAGTCCTGCGATTCATGGGGTCGCAAAGAGTCGGACACAACTGAGCGACTGAAATGAGCTGAACTGAACTGAACTGAAGTAGTCCTGCCACAATGGTCGATTCTTCTTAATTCTTCCTCTAATAGCCTACAAAGATGTTAATAACTACAACTACTATTATTATTCATTTTGAGTCAGATATTGGGTTGGCCAAAAAGTTCATTTGTTTTTTCTATAAGCTGTTATGGAAAACCCAAACGAACTTTTTGGCCAACCCAATACTTTGCTAGGTACTGTACATACATTATCGCTAATCCTCATAGCCATGTAAGGTAGGACTCATTATAATCACATTTTACATATGAAAAATTGAGGCACAGAGAGATTAAGAGATTATCCCAAGATCACATAACTACTAAGTATTTGAGGTTGAGATATAACTACATTTGCAATGTAGCAAAACTGTCCTTTCAGGAAACCAGCTGTCTGTTCCATTGCCTTTAGGTAATGGTCCCTAAGCCTGCTCCTGGATTAGGACTCTCAGTAGGATTACATTGCTAGAAGGGGTTGTTTTCTTGGCTTTCACATGTTGAGGGTGCTACTGGGTAAGAGGAAGCATTAGGGATATTAGATGCTTTGCAATGAGAATATGTTACATTTCCACACAATGAATAATTGTTCTGTCCTTGTCCCACAGAACTTTTGAATGTCAGTCAAGGTGTTCAGGCAGGTGTAAAATATACTTTAAATTATCCAAGCCTAGAGTCCAAGTCTGTTTTACTTGTAATCACAAAGTATGTTTTGCATAATTTTAATATATATGAAATTTTCTAGGAATGAAATTGTTTATTGAACGAAGATTTTACTTTGTTTTGTTTAAGATTTTAGTAACAATGGGGTTTCCCTAGTAGTAACAATAATAACAATAATAGCTATCATTTATCTAGCTTAGTGGGCTTCCCTGGTAGCTCAGCTGGTAAAGAATCTGCCTGCAATAGAGGAGACCCCGGTTCGATCTCTGGGTTGGGAAGATCCCCTGGAGAAGGGTTAGGCTACCCACTCCAGAATTCTTGGGCTTCTTTGGTGGCTGAGACAGTAAAGAATCTGCCTGCAATGCGGGAGACCTGAGTTCAATTGTTGAGTTGGGAAGATCCTCTGTAAGAAGGCATGGCAACCCACCCCAGTATTCTTGCCTGGAGAATCCCCATGGACAGAGGAGCCTGGTGGGCTACAGTCCAGGGGATCACAAAAAGTCAGACATGACTGAGTGACTAAGCACAGCACAGCACAGCACATCTAGCTTAGTAAGTGCCAGATACTGTTACAAGCATATTATATGTTAACTTATCTAATCTTCAGAAAGCCACCTAAAAAGTAAATAGTATTCCCATTTTACAGATGAAGAAACTAAGACAGAGAAGTTAAATAGCTTGATCAAGGCCACATACCCTTAGCAAGTTGCACTCACCTTGCAATATTGGGTAATTATTACTGATGCCAATATTTTTTGTAGTTTTTACCTTTTTTAAAAAACCATTTCTGGTATTTATCACTTTTTTCATATATTCAAGTGTCCATCTGATATTGTTCTCCTTTTTCCTGAATAACTCCCTTCAACATTTCTTGTACTTCATATCTAGTGACACTGAATTCTCTCAGCTCTTGTCTGAAGATGTCTTTATTTATTTTTCATTTTTGAAAGATATTTTTGCTGGGTATAGACTTACGTTTTGACATCTTTCTTTCACTAGTTTAAAGATGTCACTCCATTGTCTGCTGGTTTACATAGTGCTTTTAGTGTTTGAAACACTAATACAGTAGTCCCATATCAATCTGTATATATAGCTGTCACATCAAAATATTTACATATTAAGACACATGGTGTATGTGTGTGCGTGTGAGTGTGCTCAGTCTGTTCTGGCTCTTTGCGACCCCATGGACTATAGCCCCCCAGGCTCCTCTGTCCATGGAATTTTCCAGGCCAGAATACTGGAGTGAGCTGCCATGCCCGCCTCTAGGGTATCTTCCCCACCTAGGGATTGAACATGCACCTCTTGTGTCTCCTGCATTGGCAGGCATATTCTTTACCAACTGTGCCACCTGGGAAGCCATAAGATACATGTCTCTTATTACTTAAGATACATGTCTCTTATTACTGTCTCTTTCTTTTTTATATTCCAGTTAGGGTAGCATGGTATTCTTTCCAATTATGTGTATACCAGAATTACATTATCTATGAATTTCATTTTGGAATATTAAAGTGAACATGACAAATGTTTGTTAGAAAAAAAGGATATTGAATTTGATAGGTTGGAAATCAGTATTGTAGACAAAACTATTAATTTGGGAAAACTAGTGTTTAGTTCTCACTCCCACATTTGATCTGATCTGTTGCTTAGCTCTCATTAAGAATGGTCACATCTAGACTGGTATCATATTTTCCAAATTTTCTACAGTGAACAAGCATTACTTTTAATGTAATCAAAAAGTGCCTTAATGTACCACTCAACTCTTCCCTCAAATAAACAAACATTTGTGATTGGATACTGTCTTTGAGATTTAAGTACCTACTTCAAAAATTTTAGGCACCGTAGGGAGATATTCTAAGGTAGGAGATGTTTTGGAAGCTCTATTAGTTAGCTACTGCTGTACAACACATTTACCCAAAATTTAGCATCTTAAAACAAGTATTTGTCTTCTCACAATATCTGAGGGCCAGGAATTCAAGAGAGGTTTAGCTGGGTCTGGATCCCTCAAGAGGTTTTAGTGAAGCTGTCATCTAGGGCTGCAGTTATCTGAAAGATTAGTTGCAGCTAAGGATATACTTCCAAGCTCATTCACGCGGCTGTTAGCAGAAGCCTTCAGTTCCTCACATGTGGTTCTTCCTACAGTGCTGCTTATAGTGCTGCTTACAACACAGCAGCTGGTTTGAGAGAGAGAGGGAGAGGGAGTCAGCTTAGCTCAAATAGGGAGCAGGGTTCTGATAATGTGCAATAGAGGATGGAGAACAGAGGATGCGATGTGGTTTGGGAGTTGGGAAGGGAACAGTTCAGTACCTAGGCTGCTTCCTAGAGGGGATTCACTTTAGGAGGCAGCGCGAGAGGAAGTGGCAGAGGCAAGCAGTGGATGCTGGAAGACACCAAATGGAAAGAGAGTTGTGAGTACAGAAAGGTTAGTTGACAGCCAAAGACAACCAGATCCATTTAACATTTTTTGCTGAAGATCTGTTGAATGTGTGTGTGCGCATGTGCACATATGCACATGCACTTGCACACATTTATTGAAAAAGAGAGCCCTTTAGTCTTCCTTCCTTCAAAATGCATTGCAAAGTGCCTCATTTGGACAATAATATTGGAATAATAATAATATTGCAGTTTCCTGTTCAACTTCAAAGCATGGACGTTTCTTGCAGCTAAATGCTGGGCACTTCCTGCTTGTGTTCTTCAAAGCTATTCCTCCCTTTAGTTGGTGGCAAGTGACTGTGGACATTTCTCAAAATACATGACCATCTTACCTTTGATAAGAGCTGTTGTGTATACCCCTTAAAAACATAATTGGGTGCAAAGAGTATGGTGAGATGGAATTATTCCTTTTCTTTATAAGAAGGAAGGGTTTTCATATCATTCTTGCACATCTTGATAGCTTACAGTGAATGATGTCAGATTCGTAATCTCCAAAGAAAATTTAGCTTCGGGACCAGGGACCAGGCTTGATCACTCAAGAGCTTTTGTGTAGCAGAGTTTTATTAAAGTGAAAAAGGGACAGAGAAAGCTTCTGACAGAGACATCAGAAGGGGGGCAGAGAGTGTACCCCTTGCTAGTGTTAGCAAAGGAGTTATATTCTTTTTAAAGTAGTTATTACAATAAATCAAAAGAATGTCTCAAGATTGTAAAAGATCTTACTAGACCCACTCCCATAATTTACATTTTAAGATGACAGGATTAGCCAGAAGGTTTTCGGGAAGGAGAAACTTTCCTCAAGGATACATTATTGTTATGTAATCCTTAGTACAGAGTTTAAACTGAGTTGTTTGTTGTGTAATCATCAGTTCCAAGCTTAAATAAAAAAAATGTTTTCTGTGACTAAGACTAAGGAATGTGGAGAAAAAAAGAGATGTTTGTCCTTTCCTCCTCCTTGAGAATTCCAGACCCCTATCCCTGCTTCAAGAGCCCCAGGCCCCTTTCTTCTCCTCGGGAACCCCGGATTTCTTATCAACCTGCATAGGAATTGGCTCTCTCAATCTGAGTGACTTCCTTTACACTCTTTAGTGTAACCCTGGCTTTCAGGATTAGAATCATCAGGTACTGAAGAAATCCCCATCTCTGTTCCAACAGAGAAAAACAGCCCCTATGAGCTATGGGCACAAATTCCACGGACACTCAGGCTCTAGGATCAGACATTAAATGTAATGAAAAAAAATCCATGCTAAATGTAGGGTATTTATGTAGATCTGAATTTGCTTCTCACATTCCAATCCACTCATTATTATTGCTTTAAAGTGATTTCTGACAGAAGGCAAGTCTAGAAAAACAATACCAAGTGCATAAACAAACCTCAAATCCCTCATCAAGCTATTAGCACTGTAATAGAATTCATTATTTTTCATCTTCCAATTATTGACTTTTTAAATTAGAGAACATACTGCAAGTTGAACTGCACCCAGTACTTTCTGCAGAACTCCAAGCCAATTTTGCTATATTAAAATTTTACCTTGTGCCATAAAGTTTGGAAAATCCAAAGTGACTTAGAAAGAATTTTCAACTCCTCTATTCTGTGTTCTTTGCTAGGTTCACTGGAAGAAACATTCACATCATATGTGATAAGATATACTTACTGTATTGATGGTGAGAGAGCCACTTCCTAAGCAGATTGATAAGAAGTCTGGGGAGAGAGGGGTCTGGAATTCTCAAGGAGGAGGAAAGGACAAACTTTTTTTTTTCCCTCTCCATTCCTTAGTCTTAGCCACATAAAACGATTTTATCTTTAAGCCTGGAACCTTTTAATGGCTAAAAAGTGATCAAAGTTCAAAACTACCCCTCCTTAATTGAGGAATCTCTGGTTAAATTTTACTCATTTGGCACCCTGAAATTGGAAAACAATAGGCAGTATAAGATGTTCAAAAACTATGATGAGTGTGATGTATTTTTAACCAATAACACTGGTAATTCTGATGCCCTCTAAATTTGAGAAGCCTGGATTATGTCAGACAGTTTCAAAATCTTGGAAAAGTAACTCCAGTGAATTTAATTTGTGGAATGATGAATATATTAATACTAAACAAATGAGAATGAATACAATTTACTAAGTGGAAAAGATTTATATTTAAACCTTAAAGCATCTGTGAATAACATTTTATGTACATTTTAAGTTAATCATAGGACCATGAGGACCTTATTAAGCTCAGATTCCTGATTTCATCAGGTGAATGTTTAAATCATCAAAAGGCAGATGATATGATGATAACAATAATGATGATAATCGTTAATACATGGTCAATGGGACTTACAGCAAAGCAAGGAATGCAAACATTGAGTGAATCATATGTAGGGTGAGAGTTATAAAAGGAAAGTACAGGGTGCTATGGGAAGTCTAGCATGTATCCTAATATCATTCAATGAATACTGGGGAAGGCCTACTCTAGGAAGGCATCTTTACCCCAAATCCTGAAGGCTAGGAGAGGATGAACAAAGGGAATGGGAGGAGTGTGTTGTGTGGAGGGGAAATGTCATGTTCAAAGTTACACAACAGAAGTGAAAAATGCAGTATGGCTAGAGTGGAGCAAGAAGAAGAGTAGATAGAGGGTCTACTAATATGTTCCTGGAGAATAACAACTATCTTCCCAACTCATTCTGCATCTGTATTTGGAATGTTCTATCAGAATGTGGTTGCTTCCTTTTCATCATTCAGAACCCACCTACAGTATCACCACCTTTCTTGACCACCATGGCCATGTCTTTCTATCACTTTATCATGTTCTTCACTATACTCATCATATCAGAAACCATCTTTCTATTTATATGTTTTCTTGTTTATTACTTGTCTTTCTTTAATAGAACATAAACTCATCAAAGGCAGGGGCTTTGTCTATATCATTCACCACTACATCTCCACTGCCTAGAATAGAACTTGATCCAGAATTATAATTGGTAATTGTTAATTGATATTTGATTAGTGGTTGGCTGCTTTTAGTTATATTGACCAAGTGGGATGAGGTTCTCATACCACTTTCCCCTGCCTTTGTATAGCTCTTGAAAGCTTTGGATATGATCAAAAAGCAAATGTAAAGCAAAAAAAAAAAAAAAAAAACACCTGGTATTGAATGATTTTGTGATCAGAGTTGTAACTGTACTTCTCAATACATAAAATTATACACAAAATAGAGACATGACAATCCTTTAAACAATCAGAACAGTATTTTCATGACGATAGTTAAATATTTAAATTGTCTTTTGTTTGTAAGATTTAGATTGAGATTTGTCATGGCCCTTCATCAGTGATATTGGTGAATTCTAATTCTTACTCTTGCTCAAGTTATTATCCTTGATATAGATCCATTGTCCCTGTCTTTTTAGGGAGAGTACCAAAAGTTACACTACAAAACTCATTAATTACATTTCACCTACTATTTCTCCATATTTTCCCAGAGGTTGATTGATACGGGCATTGTTATAATTTGTTCCATGCTCTGTAGAGAAGCATGTTTGTTGCTACCTAAAATCTGAAGCATCTACTGCATTTTCCACTTCGTTCCAAGTGCTAAAGGAGTACAGGAGGGACATGGGAGAACTTACAAAGGAGTTCATTTTTCAGATTGCAGGGAGTAAATGAGCCACAGGTAAAGTAAATGAACCTTTTGTAAATTTCCTGGTCTCCACCATGTATTCTAGGCTCGAACACTTCTAGCAGAGATCTCTCAAAGGCTTCACATCTACCAGTTTTTTAAAATGATCCATTCAGAATTTTCATGCTCTTTTCAGCTGGGCTCTTCCTTCCTGTGGTCTGACATATCCTCCTGCCTTCACTAGTGGCTTTTATTCTGAGTAACTTATCACACCTGTAGGTTTTCAGAAAGACCAGGAAAACATCTTTCCTCAGTCACCAACTCTCAGCTTTCTCTCCTGATTTATCTGAGGGCCATTGTGTTCTTTGGTTTGTCTTTCTTTTTTTTTTCGTCTTTCTTACCTTGTGTGATCTCATAAAGTTTTCTTGTTATCTTTTATGTCTCATAATATTTTTTTCCTTCTTAGGGATCTAGCCTGGTTTTCCCTTTTTGTGTCTTTTTTTCCCTTTTCAGATCACTGTATTACTCTGGGTTTTATCCAACTTGGCATCTGGTTACCTTTTGAAACAGCCCTGAAATTTGACATAGTACTGAAATTATGTTGCTGTGTTGTGAATCTTTAATGTCCTATTAAAACTAATTTCTAAATAACTTCTCTCGCCAATGAGGATCTAGGTTAATGCATTGAAATATCCTTTCTATTTTCCTTATGAGCATTTTATCTAGAGCCAGTGTTTTAGGAAGGCAGAAATATGAGGCATGTTTGTATAGTCCTGTCTTGGCTCAGGTTGCCATAAAAACACCATAGGCTGGGCGTCTTAAACAGTGGATATTTATTTTTCATAGTTCTGGAAGCTGGAAATCCAAGGTTAGGTTGCCAATATGGTCAGATTCTGGTGAGATTTCTCTTCCTGGCTTGCAGATGGCCTCATTGTAACTGTTTCTTCATGTGGTAGAGTTGTTAAGAATACAGTCTGTGGAGCCAAACTGCCTTGGTTTGTCTCCCAGCTAGCTCTCCCTAGCTGTGACTCTTTGGACAAATTACTCAATATTTTTGTGCCTCAGTTTCTTCAAGTGTAAAATGGGTTCAATAATAGTACTTATCTCATAGATTGTTGTGGTCATTAAATGGGTTGCTGCTGCTGCTGCTAAGTCGCTTCAGTCATGTCTGACTCTGTGCGACCCCAGAGATGGCAGCCCACCAGGCTCCCCCACCCCTGGGATTCTCCAGGCAAGAACACTGGAGTGGGTTGCCATTTCCTTCTCCAATGCATGAAAGTGAAAAGTGAAATTGAAGTTGTTCAGTCGTGTCTGACCCTCAGCGACCCCATGGACCGCAGCCTACCAGGCTCCTCTGTCCATGGGATTTTCTAGGCAAGAGTACTGGAGTGGGGTGCCATTGCCTTCTCCAAGATTAAATGGGTTAAATATATGAATTTCTTAGAAGAGTATCTGGCACTTAGTAACTTCTCAATAATTGTTGCTATTAATGCAACCACTGCATTTGGTAATGGGGTCTCTGTTCTAACTTCATATTGATTCTGCCTTTGTTCTTGATTCAGAGGTTACAAGTATGAGGTCATCCATTTTTCCCCAGTCCCAAAATCTTAATCAAGTGGCTGAGGTTGGAATGGAATTTGTCTCATTCCTCCCTAGCAGGGAGCATCTGTGTGGGCTTGGCTGAAGTTCTGGTCAAGTAAACATGGGCCTTAACGGGGTTTCTGAGTCTGGAATTGGACTTAATGTGGAGAGTTGGTGGTTACCTGGGCTTCCCTGGTGGCTGAGACCGTAAAGAATCCGCTTGCAATGCAGGAGACCATGTTTCAGTCCCGGGTCGGGAAGATGCCTTGGAGAAGGGAATGGCTACTCACTCTGGTATTCTTGTCTGGAGAATTCCATGGATAGAGGAGCCCGGCAGGCTACAGTCCATGGGGTCACAAAGAGTCGGACATGACCAAGCAACTAATACTTTCACGTGGGGGTTACCTAGTGCTGTGGTCTAAATGTTTGTATCCACACACACCCCCCCAAAATTCATATGTTGAAGTTTTAGTATCCTGTGTGATAATATTTGGAGGTGAGGTCTTTAGAAGGTGATTAGGTCCTGAGAGCGAAGCCCTCACAAATGGGATTAGTGCCCTTATAAAAGAGACCCAAGAGAGCTGGTTCATTCCTTGTGCCATGTGAGGATACAATGAGAAGTCTGCGACCCAAAAGAGGGCCCTCACTCAACCATTCTGGCATCCTTATCTCAGACTTGCAACCTCCAGCACTGTGAGGAATAAATTCCTGTGGTTTGTCAGTCACCCCCTCTATGGTGTCTTGTCATAGTAGCCCAAGCTGACTAAGATACCTAGGGAGGTCAGAAGTAGGAATAGCCAGAGGTGAATGTCTTAAAGCTTGGGAAGCACAATTCTATTTTCTAGGCAGCAAATAGAGGTCCATAAATGAAAAAGCCAAAAGGATTAGAAGTTGGTTGACAATGGAATGTAGCTAGGAGAAAGAGCCTAAAATGGGATGTAAAGCCAGAGTAAATTCCAGAATCATTTCTGTGAGTGGGCTGAAGAACTAATTTCTTTCAAAGGCCCAGAATCAGGTGAACAGAAGTGGATGTTAAGTACTTTCATAAATGGGGTCAGTTTCAGCAGTAGGCATCCTCAGTTGTATATCCTCAATATACATTCAATATCAGAATATATATTGGAAGACATTAAAGGTTTTAAATCCAAACACAAGTTTTCTTCAGTAAGTAGGCATTGGCCATTTGAAGACAGCCCCTCTGTGAAAGTGAGAAGTATACATTTTTTGAGATTTACTTAAGTCAAAATATATGTGATTTGAGACCATTACTTTCTAGAGAAAAGTTCCCATGTTACCATTTTCAAATCAATGTCCCATTCAGCTTTTTAGGAAGTAATTTTTCATTCTAAAGATTTAAAAGATCAAAACATGGATATCCCACTCCCCCTATTCAACTAATTTAAAAAGTAATAGATCTTGTATTAAAACCCGTCCTTGACTAGAAGTACAATATCCCCTGTTTAAGGAAATTTGACATATTAAAAAGTATTTTGTATGACAAAGCTGTTATGTGGAGAGGAGGATGACTAACCAAATGAAAGAGATCCCCCAAGAGAAATTTAGCATATTGACAGCACTAGTGAACAGCTTCTACCAAGGAAATAACCTGTGGAAGGGAGTGGGTTTCCAAAGAGATTTCTCTTTAGACTATGAACTCCTGCATTTACTTCTCCCATGAATCCATTTCTTTCAACAGTGCTCCTTAGCAAGGCCCAGTTAGGGCACAATATTTCTTTCAAAGTACACTATATGTACAAGTTTATAGAACACAGACTCACTAATTAGATTGTCTTACTAGTCTCCCACAGCTCTCCCAATCCTCTCTTGGTGTCTCACTTACTTTTTTAAAAGAATAATTATTTATTTATTTTTGGCTGTGCTGGGTCCTCGTGGCTCTGCATGGGTTTTCTCTAGTTGCAGCAAGTCGGGTGTTACTCTTTACTTTCTCTAGTTGCAGTGTGTGGGCTGCTCATTGTGATGGCTTCTGTTGTTGCAGAGCATGGACTCTAGGGCTGGGGGCCTCGGTAGCTGCAACACGTGGGCCTGGTAGTTGTGTATCCCAGGCTCTAGAGCACAGGCTCAATAGTTGTGGTGCACAGGCTTAGTTGCCATGCAGCATGTGGGATCTTCCCAGACCAGGGATCAAACCTGTATCTCCTGCATTGGCAAACAAAGTCTTTACCACGGAGAAACCAGGGGAGACCTCTGTCTCCCTTACTTTTATCTTGGGCCAAACTTATAACTTTACTTCTCAGGCGGCACTAGTGGTCAACAACCTGCCTGTCAATGCAGGAGATAAAAGAGACTCTGGTTCAATCCCTGGGTTAGGAAGATCCCCTGGAGGAGGACATGGCAACCCATTCCAGTAATCTTGCCTGGAGAATCCCATGGACAGGAGCCTGTCCAGCTCCTGGACAAAGCAAGCTCTGATTTTGCTCTAACTCTTTGTGTGAGATTGAACCTCCTCTCTGTAGAACTGTCCAAACTCCAGCTGAGGAAATCTGCCTTGTGCCTTAATCCCACCCCAAGAGCTTTGCCTGCTGCTGCTGCTAAGTCGCTTCAGTCGTGTCCGACTCTGTGCGACCCCATAGATGGCAGCCCACCAGGCTCCCCTGTCCCTGGGACTCTCCAGGTAAGAACACTGGAGTGGGTTGCCATTTCCTTCTCCAATGCATGAAAGTGAAAAGTCAAAGTGAAATCGCTCAGTTGTGTCCGACTCTTAGCAACCCCATGGACTGCGGCCCACCAGGGTCCTCCGTCCATGGGATTTTCCAGGCAAGAGTGCTGGAGTGGGGTGCCATTGCCTTCCCCGAGAGCTTTGCCTAGTAGGCCCTTATTCCTGTGCACATATAACTCAGTTAGTTATTCTATTCCTGCCCTTAGGCTTTCACAGTAGTCCCAAAGGTAGTTTCCTGTAACCATTTGTAATAGCTATTCACTCCTTTACTTATCCTTTTTCTCCTTTACAATCTGGGCAGCTTGCATGTGGCTTTAAGGCATCAATATCCTCTTGAATGACACATGTCCAGGCAGAGGGTCACACATTAGATAATATGGTTAGTAGTTATGAGAATAGGCTATAAAGTTAAATCCTTTATTCATCACTTTATTCAACAAATACCTTTTTATATAGAACTATAAATAAATTTTATATTTATTTTTATGACAGTTTAAACATTAATTTTTATCAGTTTTATTTTGAGTTAGTTATAGATTCAGGTACACTTGTAAGAAATAATACATGGAGAGTCCATGTCTCCTTTACTGTGTGTCTCCCCATGGTAATATCCTAAGAAATTATAGTAAAATCTCACAACCAGGATTTGACATTGATTCTGTCAAGAAAAAGAATAGTTCCCTCACCTCAAGGAACCCTCCTGTTGCACTTTTATGGTCACATTCATCTCCTCTGGCAATATGTGGCCCTGTTATAGCTATATAACTCCCTGTCCCTGACCCTGGCAACCACTCTATAATTTTTTTAATTTTAATAATGTTATATAAATTGAATCATACGGCATGGAATCTTCTGGTATTGACATTTTCACTCGGCATAATTCCCTGGAAATTCACCCTGGTTGCTGTGTGTATTGATAGTCTTCCTTTTTACTGCTGGGTAGTATTCCATTGTATGAGTATATCACAGCTTGTTTAACTGTTCACCTGTTGAAGGACATTTGGGTCATTACCACTTTTTGATTATTATAAATAAAGCTGCTGCTACTGGCTGGATTGTGTTCTTCCAAACTTTATGTGTTGAAGTCCCAATCTCTAGTATTTCGTAATGTATATTCATTTGGAAATAAGGTCTGTAATGAGATAGTTAAGCAAAAATAAGGCTGTTGATGTATAGCAAAGACTACCACAATATTATAAAGCAATTATTATCCAATAAAAAAGAAATATTATTCAAAAAAAGTGAGGCTGTAAACCCAATACGTGTGGTGTCCTTATAAGAAAAGGAAAAGACACCAGGGGTGCAATGTGCGTAGAGGGATGAAGGAAAACCCTGTGAAGAGTTCGCAAGAGGGTGTCAACAAGCCATGGAGAGAGATCTCTGAAGAAACTAACTTGGCTGACATCTTGATCTTGGATTTCCAGCCTCCAGAACTGAGAAAAAAGTTATTTCTGTCATTTAAGCCACCTAGTTTTGAGGATTTTGTTATGACAGCCCAAGCAGACTCATACAGCTGCTATGTACAGGTTTTTGTGTGAAAACAACTTTCATCTCTGAGATAAATTTCCAAAGCATGCTACTGCTGGGTTATATGATAGATGTTTTAGTTTTAAAAGA
Organism: Bos javanicus; assembly: GCF_032452875.1. Classification (NCBI taxonomy): domain Eukaryota; kingdom Metazoa; phylum Chordata; class Mammalia; order Artiodactyla; family Bovidae; genus Bos; species Bos javanicus. Next base: position 54,994,516 of record NC_083897.1, read on the forward strand.
AATTGCCAAACTATTTTCTTGTTCTGTAGAGTAACTTACCATTTTACATGCCCACCAGCAATGTATGGTATGAGTGATGATATTTCTTGTTGTTGTTCAAACACTAAGTTGTATTTGACTCTTTGTGACCTCATGGACTGCAGCAGGCCAGGCTCCCTGTCCTTTAATATCTCCCAGAGTTTGCTCAAATTCATGTCCATTGAGTCAGTGATGACATCCAACTATTTCATCCTCTGCTAACCCCTTCTCCTCCTTCCATCTTTCCCAGAATCAGGGTCTTTTCCAATGAGTTGGCTCTTCGCATTAGGTGGCCAAAATATTAGAGCTACAGCATCAATCCTTCCAATGAATGTTCAGGGCTGGTTTCATTTAGGATTGACTGGTTTGATCACCTTGCTGTCCAAGGTACTCTAAAGAGGCTTCTTCAGCACTATAGTTCGAAAGCATCAGTTCTTCAGTGCTCAGCCTTCTTTATGGTCCAATGTTCGCATCCGTACATGACTACTGGAAAAACTATACCTTTGACTATATGGACCTTTGTCAACAAAGTGATGTGTCTGCTTTTTAATATGCTGTCTAGGTTTGTCATACCTTTCCTTCAAAGGAGCAAGCATCTTTTATGTCATGGCTGCAGTCACCATGTGCAGTGATTTGGGAGCCCAAGAAAATAAAATTTGCCACTGTTTCCACTTCTTCCCCATCTATTTGCCATGAAGTAATGGGACTGGATACCATGGTTTAATATTTTGAATGTTCAGTTTTAAGTCAGCTTTTTCATTCTTCTCTTTCACCTTCATCAAGACGCTCTTTAGATCTTCTTCGCTTTGTGCCATTAGAATGGTATCATCTGTATATATGAAGTTGGTGGTATTTCTCCTGGCAGTCTTGATTCCAGTTTGTGAGTCATCCAGCCCAGCATTTTGCATGTTGTACTCTACATAGTAGATAAATAAGCAGGGTGACAATATACAGCCTTGACATACTCCTTTCCCAATTTGGAACCGTTCTGTTGTTCCTTGTTCGGTTCTAACTGTTGCTTCTTGACCTGTATACAGGTTTCTTAGGAGACAGGTAAGGTGGTCTGGTATTCCCACCCCTTAAAAATTTTCCAGAGTGTGTCATGATCCACACAGTCAAACACTTTAGCATAGTCAGTGATGCCAAAGTAGATGTTTTTCTGGAATTCCCTTGCTTTTTCTATGATCCAGCAGATGTTGGCAATTTGATCTCTGGTTCCTCTGCCTTTTCTAAATACAGCTTATATATCTGAAGTTCTCAATTCATGTACTGTTGAAACCTGGCTTGAAGGATTTAGAGCATTACCTTGCTAGCAAGTGAAATGAGCTCAATTGTGTGGTAGTTTGACCATTCTTTGACATTGCCTTTCTTTGAGATTGGAATGAAAACTGACCCTGTCCAGTCCTGTGGCCACTGCTGAGTTTTCCAAATTTGCTGGTATATTGAGTGCAGGGCTTTCACAGTATCATCTTTTAGGATTTGAAATAGCTCAGATGGAATTCCATTACAGCTTTGTTCATACTAATGCTATGATTCTAGCCTCATCAGAATTTGGTATCATCACAATTTTTAAAATTTTCCAATAGGTATGTAATGATATTGTAGTTTTAATTTGCGTTTCCATAATGGCTAATGGTATTGTACGTCTTTTTATGTGTATATTAGCCATCTTTGTATCATCTTTGGTGAAATGTCTGCTCATGTCTTTTGTCCATTTTCTAAAAGGATGGTTTGCCCTTTTTATTGTTGATTTTTGAGAGTTCTTTAAATATTCCAGCTACTAGTTCTTTGCTATATAAGATGGTAGGTGCTGGAGTGGCTACGAGGAGAACCCAAGGTCCAAGGGCAAAGGAGGAGCCCTAGGAAGATGGTAGGAGGGTGAATCTGCATGTAGAATCAAACCCTATTCCCACCAGAGATGCTCAGAGGGCTCAAACAAACCTTGTGCGCACCTTGACCCAGGAACCCACAGAGACTGAGACAGAACTGTGTTTGACTATCTCCTGTGGAGGTACAGGTCAGCAGTGGACTGCTCTACACCACAGGGACAGGGGCTCTGGGTGCAGCAGACTTGGATATGGCATAAGCCCTCTTGTAAGAGGTCACCACTAACACCATCATAGAGCTGCCATAATGTACACAGGACTGGGAAATAGACTCTTGGAGGGCACAAACAGAACCTTGTGCACCAGGACACAGGAGAAAGGAGCAGTGACCCCACAGACTGACCCAGACTTGCCTATGAGTGTCCAGGAGTCTCCAGAGGAGGTGTGGGTGGGTGGTGGCCTGCTGCAGGGTTGGAGGCACTGAGTGTAGCAGTGCATGCATGGGATGTTTTGAAGGAGGTCACCATTATCTTCATTACCTCCACCATAGTTTGGCCCCAGGTAAATAGCAGGGAGGGAACACAGCTCCACTCATCAACAGAAAATTGGATTAAAGATTTACTGAGCATGGCACCACCCATCAGAACAAGAACCAGTATTCCCCTCAGTCAGTCTCTCCCATCGGGAAGCTTCCATAAGCCTCTTATTCTTCTCCATCAGAGGGGAGATAGACTGAAAACCACATTCACAGAAAACTAACCAATTTGATCATGTGAAACACAGCCTTGTCTAACTCATTGAAACTATGAGCCATGCTGTGTAGAGCCACCCAAGATGGACGGGTCACAGTGGAGAGTTCTGACAGAATGTGGTCCACTGGAGAAGGGAATGGCAAAGCACTTCAGTATTCTTGCCTTGAGAACCCCATGAACAGTATGAAAAGGCAAAAAGATAGGACACTGAAAGAGGAACTCCCCAGGTTGGTAGGTGCCCAATAGTTCTCCACTGGAGATCAAGAAAGAATGAAGAGATAGAGCCAAAGCAAAAACAACCTCCAGTTGTGGATCTGACTGGTGATGGACATAAAGTCCAATGCTGTAAAGAGCAATATTGCATAGGAACCTGGCATGTTAGGTCCATGAATCAAGGCAAATTGGAAGTGGTCAAACAGGAGATGGCAAGAATGAACGTCAACATTTTAGGAATCAGTAAACTAAAATGGACTGGAATGGGTGAATTTAACTCAAATGACCATTATATCTACTACTGTGGGCAACAATCCCTTAGAAGAAATGGAGTAGCCATCAGAGTCAACAAAAGAGTCTGAAATGCAGTACTTGGATGCAATCTCAAAAATGACAGAATGATCTCTGTTTATTTCCAAGGCAAATCACTCAATATCACAGTAATCCAAGTCTATGCCCCAACCAGTAATGCTGAAGAAGCTGAAATTGAACGGTTCTAAGAGGACCTACAAGACTTTTTAGAACTAACACCCAAAAAAGATGTCCTTTTCATTATAGGGGACTGGAATGCAAAAGTAGGAAGTCAAGAAACACCTGGAGTAACAGGCAAATTTGGCCTTGGAGTACAGAATGAAACAGGGCAAAGGCTAATGGAGTTTTGCTAAGAGAATGCACTGGTCATAGCAAACACCCTTTCCCAACAACACAAGAGAAGACTCTACACATGGACATCACCAGATGGTCAATACCAAAATCAGATTGATTATATTCTTTGCAGCCAAGATGGAGAAGCTCTATACAATCACCAAAAACAAGACCAGGAGCTGACTGTGGCACAGATCATGAACTCCTTATTGCCAAATTCCGACTTAAGTTGAAGAAAGTAGGGAAAACCACTAGACCATTCAGGTAGGACCTAAATCAAACCCCTTACGATAATACAATAGAAGTGAGAAATAGATTTAAGGGACTAGATCGGAAAGATAGATTTCTTCATGAACTATATACGGAGGTTCGTGACATTGTACAGGAGACAGGGATCAAGACCATCCCCAAGAAAAAGTAATTCAAAAAAGCAAAATGGCTGTCTGGGCAGGGCTTACAAATAGCTGTGAAAAGAAGAAAAGTGAAAAACAAAAGAGAAAAGGAAAGATATATGCATTTGAATGCAGAGATCCAAAGAATAGCAAGGAGATATAAGAAAGCCTTCCTCAGTGATCAGTGCAAAGAAATAGAGGAGAAAAATAGAATGGAAAATACTAGAGATCTCTTCAAGAAAATTAGAGACACCAACGGAACATTTCATGCTTTGATGAGCTTAATAAAGGACAGAAATGGTATGGAAGCAGATGATATTTAGAAGAAGTGGCAAGAATACACAGAGGAACAATCAGTTAAGATCTTTACAACCCAGATAACCATGATGGTGTGATCACTCACCTAGAAACAGACATCTTGAAATGTGAAGTCAAGTGGGCCTTAGGAAGCATCACTATGAACAAAGCTAGTGGAGGTGATGGAATTCCTGTTGAGCTATTTCAAATCCTAAAAGATGATGCTGTAAAAGTGCTGTACTCAATATGCCAGCAAATTTGGAAAACTCAGCAGTTGCCACAGGACTGGAAAAGGTCAGTTTTCATTCCAATCCCTAAGAAAGACGATGCCAAAGAATGCTCAAGCTACCGCACAATTGTACTCATCTCACATGCTAGTAAAGTAATGCTCAAAATTCTCCAAGCCAGGCTTCAACAATACATGAACCGTGAACTTCCAGCCATTCAAATTGGTTTTAGAAAAGGCAGAGGAACCAGACATCTGCTGGATCATCAAAAAATCAAGAGGGTTCCAGAAAAACATCTATTTCTGCTTTATTGACTATGCCAAAGCCTTTGCCTGTATGGGTCACAATAAACTGGAAAATTCTGAAAGAGATGGGAATACCAGACCACCTGACCTGCCTCTTGAGAAATCTGTATGCAGGTCAGGAAGCAATAGTTAGAACTGGACATGGAACAACAGACTGGTTTCAAATAGGAAAAGGAGTCCGTCAAGGCTGTATATTGTCACCCTGCTTATTTAAGTTATATGCGGAGTACGTCATGAGAAATGCTGGGCTGGTTGAAGCACAAGCTGGAATCAAGATTTCTGGGAGAAATATCATTTATCTCAGATATGCAGATGACACCACCCTTATGGCAGAAAGTGAAGAAGAACTAAAGAGCCTCTTGATGAAAGTGAAAGAGGAGAGTAAAAGATTTGGCTTAAAGCTCAACATTCAGAACACTAAGATCATGGCATCCGGTCCCATCACTTCATGGCAAATAGATGAGGAAACAGTGGAAACAATAGCAGACTTTATTTTAGGGGTCTCCAAAGTCACTGCAGATGGTGACTGCAGCCTTGAAATTAAAAGACACTTAGTCCTTGGAAGGAAAGTTATGACCAAACTAGGCAGCATATTAAAAAACAGAGACATTACTTTGCCATCAAAGGTCCATCTAGTCAAGACTATGGTTTTTCCAGTAATCATGTATGGATATGAGAGTTGGACTATAAAGAAAGCTGATTGCCAAATAGTTAATGCTTTTGAACTGTGGTGTTGGAAAAGACTCTTGAGAGTCCCTTGGACTGCAAGGAGATCCAACCAGTCCATCCTAAAGGAAATCAGTCCTGAATATTCATTGGAAGGACTGTTATTGAACCTGCAGCTTCAGTACTTTGGCCACCTGATGCGAACAGCTGACTCATTTGAAAAGATCCTGATGCTGGGAAAGATTGAAGGCTTGAGGAGAAGTGGACAACAGAGGATGAGATGGTTAGATGGCATCACCGACTCAATGGACATGAGTTTGAGTAAACTCCAGGAGGTGGTGATGGACAAGGAGACCTGGAGTGCTACAATCCATGGGGTCACAAAGATTCAGATATGACTGAACAACTGAACTGACTGACTGACTGACTAATATATTGCATACACACACACACACACACACACACACACATATGTGTCTTACATAGATAGCTTATATAGCAGGGGAAAGTTTTTACTTTTTAACTAGGTAAAGTTGAAATTAGATGGTCTATTTCTTCTTGCATGAGTTTTTGTAGTTTGAGTCTTTTAAGAAATTGGTCTGTTTCATCTATGTTATCAAATTTTCAGACATAGAGTTGTTTATAGAATTCTCTTATTATATTTTTAACAATGATACTTTCTTAGTCATTTTTTCATTCTTGTACTCTGTTTATCTTTCTTACCTTCTCATGGATTACTTGAACATTTTTTTTTTTTGAGAAATGCATCTTGATTTACTTATAGTTTCTAAAGCACATGGCTTTGTATAGTTTTTTTAGTGGTTGCTTCTAGATATTACAGTATACGTATAACATCACAGTTTACTTGTATCGACATATTACAACTTTGAGTAAAATATAAAAACTTCTGTTTAGATTCCTTTATCTTCTCTTTAAAATATAGTTATTTTTCACAATTATACATTGTATAACATATCAAGGGCATTATGGTTTTTGCTTCAACTGTCAAACATGATTTCATAAATTCATGCAAAGTGGGTAATTTTTATATCTATCCTCATTTTTACTCATTTAACCAATTTTTTTTCTTTCTGAAATTCCAGTTCTATTATCATTTCCTTTCTGGTCAATAAATTTCATTTAGTTGTTCTTTAAAACTATGTTTGCTGGTGACACATTTTTTTAGTCTTCTGCTGTCTAGAAATGTATTTCCACTATATTCCTGAAAGATATTTTTGTCATATTTAGAATTTGCAGTAGACAGTTCTTTTCTTTTAGTATATGAAATATGATACACCATTTCCTTTTGGCCTCCTTGGTTTCTGATGAGCAGTCTGCTGTCATTTAAATTACTCTTGCCCTATAGGTAATATATTATTTTTTTCTGGCTTTCAAGAGTCTCTCTGTCTTTTGTTTATGGACATTTAATTATAATGTGTTTCAGCATGGGTATTTGAAAAATTAACCGTTTGGGGGATTTTCTCAGCTTCTTGAATTTATAGTGTTTTTGGGCCAAATCTGGGAAATTTTCATCTTTTTTAAAAATGTTTTTTAAATTCCACTCTCTTAATCTTCTGCTTTGACATTACAATGTTATGGATTTTAGCTCTTTTGTTTTTGTTTAGTAGACCCCAGAGCTGTTCATTTCTTCACTCTATTTTACCTTTGTTGCTTAGATTGATAAATTCTATCAGTCTGTCCCCAGTTTCACTGATTCTGGCCTCTGTAATCTCCACTCTACTTTTGAAGCCATCTGTGAATATTTAATTTCAGGTATTTTATTTTTCACTTCTATAATTTGGTTCTTTTTTTTAATGACTTCGATTTCTTTGCTGAAATGTTCAAAATTTTTTTGGTTTTTGTTTGTTTCAGATAATTTATAATTGCTTGTTCAGTCATTTTTATGATGGTTTGAAAGAATTTTCAGATATTTCTAACATCTGATTTATCTTAATGTTGGTATCTGTTGCTGTATTTTCTCATTTCTGTTAGGATTTTCCTGGTGTTTGGTATTACAAGTGATTTTCTATACTATCTTGGAGATTTTGGATATTATGAGACTCCATCTTATTTACTTTCTTTTTTTTTTTTTTCTAAGCAGGTTATCCCCTACTGAAGTGTAGAATGAGAGTTGTATGTGGGGTGTAGGTTCAGTTTCCCATTTGGCCCCATGGATACCACCTGGAAAAAGTGGATTACTGACTCACAGTGCCTCATTGCAGATGGCTTGGGCGAAAGATTAGTTCCCTGTTCAACCTTGCTGGCACTTTCTGGCAAAAGCGGGACTCTGACTTGCCATCTCTTCATCTCCAGGTGGAGGCGAATCAGCTTGCTGCTGGGCCACACTGCTGGCCATCACTGAGGGAAATACACTAGCTAACTCACACTACTTTTTTGCTGCAGGGTAGGGGGCAAGAATATCAGCTCTCACTGGGCAATACCAGGGGAGGGAGAAGAGGAAGTGGAATACCAAATAACCCTGCCTATCACTGCCTCATTCTCTCTTGTTCATGCCTAGGTGTTGAGGCTCAGGTCCTCACTAGTCCTGCTGTCACCAGGGCAAGTAGGAGGTGGAATGCTAACTAGTCCAGCATCACATCATCTCATATAGTCTTATTGCTATGAGGTGTGTGTGGAGGGTCAGCTCCCCACTGGGTGTTGCAAGCATCAGGGATAGGCTAGAGAGGAGTACATTGTCATTGTGCTCAGTTGCGTTCAACTCTTTGTGGCCCCACGTGGCCTACCAGGCTCCTCTGCCATCGGATTATCTAGGTAAGAATACTGGAGTGGATTGTCTTTTCTTCTCCAGGGGATCGTCCCTACCAAGGGATCAAACCTGTCTCCTGCTTGGAAGCCTAATGCTATACCACTGAGTCATCTGGGAAGTTCCCAAGAAGAGTGCTTACTAGTCTTAAATCATAGCACCTCCTTCAGTCCCACTGACATTGGCTGTGGGTAAAGGTTCAGCTGTCCACTGGACTCTAGTAATACCACTGTGGCAGAGCACCACTTAATTCTCCTGGGAAGGGTACAGAGGAAAAACTCCTCACTTCACTTGCCATCACTGCCAGGTGGGGTAATTGGATTTGCCTGCCTGGGTAAGAGATGGAAGATTAGTTCCCCAACCTGCCCCCACCAATACAACTGAGCATGGGGGTCAGAATCCTCAATTTTTAATGCCTTTTTTTAAAGTAGAGAAGACTTTTTTCTTCTTTCTAAATTAAAAAAAAATTATAATGGATCCTAGTTGATTAACACTGTCATGTTATTTTTCAGATGTACAGCAAGGTGATTCAGTTATACAAATACATATATCTATCCTTTTTCAAATTTGTTTCCTATTTAGGTTATTACAAAATATTTAGCAGAGTTCTCTGTGCTATAGGGTAAGTCCTTGTTGGTTATCTATTTTAAATGTAGCAGTGTGTGCACCCACTTTTATTATCATGATGCTTATAGTCTGGTGGGAGAGGCAGACAATAAAGTATATTCAAACAAGTATATAAATGTAGCTGTGATATGAGTTATGGAGGAAGAACACAGAGTTCTGTAAGAAAGAAGAGGCTTTTTTTTTTTGAGGAATTCATATTTAAAACCTTGAAGGAGGGGAAGGGGCCAGTAATGTGAAGTGAAAAGTGTTTCAGGAGAGGAAACAGCAAGTGAGATGACACTATGGCAGGAAGTTCAGTTCAGTTCAGTCACTCAGTTGTGTCCAGCTCTTTGCGACCCCATTGACTGCAGCACGCCAGGTCTCCCTGTCCATCACCAACTCGTGGAGTTTACTCAAACTCATGTCCATTGAATCAGTGATGCTGTCCAACCATCTCATCTTCTGTCATCCCCTTCTCTTCCCACCTTCAATCTTTCCCAGCATTAGGATCTTTTCAATGAGTCAGCTCTTCATGTTAGGTGGCCGAAGTATTGGAGTTTCAGTTTCAACATCAGTCCTTCCAATGAACACCTAGGACTGATCTCCTTTAGGACAGACTGGTTGGATCTCCTTGCAGTCCAAGGGTCTTCTCCAACACCACAGTTCAAAAGCATCAATTCTTCGGTGCTCAGCTTTATTTATAGTCCAACTCTCACATCCATACATGACTATTGGAAAAACCATAGCCTTGACTAGACGGAACTTTGTTGGCAAAGTAATGTCTCTGCTTTTTAATATGCTGTCTAGGTTAGTCATAACTTTCCTTCCAAGGAGTAAGCGTCTTTTAATTTCATGGCTGCCGTCACCATCTGTCATGATTTTGGAGTCCCCCAAAATAAAGTCTGCTACTGTTTCCACTGTTTCCCCATCTATTTGCCATGATGTGATGGGACTGGATGCCATGATCTTAGTTTTCTGAATGTTGAGCTTTAAGCCAACTTTTTCACTCTCCTCTTTCAGTTTCATCAAGAGGCTCTCTTCTTCACTTTCTGCCATAAGGGTGGTGTCATCTGCATATGTGAGGTTATTGATATTTCTCCCAGAAATCTTGATTCCAGCTTGTGCTTCAACCAGCCCAGTGTTTCTCATGATGTACCCTACATAGAATTTAAATAAGCTGGGTGACAATATACAGCCTTGACGTACTCCTTTTCCTATTTGGAACCAGTCTGTTGTTCCATGTCCAGTTCTAACTGTTGCTTCCTGACCTGCATACAGGTTTCTCAAGAGGCAGGTCAGGTGGTCTGGTATTCCAATCTCTTTCAGAATTTTCCACAGTTTATTGTGATCCACACAATCAAAGGCTTTGAAACAGTCAATATGACAGGAAAGAAACTGGATATTTAAGAAAGTGAATGCACATTGGAGAAATTGAGGTGTGTAAGTAGTGAGAGGGTAAGGCTAGAGAGTCAGCATTATGTGATCATGAAAGGATCATGAGGGCTTTGTTAAGGATTTTGGATTTTGGTCCTAAATGCAGAGAGAGGGAATTAAAGCTTTTTAAGAAGAGCAGAGGTACGAGACAAATGACTCAGTTCAAGTAGAAGCAAGGACAAGATGGGATGGGAAGGGAGGTGGGAGGGGGGTTCTGGACGGGGAACACATGTGCACCCATGGCTGATTCATGTCGATGTATGGCAAAAACCACTACAATAATGTAAGTAGCCTCCAATTAAAACAAATAAATTAATTTAAAAAAAGAAGAGCAGAGGTATGATTGATTCAATCATTAAGAAAATATCACCCTGGCTTCTGTGTAAAGAGACATAGGAAAGGAAGAGTAGAACAGAGAGACCAGTTAAAAAAGCTGCAGTAGAAATCAAGGTGAGAGATAATTAAAGCTTATAACTGCATAGTAGCATGGAGATGGAGAGAGGTGGAAGTATTTGAAATGAAATATGTACCTCATTCATCAATGGGGAACTGGATTTTAGAAATTAATGTATTTAACTGCATTAGCATTGTATGAACTACCTATAGCACAGTGCCTATGGAGAGGGTCTATATTTCTTACTATCAACAAGCAAGTTAAGGGTGTATTGCCTTCTGAATTTACTTTCTCTGTATTGTTAGTGATACTTCTAATGGTATTAGGCCTAGAAATGAACCCAAATAGAAGACTGTACCTCTTCAAGCTGCAAACATACTTATGTATGCTTTAACCATTAAAATAATCCCATGTTAGTGTTTTCAAAAGAAGACTATTTTCTGGGGATCAAAAGATCTCTGGTAAGGAAGAAAAAAAAGAAGAAAGTAGTATAATGGAACACTGCTTAGCTCAGAATAAGTCCTCAATAAATACAAGCTGATATTAGATGAAGCTTAATTCAATTTATTTTAGTGAAAATGCATATATTTTAAAAGCTTAGTTTAAATGACAGGACGAATTTACAAATCCATAAATGTTTGAAACAGGGTTTTTTTGTCATGTGGTTAATTATTTATTTTATGAAAGCATGTTTACATATATAATTAAAAGCTTGATAGATAAGCTGGGCATTAGAGAAAGTTAAATTTAATATTTTATAAGCCAAACATTCCCTGGAATTCAATCAAAATGAAGCTAGGGCCTTATACTATTCTCTTCAATAAGTAAATAAGGATTTTTTTGTAAAAATTATTTTCAAAGAGTGCCTCTGTATCAGTCAGGGTTCCGTTGTAGAAAACAAAACCCACTCTCCTTTCTAGATATGTAATACGTGGAAGATGGACCTCCCCAAATATTGGGTGGGTTAGAGGAATGCGCTCTGAACTGGACTTCCAGAAATGAATCTGAGAATAACACTAAAGAACTAGTCTTTCAGAGGATAGGCTACCTCTACTCACATCAGACAGGCAGAGAATCAGGAACTTCCCACTGGAACTGTTGAGTTTAAGGACACAGCCATGACTATGCTTAAGGGATCTGAAAGCCACCACTACTGCAGCTATCTCTTCACCTCACGAAACTGATGCCAGGGTGTCCAAGGCTGAGCCCATCCTTTATCCCAACACAACTGCCTCTCAACGCCAGCTAAGTTAATGGGAGCTAGAATGCTGCTGCAGAAAAATCCAGGGTCTTCACGACTCCTTGCCAGCAACAACCATCAAAGCAGTAAGAAAATTATCCTCAAATCACTTCTGCCCTCTAAATCTCATGAAAGTACGTATAGTTCATGGAACCTCATTTACATTCACTAACATACTGTGGGAGAGGCTCAGAAAGGTAGATTTTATTCTTCCAGGCTAAGAAGTATGGGAAAACATGCTGGAGAATGGGTGCTGAATGCAATTCACCACGTTCATCACCATTTTTTGCTAGTAAACATGCTACACATTTGTCTTTCCATACTTAGAAAAACAATGATGATAATATGGTAATACCATAATACATAATGCAACTCTTTCTGGTAAAAACAAAACTGCATCCATCCCCTTCCAAAAAGGGGGAGATCCATAGTTTCATCAGTAATGCAATCAATTTCTGCATGATATCCATTCATCGTATGCTTTTGTCATAATCCCACCTGGAGATAATGTAACTTAAAGGCTATTATAAGTTTAATTAATACCAATATGTTTTTGCATAAAATGGTTGGGGAAAGAGAAAAGGAAAGGAAAAAATGTGTGTGTGTGTGTGTGTGTGTGTGTGTGTCTGTGTAGGATGACTATAGCAATTCTCATTTTGAAACTGATTTATAAGTCATGGTCTCCTCAGTATTTATAAATTGCTTCTTCCTCTATCTTTTCTGTGTTCTTTTGCCTTCAGCCAGCACCTCTGCAGTTTGGGCTCTTAACTTTGTGAGGTGACCTAAAGTTGTTCCCTAAGGGGCATGAGTCCTTCATGGTTCTGGCTTCCGTTGCTACAGTCTTCCATTAATTCCATTTTCCCCCTGTACTTCAGGAGCACAGTTTTATCACTGGTTTATATATAGCCTGCTTTTATTTATTATTTTGGTTATTTAATTAAATTTACTTATTTTCAATAATGTAATAAGCATTCTCATCCCAACCACTCAAAACAAAAGCTAGTGCCTTAACAATAACCTCTCCTGGCACCACATTTTCCTCCCTCTGAAATAGCAACAATCTGTTTCTCCTGTTCATGAGTTCTTTGTTCTGTTTTTATATAGTTGTGTTTTATAGAATGGATATCATGGTGCATGTGTTTAGGATTTATTTTTACTTCTTTTAACTTAATATTTTTCTAAAATAACATACCTATTGCTGTGTGTTACCGTAGTTCATTCACTTTGATTGGATTATAGTAATCCATTATGTGTATTCCACAGTTTATTTATCCTCTTATTTATTGTAAACATTCTCATACATATTTCTAGTTGTATATACAGAAAAACTTGTTTTTGTTATATACCTGAGAGTGGAATTGCTAAGCTGTAGGCCATGTGAATGTTCAGCTTTAGAAGGCAATGTGAAACTGTTTTTCATAGTTGTTGCAGAAATTTTCATTCCCAGAGGCAATGTATAAGTCATATGACAGCTCTACATTATTTCCAATTTTAGCTATTGTTAGACTTTTACTTTTTTGCTAGGAGAATGTGTATAAATACACTGGTATTTCAGTGAGGTCTTGAGTTGAATTTTCTCAGTCACTGTTGATGTTAAACATGTCCTACGTTTTTGGTCTTATGTGTCTCCTCTTCTGTGAGATATCCCATGCCCATTTTTTCTACTGGGTGTTTGTGCTTCCCTTATGGTTATATAGAATTTATGTATTTTTGATACTCTTTCTTGATTGTATGTTCTGTGAGTACAATTTTCCAGTTTGTTGCTTGCCGTTTTCACTTTCTTTTAGGTGTCTTTTAATAAGTTTCATTGTAGTCATAATTATCAATATTTTTCTGTTTTTTAAAAAAAATTTCAAGGGCTGAAAGAGTTTCATGTGTTTTTTTCTACAAAGTATTTTAAAATTTTATTTTTGACTTTTAAATCCTGATCCATCTGAAGTTGTTTTCTGGATGTGGTGTGAGGTAGGGGCTGATTTCATCTTTTTACATATGGTAGCCATTTTACCAGCTTCATTTATGGAATGGCCACTACTTTCTCCACTGAGCAGATATGGCATCTCTGTCTTATATCAGAATTTATTCATGGGTGGGTCTGTTTCTGTTATTTTCTATTCCATTTGTCATTTTATCTGTCTCTGCTCCAATATTACACTGCTTTAAATATTATAGCTTTATAATAACTCCTAATATATGGGTAGGGCAAATACTCAAACCTGCTCTTCATTTTCAGTTATGTTCTGGCTATTATTGACCCTTTTATCTTCAATATTTTATAATATCAAGCCACATAGAGACACTGTTGGAATATAAGTTGAAATTTCATTGAATTTATTTCTAGGTAAATTTGAGGAAACAATATATTTATTTTCTTCCTATCCAATAATGAAGCATATTTTATTGAGATCTTTAAAAATATATCTTAATAACACTTTATAATTTTCCCTATAGATGTCTTATACAACTTTTATTAGATTTACTCCCAGACATTTGATATTTCTGATATTATTGTAAATTGTATCTTCTCTACAAGTACATTTTAATGGTTTGGTACTCTTGAACAGAAATGCAAAACAGTCTTTTATATTTATCTTATAGAAAGCTACTTTGCTAAACTTTTAATGATGTGAGTTACTTGGGTTTCCTAGAGACATCACATCATCTATAAGTAATCTTCAAATAAAAGAATGAAATCACAATTTTATTTCTTCTTTTCCAACCCTTATTTGTCTTACAGTCTTACTATACTGGATCAGACTCCAAATACAACATTGATTAAAAGTGGTAATAATACATTTCCCTGCCTTGTTCTTGATTTGAAAGAGAATGCTTCCAATGTTTGCTCATTTTAGGTAATGCTAACTTTATGATTACTTTACAAGTATTTTTATCAGGTTAAGACATCTCTTCTTCCATTTCTAATTTAAGAACATTCCTTTTTATCCTAAAAGGATTTTTAATTTGTTGATAGATTTCACATCTACTGAAATAATCATGTAGTTTTCCATATTGATCCACTAATGTAGTAAGGTGCATTCATAGATTTTTCTGATACTAAACTATCCTTGCATATCTGGAATAAATTCATTTGGGTTATGATAAACTGCCTTTTCTATACACCATTGGGTTTGATTTAATAATATTTTGTTTGCTTTGCATCTGTATTCATGAGTCAAGAGAATCCATAATCTTCATTTCTCATAATTTCATTGTTCTTGTGTCAAACTATACTTGCCTTGAAAAATAGGTTGGGCAGTATTCCCTCATTTTCTGTTATCTGAAAGTACTTGTATAAAACTGGTGTTATCTGTTTTTTGAATGTTTGGTAGAACTCATCTATAAAACAGTTTTGATCTAATATTTCCTTTGGTGGAAGATTTTAACCACTGCTTTAACATTTTAAAATAGTTACAAGATGACTTAAGATTAAAAAAAAATTTTTTTAATAAGTTGTGATAAGTAATATTTTTTCTAAGAATTCTATTTCTCCAAGGTTTTCGAAAGTGTTGGCTTTTGGTGCTGATGGCGTTATTTTATTATCCTTTATAACACTATGTTATTTGTATTTACACTTCCCTTTTCATTCATATATTATTCGTCTTCTCTTTTTTTCTCTCTTGATCAATTTTGCCCGAGGCTTGTTTATTTTGTTACTTTTTCCAAAGAAAGGGTCTTCTGTTTTTGTATCTTTGTTTTTAATTTCATTAGTTCCTAGTGTCATTTATTATATATTTTCTAGTATTAATACTTTCACTGAGCTTACTCTCTTGGGTTTTTCTAAGCAATGTCTTAAGCTAAACAGTTATCTCATTTATCTCATTACTTTTTTACTTGCTTCCTCTTTATTATAGATATTTAAGGCTATAAATTTCCCTCAAAATACTGCTCTTATTATAGCCTGGAAGCTTTGTTTTATAGTGTTTTTTAATTATTTTCAGTTTTAGGTATCTTTACGTTTCCATTGATTGTTTGACCACAGGCCCAAGTAACTGAGCTGCTTGCTCTGGAGCCTGACCATGCTGGAGAAACTTCTTTTACTGTTTCGGGCCTCACTCAGAGTTGACAGAATTATGAGTTACTTGGTGATTGAGTCAAAGCATCTCATTCAAGTTTGGTGTAGGTTGACACCCAATTGCAAGGAAGCACCCAAGTATTGTGCCTCTTTATTTAATGGTAGGAGCTATGAGATGTAGAAACTTGCTTTTCTCTTTGGAGAGGATACCCCAGTATATCCCTGGCCAATGAACCTCTAGAAACTTCACGGATCTTATCTTCTAAGCACCAAGATATTTGGAGTTCCTGCTCACCACATTCTTATCAGCATGATGTCATCAATAATCATAGACTGGCAATATGTCCTGTCAGACAATCAGGGTTCCAGTGTTCTAAATTATGAGGAAAAAAAAATTGATGTAATGTTGAAACAAAACAGTGTCAATCTAAGAGCACTTCTTGTTGGATTTGAGGCAATTGCTTCTGGTCTTTCATGCTGAATGGTACAGGGGTAATAATTTCCCAGGCCGATGACTGCAAACTAGGTGCCGGGGACTGTGTCGATTTGCTTCAGTCTCTTTAAGGGACTACATGTAGAACAGAAGCTGCAAATTGGAGTTTCTCATTGATTAAGCTGAAGATAATTCTCTGTGGGTCTCTAAGACCTGACTCAACAGCAAAGGCAAAATAGACCACTGAGATGGAAAGTGACAGGAATCGCAATCCCTGCACATGTCTTTGATGATGTCACTACTCTGTGCTTCTCCCAGTAATACAATATTCTCTTTGGTTTATTGTTGTTTGAAAGGGAAGTTTCAAGCTTTCACCTAGCTCTTTTTTTCCATAATAGCCCTTGTTGTACAGGTTAGGGAGGGGTTGTACAATGTAGGGGTTTTAGCAGTTGCTAAATAATATTTCTATACAGTCCATGGAATTCTCCAGGCCAGAATACTGGAGTGGGTAGCCTTTCCCTTCTCCAGGGATATCTTCTCAACCCAGGGATTGAAGCCAGGTCTCCCGCATTGCAGGCAGAACCCAGGTCTCCTGCGTTGCAGGTGGATTCTTTACCAGCTGAGCCACAAGGGAAGCCCAAATAGTAATTCTAATTTATGCATGTGAGACCTGGAAGAATAGCCATATGATTGGTTCACAGACCTATTGAGCCCTCTGTGAGATGGCTAAAATCCCATTTTGTCATTGGACTCTTATAAATCCCTGCATTTACCAATTGACCGCAATGACATTTTAGACCTCCAGGATTTTGCATAGCTCAAAACCAGCATCCCATGATCACTAAAGGCTTTAGGTATTTCTCTTCCCAGTATGCAGTTTTCCTGGTAAATGACTACAGCTTCCTTTTGGTAAATCTAGGAATAAAGGTGCATAGTACATACTTATGGTCATATTAAAAGATTCTCCCTAAAGGAGCTTTTGATTAATCAACTGTCTCAGGCTTGGGAATTGGGTAAGGGCCCATGTTATATACATATAAATACAGTAGGGATTTAGTCAGTTGCTCATCTATTTCAGTCCAAGAGCATCATAATTAATTAGCTACTACCTAAGTTCCTATGCAGGTCCAGCCATTCTGAATGATACTCTAGCTCTGCTGCTTATCACAGTAAGCATGCTGACCTTGCCTCTGGTGGTTCAGTGCTACCACTGATACCATCATGCCTACTGAAATAAGGAAGACCATTTCAATAGTGGACCTCCCACCTTCCTCTCCAAACTTCAGAGGACAGCCACTATAGCCATTACTTTAAAAATCCTCCTTTTTAGTGAAATATAACACACACTCAGAAAAGTGCAAAAAACAAAAATGAACAGCTTTGTGAAAAAGTGAAACTTTTGTACAATAAAGTGAACATTTGTACAATAATCATGCAGATTACAAAATGAGGTATTGCTTGTGTTTGTGTGTGTGTGTGCGCGTGTGCATGCATGCTTAGTTGCTCAGTCATGTCCAACTCTTTTGTGACCCCTTGAACTGTAGTCTGCCAGGCTCTTCTGTCCATGGAATTTTCCAGGCAAGATTACTGGAGTGGGTTACCATTCCCTCCTCCAGGATATCTTCCTGACCCAGGGACTGAACCCATATCTTCTGTGTCTCCTTCATTACAGGTGGCTGCTTTACCTGCTCAGCCATTTCTATAGGGAAGTCTATAGAAATCCTCTGTATGCCACTTTCAAGTCAAATATTCTCTCTCTTTCCAAATTATGACTATTATCCTGATTTTTATGGTAAGCATTAAATTACATTTATATATAATTTTAACACCTTAACATGCATCCCTCATCACACAAGATTTGGCCTGTCTTTGAACCTTGTTTAGAAAACATATATAGGGAGTATATATTCAATGGGAATATACATAGTTTATCTGGTTTGTTTTTCCCATCATTATAGTTGTGAGATTTACCCAAGTTGTCACAGGTAGTTATAGCTCATTTTGATTGTTGTATAGTGTTCATTCTATGAATATACTACAATATATCCATTCTGATGAAAAATGTCTGGATTATGTTTGGTTTGATACTGTTATGATAATGCTGTAATGAAATTCTTACATATATCTTGCTATGCACATGTACCTGCTTTTCTGTTGAGTATATACCCAGAAGCAGAATTGTCCTTCCTTCTATTTACCCATATTTCATATTGTCTCCATGAATTTTCTGGACATATATTTTTAAAATATTTGGCTGTGCTAGGTCTTCACTGCTGTGAGCCGGCTTTCCCTAGTTGTGGAGAATGGGGGATATTCTCTATTTGCGGTGCACAGGCCTCTCATTGTCCCAGCCTCCCCCTCATCTCGCCCCTCTCCACTCCCCCGTTGCAGAGCTTGGGCTCTAGAGAACACAAGCTCAAACAGTTGCAGCTTATGGTCTCCAGAGTATGGGCTGAATATTTGTGGTGCACGGGGCTAGTTGCTCAGCAGCATGTGGAATCTTCTGGAACCAGGGATTGAACCCATGTCCCCTGCGTTAGCAGGCAGATTC
Organism: Bos javanicus; assembly: GCF_032452875.1. Classification (NCBI taxonomy): domain Eukaryota; kingdom Metazoa; phylum Chordata; class Mammalia; order Artiodactyla; family Bovidae; genus Bos; species Bos javanicus. The sequence goes on from NC_083897.1 coordinate 55,013,288, forward strand.
TTAACCACTGAACCACTGGTGAAGTTCAGGATATTTTCTTCATAACTATATTTTAGTTCATGATTTCTTTCTTCCTCTGCATCTAACCTCTGTTTGACTCAACTACTAATTCTTATTCTCAACTATTGCAGCTTTTACTCCTAGAAGTTCCACTGTTTAAAAATCTGGTATATGTTTCTCTGTTCTTGTTCTCTGTTTAAATTTTCCATCGTTGTCCTTATCTCCTAGAAGCTAGTAAACAAAGTTATCTTAAAATTTATGTTTGAAAATTTTAGTATCTAGCAACATAGTTCTGTTTGTGTGCCTTGCCATTGCTTTTATTTCTTGTTCATATTGCTTGGTTTGGTTTCTGTTTCATGTATGCCAGGTAGTGCATTTAAACATTTGCTTTTAGAAACAATGTGAAGCTTTAGATAATTTTATCTTTCAAAAGTATTGCTTTTGCCAGGTACCTGGGAACACTAGCAATCTGGGATCATCTTAATCTAATATTAGGATTGAGATTTTTCTGACTTGCCAAAATGACTCAGAGCTGAACTGTAATCTGTGTGACAGCTTTTTTACTTCTAATTCTGAATCCTACAGCACAATTCTGTAGCTGTCCAGCTCAAATTGCAGGGGTTTTACCAGGACTTCTACTCTTGATTGGCCTTATTGATAAATCATGTGTCGTTGTATGAGCTAGTGCTTTGAAATCAGGTATTATTAAATTAACCATCTCTACAAATCCTATCAAAAAGTATGTTCTTCCTTTGTGTAGCAGTCTTAAATCTATTCATGCACATATTCCTCATGTTTATTCAGACAAAAATTAACAGAATCTTGGAATACTTTTGCACATGATTCTTCTACTTGCTCCAGTCAGACTTTGATGGGTGGTAGCACTATGGAGAAGGCAATGGCACCCCACTCTAGTACTCTTTCCTGGAAAATCCCATGGACGGAGGAGCCTGGTAGGCTGCAGTCCATGGGGTCGCTAAGAGTCGGACACAACTGAGCGACTTCACTTTCACTTTTCACTTTCATGCATTGGAGAAGGAAATGGCAACCCACTCCAGTGTTCTTGCCTGGAGAATCCCAGGGATGGGGGAGCCTGGTGGGCTGCCGTCTATGGGGTCACGCAGAGTCAGACATGACTGAAGCGACTTAGCAGCAGCCGCACTATGGAGTTGGATGGTTGGATGACATCACCGACTTGATGGACATGAGTTTGAGCAAGCTCTGGGAGTTGGTGATGGACAGGGAAGCCTGGCGTGCTGCAGTCCATGGGGTCACAAAGAGCTGGACATGACTCAGTGACTGAACTGAACTGAGCACTATGGGGTATTTCATCGAGGCAGGACCACATTCATCAACTTATAAGAAGGGACTTCTGCTGCTGGCAAAGGAAATTCAGTAGACTTTGGAGGGTCAGAATATTCATTTTTTATGAATTGTTCCAGTTTCTATATTCAGTAATTTTTCCAATTGGTTTGTCAGAGTCATTGACCAATTAGAATGGACATCTGATCAATTAATATGGATACTCATCAGTTTCAAGTCTTTCATCAAATATTCCCCTCATAATGGAGAATTATATGATCACTTCATTTAAAATTTCATCCTGCTCCAAACCTTGGCACTCCCCTCTCTCTTATTTCACTTCACTAGCACTATCATTTTCTAGTATACTATATTGTTTTAATATATTTATTTGTTAAATTACACATATATATTTTTATTATTTATTAAATTTACTTATATAAATATATTTATCTTTCATTTCTGTGTTCTGCCACTAAAATATAGGCTATATGAGGGCAGGGTTTTACTTTTCATATTCACTGCAATAACTGCTTAATAAATAATTGCCAAATCTTTGAATGGCACCTAATACTGTATCAGGTAGCATTCATTTATAAAAACACAAGACAACTTGGGCTATTTTCAGCCTATAATGGTTTAATACAGGGAATTAGGGGCTTATAAAGTTACTGGTAGTGAAGTAGACTCTAGGCTAGGCTTCTAGAAAGGACTAACTGACCCATTAGGGTACTCTTAATGCTGCTTCATTCAAGAAGGTGACAGCAGTGAGGAGCCCATGACTAAAACATTAAAGTTAACCTTAAGACCACATTGCCATATCTGCAATCCAGTGATAAGGAATTCACTGCTATTACTACAATTACCTCTCAGTACTCACAGATCTCGTGACTGCACCCTGGAATATTGGTGCAACAAGATCCAAGTCTTCCAGATCTTGCTTTTGGTGATTAGCAATGTCCAAAGCTGCAGGAAGAGGTCCCTACCTTATTGAAATTTCTCTAATTTGTATTCAGAACCATGGAGTTTTCAGCCTTCTAGTATCTCCGGTACAGGCAGGTACACTAGAAGGAGGTGGGAATAGATAATGTGTGCCAGTTCATTATGTGTATATCTACTACATCAGTTGCACAATTCAGGATGTATGAATATTATTGGGTTGGCCACAAAGTTCATTTGGGTTTCTCTGTAACATATTTTGTAAAAAAAATTGTTTATTTTTAATTGAAGGATAGTTGCTTTACAATATTGTGTTGGTTTCTGCCATACATCAACATGAATCAGCCATAGGTATTTCTTGTATGACTGAAGGAGCTCAAATCAGTGCTCTGTGATAACCTAGAAGATTGGGAAGGGTTGGGAGGTGGGAAGGAGGTTCAAGAGGAAGTTCAGTTTAGTTCAGTTGCTCAGTCATGTCTGACTCCTTGCAACCTCATGGACCGCAGCACACCAGGCCGCCTTGTCCATCACCAACATCAGAAGTTAATCCAAACTCATGTCCATTGAGTCGGTGATTACATCCAACCATCTCATCCTCTGTCGTCCCATTCTCCTCCTGCCTTCAATCGTTCCCAGCATCAGGCTCTTTTCAAATGAATCAGCTCTTCGCATCAGGTGGTCAAAGTATTGGAGTTTCAGCTTCAACATCAGTCCTTCCAAGGAACACTCAGGACTGATCTTTAGGATGGACTGGTTGGATCTCCTTGCAGTCCAAGGGATTCTCAAGAGTCTTCTCCAACACCACAGTTCTTTGGCGCTCAGCTTTCTTTGTAGTCCAATTCTCCCATCCATACATGATTACTGGAAAAACCATAGCCTTGACTAGATGGACCATTGTTGGCAAAGCAATGTCTCTGCTTTTTAATATGCTGTCTAGGTTGGTTATAACTTTCCTTCCAAGGAATAAGTGTCTTTTAATTTCATGGCTGCAGTCCATCTGCAGTGATTTTGGAGCCCCCCAAAATAAAGTCAGCCACTGTTTCCCCATCTATTTGCCATGAAGTGATGGGACCAGATGCCATGATCTTAGTTTTCTGAATGTTTAGATTTAAGCCAACTCTTTCACTCTCCTCTTGCACTTTCATCAAGAGGCTCTTTAGTTCTTCACTTTCTATCATAAGGGTGGTGTCATCTGAATATCTGAGGTTATTGATATTTCTCCCAACAATCTTGATTCCAGCTTGTGCTTCATCCAAGCCCAGCATTTATCATGATGTACCCTGCATAGAAGTTAAATAAGCAGGGTGACAATATACAACCTTGACGTACTCCTTTTCCTATTTGGAACCAGTCTGTTGTTCCATGTCCAGTTCTAACTATTGCTTCCTGACCTGCATACAGATTTCTCAAGAGGCAGGTCAGGTGGTCTGGTATTCCCATCTCTTTCAGAATTTTCCACAGTTTATTGTGATCCACAGAGGCAAAGGCTTTGGCATAGTCAATAAAGCAGAAATAGATGTTTTTCTGGAATTCTTTTGCTTTTTCTATGATCCAGCTTATGTTGGCAATTGATCTCTGGTTCCTCTGCCTTTTCTAAAATCAGCTTGAACATCTGGAAGTTCACGGTTCACATATTGTTGAAGCCTGGCTTGGAGAATTTTGAGCATTACTTTGTTAGTGTGTGAGATGAGTGCAATTGTGCGGTAGTTTGAGCATTCTTTGGCATTGCCTTTCTTAGGGATTGGAATGAAAACTGACCTTTTCTAGTTCCGTGGCCACAAGAGGGAGGGGACATATGTATCCCTGTAACATCTTAGGGAAAAACCCAAATGGAACTTTTGGTCAATCCGTTACATTGAACCATACATCATGTTTTCTTATTCAAGTCTCCTGCACTGCAGGCAGATTCTTTACCTTCTGAGCCACAAGTGCTGTGCTGTACTGTGTTGCTCAGTTGTGTCCGACTCTTTGTGACCCCATGGACTGTAACCTGCCAGGCATCTCTGTCCATGGGGATTCTCCAGGCAAGAATCCTGGAGTGGGTTGCCTGCCACTTCCTCCTCCAGGGCATCTTCCCAACCCAGGGATGGAACTCAGGTCTCCCACATTGCAGGCAGATTCTTTATTGTGTGAGCCACCAGGGAAGCCCCTGAGACAAAAGGGAAGCCCTCAAACATCACTATTCTTTTGCAAAGAAACAGAGGCTTATTATTCAAAGCTAGTATAAAGAATGCCTTTTCTCCCTAAATTGCTTTAACAACTCTGGAAGATTCTTTTTACAGAGATATCTTTCTTGTTCTCTCCATTGTGAAATTATAGTTGAAACCAACTTATAGCAATTATACTTCCCCTACCTGGTTATAAAAGTGATTATTGGTTAGCAGAGGCATACTAAGAGGGGAGGGCAGTAGGAGCGATCTGCCTTGTAAGTAGGTTTTATTACTAACATTGTTTAGAAATGATGGCACATGGTGACAATAAAAAGCAAACCCACTTTTAGCTGATTATATTATTATTTTAAAATTCTTTACAGAAAATATACCCCTTATTGTCTGCACTCGGGGCAGTTGCTCCACTGCCACATCCTTGTTACATCACTGTTGTTAGCATTATTAATGTTATTATTTCTTAGAAAAGAGATTTTCATCTTGCACCCTAGGTACACTCTAGGAAACAGATTTGAAAACAGTACCATGAGGTGTAAATTTAGAGGAGTGATATTAAAAGCACAGATGTAGAATAGTGATTATCATGGTATCATGATATCATTATCATTATCAGTGATTATGTGGCTGTACATTTGAAAGAGCTGGAGAGCTTTTGAAAAAATGCTGATCCCTGGGGTCCACCAACACTATATTCTGATTAAATTGGTCTGGCAGGATGTCTGAGCCTGGGTATTTTTTAAAAAGCTTTGTCATTCTAATGAGCAATCAATGTTGAGAACTACCACTTTCATAATAGTAAAGCACTTCTAAGGTGTATTCTCTAAGTGTGAATGCTTGCAGATGGGGTAGGGGAGCATTCTGCTGCTATGCGTTAAGTAATCAAAGCTTGCTAGAAGTAGCAGCCTTGGTATATGGTATAGCGTAGAGCAGCAGGAAAAATTGTTAGCATGGCAGCTTCATCTGGGTTTGGAATTGGATAGCTATGTGAAAGCAAACTTCATTGGAAGGGAAGGAAATAACTGGGAAAAGGAGCCTGGTGGTAAGTAAGTTTGGGATTTGGAAGTTCCTGATTTGTGGCCACATTCTGAGGTTATGTATCACATGATCAAGACAATAGATTCAACTGACCCACTAGGATTCCCAGGAGTGGAACCCATCTGGAGCTCTTTCTAAAGTTGAGTGGCTGGGCCAGACTTGTATCTAGGTCAGTGGTTTTCAACCTTGGATGTATTTTAGGATTACCTGGGGAGTTGTAAAATATATTGATACCCAGGCCCTAACCCTCACATATCCAACTTTAATCAATCTGGAATGGAACCTGGGGAATTGATACTTCCTGTTTTTGTGCTGTAACACTAAAAAAAAAATCTTTCCAGGAGTTCCACTGCACAGATAGAGTTGAGAACAGTAACCTAGATGGATCATAAAGCCTTGTAAGGATGTCTGCCTCAAATCAATCTTCTGTATGTTTTTCCACAATGCTGTCTTCTATGAGCATCAGACTTCCTGACAACCTTACACAGGTCCCAACAACATTTCCCTCTTATGCTAGTTTTCGTATTCTTCCAAGCATTTATCTCTACTTGATACAGGTAAACATAACCAGCCTACTTCCCTTCATCTACACTGCTACCACTCTAGTCTAAGCCACCATCATCTCTCTTTTAATTTTTAACAAAGCAAGAGGCTTTATTGGGAAGGGACGCCTGGGCAGAGAGCAGTAGGGTAAGGGAACCCAGGAGAACTACTCTACCATGTAGCTCACAGTCTTGGGTTTTATGGTGATGGGGTTAGATTCCAGGATATCTTGAGCCAGTCACTCTGACCCAGGGTCCTTCCTGGTGGTGCACGCATTCTCAGCCAAGATGGATTAAGCCACCGTTATCTCTTGGTTGGATTTGTGCTTCTACTCTTTCTTCCCTTTCTGGCTCTCTCAATACAACCACTGAATGACTGTTTTATATTTGTAATTGTAATAGAATTTCTTTGCAAAATTGTTTTAATTTCTGCAGTACAATGAAGTGAATCAGCTCTAAGTATACATATGTCCCCTCCCCCTTGATCCTCCTTCCTCCTGCCCTATCCCAAGTTGTCTAGGTCGTTACAGAATACTGTGAGCTTCCTGTGCTATACAACAGTTTCTCACTAGCTATCCATTTTACACATGGTAGTATATATATGTCAATACTGAGTGACATATAAGATGCCTCTCAGATCATGTTACTTCTCTGCCTGAAAACCTGCCAGTGGCTTTTCATCTCATACAAAGAGCCAAATTGCTTGCTATGACCCATGAGGTCTACATGATCTGACTTCACACCTTACCTCTCTGAGATTCTGTTACTGTTCCCCTCAGTAACACTGTTCCAGCCCCCTGGCCTCCTTGCTGTTCTCTGAGCATACCAGGCACACTCCCACTTGACAGCCTTTGAACTTGTTTTCTTTGCCTGGGATGAACTTCCTGCAGATATCTATATAGAGCTTTCTAACTTGAGCACTCTATTTTATTTTTTTAAATATTTATTTATTTATTTTGGCTGCACTGGGTATGGTTGCTGCATGCAGGCTTTCTCTAGTTGCAGAGCACAGGCTTTTATTCCTATGACTTCTCTTGTTGTGAAGCATGGGCTCTAGGCACATGGGCTTCAGTAGTTGCTGTATATGGGCTCAGTAGTTGCAGCTCATGGGCTAGTTGTGGCATATGGGTTTAGTTGCCCAGTGACATGTGGAATCTTCCTGGACCAGGGATTGAACCAGTGTCCCCTGCATTGGCAGGCATATTCTTAACCACTGGATCATGATGGAAGCCCCACTGAGCAATGTATTTTAAACTGCAACTCTGTCTGCATACCCCACACAATATATTCACTTGCCACTGTTTTATCTCTTTTCATAGCACTTATCAACATCTGACATGTTATATACATACTTATTTATTTCTTAGGATTTATATCTTTACACTGGAATAGGGCTTCCCTGATAGCTCAGCTGTTAAAGAATCTGCCTGCAATGCAGGAAACCCTGGTTCAATTCCTGGGTCAGAAAGATCCCCTGCAGAAGGGCATGGCAACCCATTCCAGTATTCTTGTCTGGAGAATCCCAAGGACAGAGGAGCCTGGTGGGCTACGGTCCATCAGGTTGCAAAGAGACAGACATGACTGAAGCAACTGAGAATGTACACACACACACGCACATAGCAGTGAGGGGAAGAGTCAAGAATATAAAGAAATATAGATTTGATTGGCTATTGAACTTCGATGGAGCAGTTAGAGACAGTAAGTTCTGCAGGGGACAGGCATTCGTGGGGAAGGGCCAGAGTTAGGAGTGTCATCAAAGAATCTTCTTCACAGTTATACTCATCATTTTGGCTTACATTGACATATATCCCAGAAGCAAAAGAGAGGCATGCCTGCCCCTCTATTGAGAGTGAAAGAGCCTGAAACCATTAAAAGGGCTAAAGTCAGAAAGAAAAACACCAATACAGTATATTAACGTATATATATGGAATTTAGAAAGACGGTAATGATGACCCTATTTGTGAGACAGCAAAAGAGACACAGATGTAAAGAACAGACTTTTGGACTCTGTGGGAGAAGGTGAGGGTGGGATGATTTGAGAGAATAGCATTGAAATATGTATATTATCATATGTGAAATAGATCACCAGTCCAGGTTCGATGCATGAGACAGGGTGCTCAGGGCTGGTGCACTGGGATGACCCTGAGGGATGGGATGGGGAGGGAGGTGGGAGGGACAGTCAGGATGGGGAACACACGTACACCTATGGCTGATTCATGTCAATGTATGGCAAAAACCACCACAATATCGTAAAGTAATTAGCCTCCAATTAAAATTAAAAAAAAAGGCTAAAGTCATTGTTCCTGCACTTGCACCTGGTCCCTTGTGCTGTAACTGACGTTCTCTTTCTCCCTACATCCTAGCTATGCTCGACCTTACAAGGAAGGGGAGGGTTGTGGCAATGGCAATAACAGTCCACCACCTCTCACTTCTCCTTGCGGCAGGGACAAGATCTTTAGAGGTTCTAAGCACTGGAATTATGCCTCCACTATAAAAATTCCAAGGGCTTCCCTGGTGGCTCAGTGGTAAAGAATCCTCTGTAATGCAGGAGATGTGGAGACTTGGATTTGATCCCTGGGTCAGGAAGATGCCCTGGAGGAGAAAATGGCAACCCACTCCAGTATTCTTGCCTGAGAAATCCCATGGACAGCAGCCTGCCATCCTGCCAGGCTGCTGTCCATGGGTCGCAAAGAATTGGATATGACTCAGTGACTAAAAAGCAACAGTAAAAACTCTAAATGTTAAAATAATTGAATGACTGTTCTACTTTTCTCCTGTATGACTAAATCATTGCTTTCCCCCTCTTTATTTATGAAATACTAACATCTTTCAGAGTTTGTTCTTCTTGGTAAGGGAGTGGGTGAGGACAGCTGATTTGTTGGTGTGGTGGCTTAAGTAGTGTATTCTGCCCCTTTGGGTAATCTAACACTGTGGGGATGAGATTGAAGGGGTCTGATTCCCTGCATAATGACTTCTTGCTGCAGAGCTGGGCATTCCTGAGCTCTTCTTGGGGATAAAGAAGGGACTGCTGTTAGCATTCACTACTATACAAGTTACTACAACAGCCCATTATCACCTGAGCACTTTTTCAGTTTGCAAATAGAGAACAAAGATCCAAGACGCTGGAGCCAAGGGAAGGTCAAATTTAAAGGGCAAGAGAAGGAGAAAGGTTTCAAGTGTGAAGTGCTGCTGGGAAAGAGAAGGCTCAGGTGAGGTGACTAATGGGAACCCTTGTGTAGTCTGAGGGGCACCTTGGGCTCCTGGGAGCTAGGTACCAAAAGGAAGGAAGAGCAGCATCTAACTGAGTTTTTGCTAAAGGTACCCCCACCTGGGGAGAAGGCAATGGCACCCCACTCCAGTACTGTTGCCCGGAAAATCCCATGGATGGAGGAGCCTAGTAGGCTGCAGTCCATGGGGTCGCTAACAGTCAGACACGACTGAGTGACTTCGCTTTCACTTTCCACTTTCATGCATTGGAGAAGGAAATGGCAACCCACTCCAGTGTTCTTGCCTGGAGAATCCCATGGACGGAGAAGCCTGGTAGGCTGCAGTCCATGGGGTCGCACAGAGTCGGACACAACTGAAGCGACTTAACAGCAGCAGCAGCAACCCCCACCTGGGTAGTGATGGAAGTGGGAGAGCTTCTGTGGCAGGGCAACTGATACTGTGGAGAGGGGGTAAATAGAGCCTTTACCTAGTCTTGGTTTCTCTGCCAACTTAGGAGAGCACCAAGGAGACAAAACTGTGACCTTGTAAGGGGCTGGATTCATAGCTTCCATCATATCACTGATTCCTGGTTCTCACTCTTCCTGTTCTTCACACCTAGTGAGGCATAAAGTGAGAATTCTGTGCTCACCAAGGCCCTTAGGGTTTAGGAGCAAAGTGCAAAGGAGAATTGGAGCAAATAGGGAGGGAGAGGCAGGTCCTTAGTGAAGTGTTCTCAAATAGTGAGTTAAATAAGAAAAACTCCATAAAATCAATAAACCACAAAGGACAAAATCTAAAATATTTGTACGTCTAAATTCTTTAACCAACAGTAACATTTGTGAGAACTCGTTCCTTATTCTGTCATTGTGTAAATGCTCAATTTCGCTGGAAGGGTGTTCTCATCTGATCTATATTCCCCAACATTGACATTTCTTTTTTCATTCACTTTTAAGCCTATTCTAGTAAAGACTGCCAACTGTGTCATATTAGCAGTGGCTGTGAAATGGACTATTTTCCACTAGTGGCTAAGATGAGACCAGAACATGGAAAATAAAGGTAGTTTTAAAAATTCAATTTGCAGTAGGTATGTATGAATAATTTATGTGTCCTTACTTTATAACATAATAACTAAGGTACCATTAATTTATTATAAAAAGTTAAAGTATGTTTAATGATACCACTTTATCTGTGCATTTAAAATTAAAATATAAATCAAAGGTATCATTAAAAATAATTTCACCTTACTATATATTTCAAACTCTATGGGTTATTTTATTCCAATGCACCTAATCTCTTAATTCAGCTAAAAAAAGAGATGACTCTAAGAAGTGACATGATAAATAAATTAAAACATAACACTTTTATGACATAATCCTGACAAAAGAAGTGAAAGATGATCTAAAGTTGCAGAGGTTCTAAACTGCTGAAGAGGTATTAGCATTCTTGTATGAACTTTTGGCATATGAAAGAGAACATTCTGTTTATTGACATTTTCTAATTGAAAGATTTAGAAAGTTTCAACATTGATAAGGTTTTATTGATCTGGAGTGAATTGCTACGATGACTGTTGTATCTAGTGCTTGTGACCACAACAAAGAAAAGAGAAACTAATTTTGACTCCTGGTCATTATATAAGGAGACTCGCAGGGGACCTGAGACTGAATGTACAGCATGATTCATGCTGGCAATCGAGGCAATACTAGGAAAAAGAGAAAGAAAAAATTTAAGATCCAAATCCATCCTTTCTGCTATGAAACAGTGTATTTTATATTAGAACAGCATTTTCACGAACTGTGTTTGATTATTATTTTTAGTTATTAATGATACTATAATAGTAGCTTGTTGGTATTTATCTCCAAGACATTCTAAATGATTTGCAGGCACTTTTTAAATATTCTGTATCATATCCCTGTCAGGTGATAATATCACTCCTTACCCCTCCTCCCAAGGCAGTTTAGAGAGAGAAAAACAGAGATACCAAATGAGGAACAGATGATTTTAAAAACAATGACAACAATAACAGCAAGAGAGAAATTTCTCAGGTTTTCTGATTTCTACCCTGGTATGTTCTTCATGGAGCTTTGCTGCTTTGTTTCAATGTGTATGATCTAAAATAACTGGTGTGCAGTGGAAGTCCAACAAAGTGAAATTTTACTTTTTGAGAGTTAATTAGTGATGTTTTTTAACAAGTGTGAGCTTTCTTTGGTACATTCACAGGAAGTAAATAACAGCTACCCAGATCTCTAAGATGTTGTCTTATATTCTAAGAAGTGAAGATACATATTGAGGGTGGTATGGGGCTGGGTGTTGCAGGCAGTTCTATTGGAAGCTTTCAATATTTCCAGTTTTTTAAGAAAAGCTGCTTGCTGAAAGTTGGAACTCTTAGAGAATAGAAATTTGTTATGGACTGAATGCATGTGTACACTACCCAAATTTGTATGTTGAAATCTGAACCCCCAGTATGATGGTATTAGGAGGTAGTAGCTTTAGGAGGCCCCACTCCAGTACTCTTGCCTGGAAAATCCCATGGACGGAGGAGCCTGGTAGGCTGCAGTTCATGGGGTTGCTAAGAGTCGGGCATGACTGAGCGACTTCCCTTTCACTTTTCACTTTCATGCATTGGAGAAGGAAATGACAGCCCACTCCAGTATTCTTGCCTGGAGAATCCCAGGGACAGAGGAGCCTAGTGTCTCCTAATGCTGTCTATGGGGTCACACAGAGTCGGACACGACTGAAGCAACTTAGCAGCAGCAGTAGCAGCAGCTTTAGGAGGTAACTAGGTCACAGGGACAGAGTCCTTATTAATGGGATTAGTGCCTTTATACTGTTCATGGAGTTCTCAAGATCTTCATGACCCAAATAACCACGATGGCATGATCACTGGACTAGAGCCAGACATCCTGGAATACAAAGTCAAGTAGGCCTTAGGAAGCATCACTAAGAACAAAGCTAGTGGAGGTCATGGAATTCCAGTTGAGCTATTTCAAATCCTAAAAGATGATGCTGTCAAAGTGCTGCACTCAATATGCCAGTAAATTTAGAAAACTCAGCAGTGGCCACAGGACTAGAAAAGGTCAGTCAGTTTTCATTCCAATCCCCAAAGAAAGGCAATGCCAAAGAATGTTCAAACTACCACATAATTCCACTCATCTCACACGCTTGCAAACAAATGCTCAAAATTCTCCAAGCCAGGCTTCAACAGTATGTTGAACCGTGAACTGCCAGATGGTCAAGCTGGATTTAGAAAAGTCACAGGAACAAGAGATCAAATTGTCAACATCCATTGGATCATTGAGAAAGCAAGAGAGTTCCAGAAAAACATCTACTTCTGCTTTATTGACTATGCCAAAGCCTTTGACTGTGTGTATCACAACAAACTGTGGAAAATTCTTCAAGAGATGAGAATACCAGACAACCTTACCTGACTCCTGAGAAATCTGTATGCAGGTCAAGAAGCAACAGTTAGAACTGGACATGGAACAACAGACTGGTTCCAAATAGGAAAAGGAGTATGTCAAGGCTGTATATTAGAAAGCCCAGAGATAAATCCACGCACCTATGGACATTTTATCTTCGACAAAGGAGGCAAGAATATACAATGGAGAAAAGATAATCTCTTTAACAAGTGGTGCTGGGAAAACTGGTCAACCACTTGTAAAAGAATGAAACTAGAGCACTTTCTAACACCATACACAAAAATAAACTCAAAATGGATTAAAGACCAGAAACTATAAAACTCCTAGAGGAGAACATAGGCAAAACACTCTCCGACATAAATCACAGCAGGATCCGCTATGACCCACCTCCCAGAGTAATGGAAATAAAAGCAAAAATAAACAAATGGGACCTCATTAAACTTAAAAGCTTTTGCACAACAAAGGAAACTATAAGCAAGGTGAAAAGACAGCCTTCAGAATGGGAGAAAACAATAGCAAATGAAGCAACTGACGAATTAATCTCAAAAATTTACAAGCAACTCCTACAGCTCAATTCCAGAAAAATAAACAACCCAATCAAAAAATGGGCCAACGAACTAAACAGACATTTCTCCAAAGAAGACATACAGATGGCTAACAAACACATGAAAAGATGCTCAACATCACTCATTATCAAAGAAATGCAAATCAAAACCACTATGAGGTACCATTTCACGCCAGTCAGAATGGTTGCTATTCAAAAGTCTACAAGCAATAAATGCTGGAGAGGGTGTGGAGAAAAGGGAACCCTCTTACACTGTTGGTGGGAATGCAAACTAGTACAGCCACTATGGAGAACAGTGTGGAGATTCCTTAAAAAACTGGGAATAGAACTGCCATATGACCCAGCAATCCCACTGCTGGGCATACACACCGAGGAAACCAGAATTGAAAGAGACACGTGTACCCCAATGTTCATCACAGCACTGTTTATAATAGTCAGGACATAGAAGCAACCTAGATGTCCATCAGCAGATGAATGGATAAGAAAGCGGTGGTACATATACACAATGGAGTATTACTCAGCTGTTAAAAATAATGCATTTGAATCAGTTCTAATGAGGTGGATGAAACTGGAGCCTATTATACAGAGTGAAGTAAGCCAAAAAGAAAAAACATCAATACAGTATACTAACACATATGTATGGAATTTAGAAAGATGGTAACGATGACCCTGTATGTGAGACAGCAAAAGAGACACAGATGTATAGAACAGTCTTTTGGACTCTGTGGGAGAGGGTGAGGGTGGGATGGTTTGGGAGAATGGCATTGAAACATGTATATTATTATATGTGAAACGAATCGCCAGTCCAGGTTCGATGCATGATACAGGGTGCTCGGGGCTGGTGCACTGGGATGACCCAGAGGGATGGGATGGGGAGGGAGGTGGGAAGGGGGTTCAGGATGGGGAACACATGTACACCCATTCAGATTCATGTCAATGTATGGTAAACCCAATACAATATTGTAAAGTAAAAAAAAAAAAAAAAGACTGTATATTGTCTCCCTGCTTATTTAACTTCTATGCAGAGTATATAATGCAAAATGCCAGGCTGGATGAAGCACAAGCTGGAATCTAGATTGCCAGGAGAAATATCAATAACCTCAGATATGCAGATGACACCACCCTTATGGCAGAAAATGAAGAAGAACTAAAGAGCCTCATGATGAAAGTGAAAGAGGAGAGTGAAAAAGTTGGCTTAAAATTTAATGTTCAGAAAACTAAGATAATGGCATCCGGTCCCATCACTTCATGGCAAATAGATGGGGAAACAATGGAAACAGTGACAGACTTTATTGTCTGTGAAATGATTGCTCCAAATCACTGCAGATGGTGACTGCAGCCATGAAATTAAAAGACACTTGCTCCTTGGAAGAAAAGCTATGACCAACCTAGACAGCAAATTATAAAGCAGAGGCATTACTTTGCCAACAAAGGTCCATCTAGTCAAAGCTATGGTTTTTCCAGTAGTCATATATGGATGGGAAAGTTGGACTATAAAGAAAGCTGAGCCCCGAAGAATTGATGCTTTTGAACTGTGGTGTTGGAGAAGACTCTTGAGAGTCCCTTGGACTGCAAGGAGATCCAACCAGTCCATTCTGAAGGAGATCAGCCCTGGGATTTCTTTGGAAGGAATGATACTAAAGCTGAAACTCCAGTACTTTGGCCACCTCATGCGAAGAGTTTACTCATTGGAAAAGACTCTGATGCTGGGAGGGATTAGGGGCAGGAGGAGAAGGGGATGACAGAGGATGAGATTGTTGGATGGCATCACTAATTCAACAGATATGAGTTTGAGTGAACTCCAGGAGTTGGTGATGGACAGGGAAGGCTGTCGTGTTGCAGTCCATGGGGTTGCAGAGTCAGAAATGACTGAGCGACTTAACTAACTGAACTGAGTGCCTTTATAAGAAGGGACACTAGAGAGTATTCTCTCTCTCTCTTTTTTTTTTTTATCTCTTGCTCCCTCATTTCCTACCTCTTTCTCTACCACCCATCCCTTCACTCTCTCTCTCTTCCCCCCATCTCTCTCCACCATGTCAGGATACAAGGAGACCAGGAATAAGGTTGTCACTAAGAATCCAACCATGTTGGCACCCTGATCTCAGTTGTCCAGCCTCCAGAATTGTTAGAGATACATGTTTCTTATTTAAATCACGAGGTCTATGATATTTGTTATAGAAGCCTGAAATGTCTAGGACAAGGTTTTGAAATTTTGTTTAAAAAGATCTTTGTCTTAAAGTTTAGAGCAGATCATAAGGCATGGCATGCAATGAGAAAGCTACTTCTGGTGTTTATTCTTGTTCTTTAACAATTTCTACTAAAACATGATTTTTCTTGTGTTAAAGTATCAGCTATTGGCTATGGCTAAGGAAAGCGATGTTCTTGTTAATCCAGCACCTGGTTAATAAAAATTATCATGCGTATACCAGTTTTCAAATACTGAGACAACAGTATCATATACTTGATGGTAAAATGATGTTGAGGACACTTGAAATTTTTTCTGATGATCTAGAACATATTACAGAATCACACCATGCTGCCAGAGCATCTTAATAAAAGGAGCAGTTTTCCTTGAGCCATAAATGAACTGAAGTGACAGCTCAGAGTTTGAATTGCTATAATGCTGTATGAGTGTTTATCTAGAAACACGCTGTAATAATTAATTACCTTATGGTGCTCTGTTTCTTTGATTGGCCCCAACTTCTCAGTGCTTTCAAAGAACTCATGTCAAAGCCAGAAACCTTAACTTACAGCATTGCTATTTGAAGTACAAGTCCAATTTAAAGCATCATTATAGAGACAGTTTTGACTTCTGATGTAGCAAAACCATTTTCCTAAGTGTCAGAGGTGCTTCTTTAAGCATTGGATTGCCTTTTTATTGTTCTGTGATTGAGATTTTCTTTTATTATAATGCAGAGGATTTTCTTCTTTTAGTGATAAAAGCCTGAAGTCCAATGAATTGATTCATAAGGCTGTTTATAACTGAGTTTACCCTTTTTGGCAAATGTGCTGATGCTTAGTAATATCTGACTTTCCTTTGACAAGGGTTTTTTTGATGGATATAAAGTAAATAAATATTGACTTCCTTTCTTTGAGGGTGACAGAGTTTTTTCCAGTATAATTTTTCTCCTGTTCTCTTCAGAAACCCTAGCTGGTAGAAGTGATGCTTGCTCCTCTAAGGAGTAAACCAAAAGTAAAGGGATTTAGGTGAGATGTAAACAGAAATTTCCTGACAATGTAGTAAAAGATGAGAACTTGTTTTGTCAAAGAAAGTAGTTGAATATTAGACAAAGATCTCTTCCCCACCAAGAAGTCAATCAAGGCTTGAGATGTGAGAGAGGAGAGCTAGCCCAGTGGTTATCCCTGGCCTGTACCTGCCTTTTTCATTTTTAATTGGAGTATAATTGCTTTATAATGTTGTGTTAGTTTCTGCTGTACAAGAGCATGAATCAGCCGTATATATGCATATATCCCCTCCATCTTGAGACTCCCTCTACCTCCCCATTCCACCCCTCTACGTCATCATAGATCACTAAGCTGAGCTCCACGTGATATACAGCAGCTTCCAAGTAGCTATTTTACACGTGACAGGGTATATATGTCAGTGCTACTCTCTTCAATTTGCCCCACCCTATCCTCCCTCGCCTGTGTCCATAAGTTCATCCTCTAAGTCTGCGTCTCTATTCTTCTCCTGCATACAGGTTCATCAGTGCCATTTTTCTAGATTCCATATATATATATATATATATATATATATATATATATATTAGTATACTGTATTTGTTTTTCTCTTTCTGACTTAGTTCAATCTGTATGACAGTCTCTAGGTTCATCCACATCACCTCAACCACCATCAGCTATGGTGGCTGAGAAACAGTATGCAAGTTTCTTAAAAAACTAAAAATAAAAATCCCATATGATGCAGCAGTTTCTTTACTGGGCATATACCCTGAGAAAACCGTAGTTAAAAAAGACACATATACCCTAATGTTCATAGAAGCATTATTTACAATAGCCAGGGCATGGAAGCAACCTAAATGTCCATCAATACAGGAATAGATAAAGGAGAAATGGTACATATATGCAATGGAATATTATTCAGCCAAGAAAATGAACAAAATTGGGTCGTTTGTACCTGCCTTCTGGTGGCTCAGACGGTTAAGAATCCGCCTGCAATGCAGGAGATGCAGGTTTGATCCCTGGGTTGGGAAGATCTCCTGAAGAAGGGAATGGCTATCCACACCAGTATTCTTGCCTGGAGAATTCCATGGAGAGAGAGGAGCCTGACGGGCTACAGTCCATGGGGTCACAAAGAGTCAGACATGACTGAGCGACTAAGATTTTCACTTGTTCACTTCCTGATACTTGACCTTGCTCCTTACCCCCTTCTGGCCTCAGTAGGGATATGGTGATAAGACAAGGATGAGGATGAGGAGGGAAGAGAAGACATATCCTACCTTCTTATGAGTCTGGGTTTTGAAGGTTATACCTATGAAGCTCTCTGTCTTTCCCACTGAATTAAATACAAGATCTTCAGTCTGACATTTGAAGCCCTCCAGATATTGGCTGAAGTCCATTGTTCCAGATCTCTTTCACTAATCCTTTTTAGGGATTCTAGACCACAGACGCCATGGCCCCCTTTTCTCATTAAATGCAGCACAGATTTCTGCCATACACACTTGCTCATGCTGACCATCTCTGGCCCTCCTGCTATTCCACTGAACTTGAATCCTACCATTTTGAATCCTTACACACTTAGGCCTGACCACACTGGCCCATGCGCTAGTTTCCTTTGCTGAGCATGTTAACTTTGCACTTCATATCCCTTCTATCTGGAACATTCTGTTCCAGTTATAGAATGGACTCGTTCCCTTATTTTCTTTAAGACAATCCTCAAACCCTGATTTTCCTGTGAGGTGTTCCTTGACCACTGTATTGAAAATTAAAAATTTCCTGGCCCTCTCCATATCACCTACCCTGCTTTACTTTTTTCATAGCACAATTCTCTGCTATATTATACACTTGCTTATAAACTATTTTTTTCTGTTCTACCCTCCCACCCCATTATCAGTAGAATTTAAATTTCATTTAGTCAGAGACTCTTGTCTGTGTTGTTCAGTGGTTTATACCTAGCACCTCAAAACAGTGTCTGACATATAGTGAGCTTTCAGTAAATATTCATGGAACAAATGAATAAATGGATACTGTGTCATCTGCCTGATATTCCCCTCTTCATATCTACCTATATTTTAAACCACTTTCAGATGCTATCTCCTTCATGAAGCTTTCCCTGGTTCTTCCCAGCATTATTTTCCCTCCTCTGACTCCCTAAAATTTCTCCTGTTTGAAATGAAGTCTCTGTGTTCTCCTCTGAGCCATTGTAACCTATGACTTTTCTTCTTCCTTCTGATAAATAATTGTTTTTTGAGGACTGAGTTTGTGTTGCTATGCATATTCTTGTCATGATGGCTTTAACTTTAAAGACTCATTTGAGAGTTCCACTTCTGGAATGACAGTATGAGGAGTTCCACAGATTCACTCCCTGTTGAAACAAGCGTAACTGATGAAAAGTTTATTTTAAAAACCTGGAAATTGTCCTAAGGGCATCCAGCAAATAAATAAATATTTATTCCACAAGAACAGACTCTTCTGAAGCTTTCCTGAAATGAACTGACTTATTTGAAATAGAATATGAGGGAAGTTCAAGCCTAAGGGAACTCAAAAACAGTGGAGACTTTGGTGGTAAGTGAACCAGAGGAGGCTAGTAGCCCTTTTTAATTCAGAACAAGATAAACTATAGAAAAGCCAGTTCACTAGGGAACCATGGTAAGAGACAGAAATGAAAAGCCATCCTGGACTCAGAGCAAACCTTGAAGACTAGTTTCCACAACTAGACTTGCCTAAATTTAACTGGTTCAGACCCTGTAACAGTTTATGGACAGAATATTGTTGAAAACAATAGAACAATTAGCCCAATTCCTGGAGCATAACAGCTGGGTGTGGTTCCAGATGAGGCACGCAGCCTAACAGAGAGGTCAGGGAAAGAGACAGTGAAAGAGAGCCCTGCTGAAACTACAGTCATTCCAGGATGATTCTGTGCACAGCCTAGGCTTTGTCCACTGAGGAATGACACCAAAGGCTTCACGTGTTAGGAAAACAGACTTCACTAAAATATCTTATCCAAGTTATTGAACAAATAAACAACAAGCAAAAAAAAGCCCCAGAGAGTCAGGAGGGGAATCAGTGTCCAGAGTTGCTACATTCCCTTAAATCTCCAATTTTTAACCCCAAATAGCAAGATAGGTGAAAACAAACAAGCCAGGAAAGCATGACTCATTTATAATAAAGAGAAAAACAACAACAACAATAGAAACTTTCTGGAAGGGGGCCAAAATGTCAGGTGTAACAGACAAACACTTCAGAGATGTCACTATAAGTATGTTTAAATAATTAAAGTAAACTATGCTTAGTGAAAGTTGTTCAGTGCGACCCATGGACTGTAGCTTGCTACGCTTCTCTGTCCATAGAATTCTCCAGGCCAGAATACTGGAGTGGGTAGCCATTCCCTTTTCTAGAGGATCTTTCCAGCCCAGGGATCAAACCCAGGTCTCCCACATTACAAGTGGATTCTTTACTGTCTGAGCCACCTTAAAGAAGTAAAACAATTTATGATGAAAATATAATCAAATAGATAATAACAATTAAGAGATATAACTTATAGAAAAAACTAAATGGAAATTCTGGAGCTGAAAAGTACCATAACATAAGTGAAAATTTATTAGAGGAGCCCAACAGTAGACTTGAACTGACAGAAGAAAAAAGTTGATGAATTTGAAGATAGATTGTTGTGGTTGTTTTAGACCCTAAGTCTTGTCTGAGTCTTTTTCAATCCCATGAACTGTAGCCTGTTAGGCTTCTCTACCCATCAGATTTTTCAGGCAAGAATACTGGAGTGGATTGCCATTTTCTTCTCCAGGAGAGCTTCCTGACCCAGAGATCCAACCTGCATCTCCTGCTTGGCAGGCAGATTGTTTACCACTGAGCCACTTAGGAAGCCCACAGATTATTAGATATTAGGTAATCTAAAGAATAGGGCTTCCCAGGTGGCGCTAGTGGTAAAGAACCTGTCTGCCAATGCAGGAGACATAGAGATATGGGTTCGATCCCTGGGTCATGAAGATCCCCTGGAGGAGGGCATGGCAATCCACTCCAGGATTTTTGCCTGGAGAATCCCATGGACACAGGAACCTGGTGGGCTACAGTCCATGGGGTCACACAGAGTTGGATACAACTGAAACGACTTAGCACACAGGCATGCAATCTGAAGAACAGAGAGAAAAAGATAATGAAAAAAGAATAGGGACTTGGAAAAATGTGGGATACCATTAAAGCACACTAAATTATGCATAATAGAAGTACCTGAAGGAGAGGAAAAGAGAAGTAGAGAAATAATTTGAGGAAATAATAGCTGAAAACTTCCCTTATTTGATGAACATTAATTTACATATCCAAGAAGGTCAATGAACTATAAAAAGCATAAACACCAAGAGACCCATATGGAGAGACATCATAGTTAAAATTCTGAGAGACAAAGAGAAAAATCTTAAAAGCATCAAGAGAAAAATGACTCGTCATGTACATCAAAACCTTAATAAAGAGTAAAAGATGGTTTCTCTCAAACAGTGGAGGCCAGAAAGCAGTGGAATGACATACCCAAAATGCTGAAAGAAAAAAAGAGCTTTGAATTAGGAATTCATACCCAACAAAAGGAACTTTCAAAAATTAAGGCAAAATAAAAACATTCTCAAATTAAATAATAATGATAGAATTTGTTGCAAAAGACCCATTTTAATTTTAAAAAGTGCTGATTGAGTTTCTTTAGTATGAACCAGGCTTCCCTAGTGACTCAGCAGTAAAGAATCCACCTGCAGTGTAGAAGACTTGGGTTCGATTCTTGGGTTGGGAAGATCCCCCAGAGAAAGAAATGGCAACTCACTCCAGTATTCTTGCCAGGATAATCCCATGGACAGGGGAGCCTGGCAGGCTACAGTGCATGGGGTCATGAAGAGTTGTACACAACTTAGTGACTTAAGCCACCACCATCACCAGTATGAAAGCAAGTTACCTGCAAAGTAATTTCAGTCCACATGAAGAAAAATAAACAGCATCAGTAAAGGCAGTTTTGACAATATACATAAATATTTCTTTCCCTTTATTCTCACTGATATAAAAAGCAATTGTATGTTTGTGCTGTGGGGATTATAACATGTAGAGCTGTAATATTTGACAATAACAGCACAAATGAGGTTGGTGGAAGCAATGTTATATTAGAGTAAGGAAACTGCAGCAGAAGGTAACTCATATCCACAGGGAAAAATGAGAGAACCAGACATGGTAAATAAGGTTAACAATACAAACAATATAAACATATATTTGATTTCCTTTCTTCTCTCAGTTTCTTTAAAAAGACATAAATCATATAATGTAATAATTATAACAGTGATGTAATATGGTATGTATAATACTAATGGGAGAAAAATGGGAAAACATGAACACAACTATATAGGAATAACATTTCTATTTATCACTGGGATTAAATTTAACATAAGTCTGTAGTAGAAAGTATGTACTGATGTTCCATATTTTATTCAACCTATGTCCTAATGATAGATAGTTATTTATGATTTTAAAAATCCTCGTTAGGTGGAAAATAATGTACATAGTAAATATTTCTAAGCATAAAGGGAATTTCATTAGTCAGTTATTGTTGAAATAACGCATTATGAGAAAACCCCCACAAGGTATCGGTGTCATACAATAAGCATCTGCTTCCTATTCACAAGTTTGTAAGTCAGCTTGGGTTTACCTCATCTCTTTTGGGCTTGCCTGGGCTTGGCCTCACACTGTGGGCTGGTTTTAGGTTTAGTTTGTGTGTCTTATTCTCTTTGGACCAGGAACTACTCAGGACTACTGGTAGGTAGAAGTATGAGGAGCCAAGCCATTAAGATTGTCTGCTCATAGTGCTTTGCTCATAGCAAGTCATGTGGCCAACCACAGTGGAATTGGGGAAATACATTCCTCACGGGAGGTACTCAAAGTCACAAGATAAAGAGTACAAATGGATAATTCTTTAACGGTGAGGGTGTAACAAATTCCAATGTACCACCTAATACGTAGTAAAACATAATAAAACATAATCTCACTTCACATTGCCAGTGATCCCTTCTTCCAAAAAAGAATCACTGTTGCCAATTTCTTGAAATATCTTTTCATATATGAGTATGTGTATGGTGATTCAGTTCATGCCAGTAGTCTTTATGGACATTAACATATTGTTCTCCAAAGTGGTCACACTATTTTACGCTCCAGCTAACTGTGAATGAGAGGCTCTATTTCTTTACACACTTGCCAACACTAGGTATCAATACTATGGAATACCTATTCTTTGCCATTATGGTTTAGTTTGCAGTTATTTCCCCATGCATACATATCCATTCACATGTAGAACCTATTCATGTCCTTTGCCTATTTTTCTGTTGGGTTGATTATTTTTCTAATTAATTCCTAAGAGCCCTTTATATAGTAATAAAATTCTCCCTTTGGTTGTTGCAATTTTTCTCCTAGTTTATGGTTTGTCTTTCGACTTTGCTTATTGTAGTTCCCCCCGCTTTGGAGAACTGTTTAATTAGTACATAGTAAAATGTATCATTCTCTTAGGGTTCATGGGTTTTAAGTTTTGCTTAGAAAGGTACTCCTCTTTTGAGGCAGTTCATTCCTTGAGAGTCTCATTTAATAGATCTGCGGCATGGTTCCAGGAATCTTTAACAAGGTGCCAAACTGGTAATTTGGGCCATCATCCAAGTCTAGAAACATGGATGAAATAAGATCAAGTATGTAGGACACCTGGTAAGTGAGCAGACACTCAATAACTATTTGTTCTGTAGTCTCACTGTATTATCCTAATAGGTAGCTTTGAAATTTGCCATTGGAAGAGATACATTTCAATTCAGCATATTTTTTTGGTTATTTTTTTTGCAAAGCTACTTATCACAATTTTTAATTTCATAAATACTTTTGGCTTCACTAAATGGTTATTAGCTCTTCTCACCATTAATCGGCGAGCATATATTGAGTACCCATAATTTGCTGAACTGTGTAAAATCCTGTTCTTAATAGATGATACTGACCCTCCTCTAGTGGAACATGGGAATCGATCTGTTTGTTCAGTGGTAGTGATAGAATTATTTTAAGCTATGACACATTCTCATCTATTTCTTCATGTAACTAAGGACAGTTTTGCAAACAGGCTGTCTGTAGGTAGAGCTGCTAACTATAACTTGATATATATTGGGCCTCATTTCTGGCCTTGTTCTGTGGTGTTTATCATCTGACAATGGTGGTGCCAGACCCTATTTTTAGATCCTTAGGTGATTACACTAACTGTCCTTTTCCTGTCCTGGACGAGGCAGAGTTGAAAGGTTTTCTTTAAAATGCTTTTCAATTGTTAGTATGTGTTTACGGTCACCTGAGGATCTTGTTAAGTTTCTTGTTAAGAAACTTGTGAAGTTTCTAATTCAGTAGTTCTGGGGCTGGGGTCTGCTGCTGCGGCTAAGTCGCTTCAGTTGTGTCCGACTCTGTAGACAGCCCCATAGACAGCCTCCTACCAGGCTCCTCTGTCCCTGGGATTCTCCAGGCAAGAACACTGGAGTGGGTTGCCATTTCCTTCTCTAATGCATGAAAGTGAAAAGTGAAAGTGAAGTCGCTGAGTCGTGTCTGACTTTTAGCGACCTCATGGACTGCAGCCCACCAGGCTCCTCTGTCCATGGGATTTTCCAGGCAAGAGTACTGGAGTGGGGTGCCATTGCCTTCTCCAGGGCTGGGTTCTAAGATTCTGCAATTCTAGCAAGCTCCCAGGTGATGCCCCAATGCTGCTGGTTATGGATATCACTTTGAGGAGCAAGGTCCCAGACATTATTTTTGAGAAGTCAGTGGTTCCTTCCCCATCTTCTTGGCATTTTGTTCCTGTTTGATCTCCTTATTCCTATATTCCTTGACTCTATTGCAATAACTTCATTTAACCATAAGCCAGAACTGCTGAATAGGCCAAACAGCAGCCCTCTTTGATGGGTACCAAGAGCCCTTCCTCCATCTAAAGAAAATCTGCCATAGTGCCTGAATTCCTCAAATTTGGAAAATCTTCTCAAAGCCTCTGGTGAAGGATGATATTACCCAGGGGAGTAAGGTTAGCTAGACTAGTTAGGTATTTATCAGACTGGAACACCGACACATTGTCATCAGCAGGAGGAGTACTGAAAGAGTGGTAGGTACATGGGAGAGTGAGTTTTGATAGGGCAGGAGACATAGAACTTGGATACAAAAAGGCACTGAGTGTTAGAGTGAAGTTAGGTGGAATTGGACATAAAAGATGATAAAAGGGCTCCACAGGAACAGTGCTTTCTAGGTGATTTTTGGTTTGTTTCTTGTTATTTCTTTAAAATCTGTTTACTTGACAAATTGCTTAGGGATATTTATTATTGGCTGCTACCCTGGGTTAGCTTCGTTTGTCCTGGCTGCTGGCTCCTTAACACCTTCATATGTAAATGAGAGCTCTCCTGGTTTGGCCAGTTGGCCTCACCTATAGACAGCCTAGCTGCTCAGCTAGGGCCCAAGGGCATGAGGGCTTGGGCTATGCTAAAGGCAAGAGTGGAGGCATTAGGCAGGTGAGATGTGAAGAGGCAGTGTTCTTCCACCCTGAGTTGCTGCAGTTCCCAGCTTTTTGGAAGCACTTTACGTTGAGCCGGAATAACATTAATGCAGGTGCAGCTGGATGGCTGGAAGTGGTGATCCGGATTGCTCAGGGCAGGCACTCAGGCAAAAGGACGTTTATATGAGCTCTATAGCAAAGAGCAAGGGAAAACTGGCTCTCTAGTCCCCATCGGAAGACTGAGCTTGTATCTGAAAAGAGGACAACAGAAGCAGAAATTCTAAGATCTTTCCGCTGTTTCAAAATACAGCCCTCCCCCCACCACCCTGCGCCTATAAACACCAAACACCTGGGAGGATAACTTGGTTCCTGCCAAAAGGACCTTTTCTTCCACACCTGACCTCTCTCGATCCCCGGACCTAACCAATTGCAGAAATAATTTTCCAGGGTGGGGTTTTGCCAAATTTTATGAGATGGTCAATGGGGAAAAAGAATTAATAAACTTGTCATGAGAAGTGAGACAGGGACGGTAACTTTAGTTGTGCACAGTCTCGGCCTTAAAAGTCCAGGGGATAGTGGGTCCAGGCCAAATAGTCACGGAAGCTGAAGCAAGGTGTGGGTCCGCACGGCTCGCCGCGCGCACAGAACGCTCTGTTGCTAGCTGTCGATTCCGGTCTCTGTCTCAGTCTTTGGCTCTCTCGCTCGCGTCACTCTCCGCAGCTAATGCAGAGCGATGGAGTAGCCTCAGGAGAACAGCTGGAGAGAGCTTAGAGAAAGACAAATTAATAGGAGCCTAGCGCAGCAGCAAATGCTGGAGCATAGCGCTTAGCTGACCCGTTAAATGAGCAATCCTGTTAAGTGTGTTAATCAGCAAGGTGCCAGTGAGCGGAGCAGAACGCTCTGGGAGATACCTGGCATGGAGACGGGTCTCTTTATCTGTTGCATTTCAAACCCTGTTAGTTCCTGAGTCCTTGCCCCTCTCTCCCATCACTTTTAAAGAGACGACCTCCTGGGTTTCATGACCTTGAAGACTCACGTAGTCAGGAGCACCTCTGGCAAGCCTCAGGCGCATGGCATAAAAAATCACTGCCTGGTTTTGGTGCCCGGGTTCTATCTCAGAGCCCATCCTGGGGTCCCAGCCCTCCTTGCCAACCGTTTGCCCGGCGGGTCTGGAGAACCCAGAGACTTAAGGATCTCTAATGTGGGAGGTGTGGAAAAGAGGAGTCCTCTCTGGTACTCAGAAGCTCACATTATGAATACAATTAGGCGGCATGCGTCTTTAATAACACTAGGGTCTGGCCTGGAGGGAACCAAACAGGTGAACTCCTGGCTGAACTAGATACCTGCTCAACGGGTGGAACTGGGGATCAGGATAGTTGACAAACTTTGCTTAGCGGTTTTTCCTGCGTTCACTCACTGGGTTCCGCGCTCGGCCTAACCCTTTAGGCTGGCGTACTCCGGTAAAGACGCTAGACGGCGCTGCTGGGACGCACTTTCTCCCGGGAAAGGTAAGAGGGAAGTGCTTTTCTCTCTCTCTCTTTTTAACCAGGGGATGGGGGGACTCGGGATTGGAATCCAAAGGGGTGTGGAAGAGGAGGAGGAGCAGCAGTAACCCTTTTCCGTGACGCGCCGGAGCTATTCTCTCTAATCCCCTCCTCCTCCCCGGTGTAATCAGTCAGCCCGGAGGCACCAAACTGTTAGCGACCGAGACGCAGCTGTAGGTGATTTCCACTGCCCTCCTACCCCCGCTCTAGGCAAATTCTGGAGGCGGCAGCCGCGGTGGCAGGATGTGAGGCAAGCCTGGAGCGCACTTCCCGAGTACCGCTCCTTCTTCGGAGCTAGGGGAGATAATATAGGCTTTTGTGCACTGGCTGGAGAAGGTTCCCAGATAAGGTTGGAGCCGCGAACCGGCAGGAGAGAGGCGGGCAGGCAGAGTTCATACCTGCTGCCTGCACTGCCGCCAGGGCTTATAGGACCTCTGGGGCAAGCGTGCCTCGTGAGGGGTGTAGGGGCCACGGGCCGACGCGGCGGCTTCCCACCGTGCACCCTTTGGCCAAGACGAGGTGGGGCTGGAGTAAGGCTGCTCCGAAGCAAAGTCTTGGAGAAGGAAGAGGCTGAGAGGCAGGAGACTTAGGAGACTCTGGCCACGGAGCCAAAAGGAGGCACCTGGTTTCCAGCATAGCGGCTCAGTGATTTAGGAGCCCTCTTTAAACCTCTCCCTGGTCAGCTCCCCCTAAAGTCCACAGAAGCGCTGCCGAACTCTAGAAGTCTTCCTTGGGCGCGGAGAAGTTTTCTAGCATCCTCTTTGGCTAGGACTGGGAGTTGGAGAAAACGGGCGGGGCTGCCCTGTCTGGCTGCTCTGGAAGCAACCGTCTTCCCTACGCCTCCTCCGGGCCCCTCGCCTTCGGGCAGCCTCCCTTGACGCCTGGGAAGCTTGAGCCCAGGCTCTCTGCAACCTAGTTCTCTATCTCATCCTGGACTGTGATCGCCCCGACATGGAACGGCAGGCTTGAGCCCCGCTGGACGCCCCGGCTGTTTTGCAAGACTCAGACAGGTAATGCCCATTTTCAAAATCGGACAGTTAGCTGGTGAGGGCCAGGGGAGAATGTGCAGGTGACTTCAGAGAGCAGGCCGGCTGAGGCCAACGGGGACTCTGCCTCTCCTGCATCTCTGGCCCCCGCGTCAGGCAACATTCGCCGGTTTCCTTTTCCCTCATTTATCCTTCTAAGAAAGTTTAGGGACCAGAGCTCCCAGGGCCAGGGGCTCCTAGCCAAGGAGGAGCTGGAGCCCGCCTGCAGGTGCTGGCTCGCCTGCCTGTGCATTACATTTCCCCTGCTGTATCTTTGTGGTCTCTGCGGCTGGAGCACGGGCTCTGTAGCCTGGAAGGCACTATCCTACTGAGTGCTTCTTTCTGACTCTACCCACAGTTGTGCCAGAAGCCAGGAGAGCAATGGGCGAGGGGATGGGGCTGAAGGTGGCTCCTGGGCGGAACAGTGAAGTGTTCCCCAGCAATACATTCCCGCTCCTGGGGATTCCCAGCGAGCCCGAAACAGAGGAGAGCTTTGGCGATCAGAGGGCAGAGAGGGCATCTAGGCCCGCCTGCCTTGAGAACCTGAATGGACCCCAGCTCAGATCCTCAGGGCGCCACGTCTCCTGTCCCAGAGGAAACTCTGCTCCCCCTTGAGCTGGTTTCTCGGGTTGAGTGACCTTCTCTGAACCATTGCACGAGGGAAAGGAGCCACAAGCGCTAAGCTGCACTTCTAACTCCTTGCAAAGGGACCCCAGAGAGGGAGAGGAGGGACAGCCACTGCATGTGACCCGACTTGCCACCCTGGGTCTGCCATTGGAGCAACTAGCTTGATTTGTCAGTATCAGATGTTTAAGAAAAAAATTCTTAAGCAGAGTGATCTGGCAAAGGAAGTGTACAGTTATAAGAATTCTGTTCCAGGGTTTCCTCCTAGTTCCTGCACCATCCCCACCCCCAAGCCTAGGCGTGGGGGCGGGGGGGCGAATGGGGGGCCCATCTCTATGACCCAGGGAATTTGCAGGAGGTGTTAGTAAACATATTTGTTTCCTCAATGCCTCCCACATAAGTTATGCCTGGGCTGGAGTGTTTGAAAAGTACCTCTTGGCTGAAAGCTACTCTGGGGGGGGGGTGGTGGGGGGTGGGGATTGGGGTGTGTGTGTGTGTGTGTGTGTGTGTGTGTGTGTGTTGGTGGGGGTCTATTCAGGAATAATCTATCCCCCACCAGTTCATTCAGTTTCATCTTCTGTTGACTTTCAAGAAGGCTTTCTTTTCCTGGTCAGGGAAGCCAAATTATAGATTATTAAACATGCCACACAGCTGGGGGTCAGGCCCCCAAGGAAGGAGAAAGAGAGGAAGGGAAGGACTTTTCCCTGAAGCCTTGCAGGTTTAGCAGCTTTGTGCTGCTCAGGAAGGCTGCCTTGGTTACCGGGCCCCTGGGAGGGAAGAAGTTAAGTGTCCAGCACAGGTGTGGAGGACTGAGATCCACTTCCCCACTGATGCCGCCAACCCCGGCATGGTCTCTCCTTGAGGAGTTAGGGGCAGTGGTTCTCATTGAATGCTTTGCTACTGGGCTTCTTGCCAACAGGGTCTTCAGCTTCTGCCTGGTCTTGTGGCTCAGGAGGCATTTTTTTTTTTTTTTTCTCAGCATCACTTGCTTCCCCAAACAGGAATGAAGCAACTAACCTGGGGCCTAGGGTGAGTGAAATTTCCAGATATACCTGAGCCAGGGTTGTAGTGGAAGTGCCTACCTGTGCCCACTCCATCCTTTGTACTCCTCCTGCACAGAACAACCTGTTAGAGGGCCACTGCTATCCGACTGGGCTGTGCTGTGGCTGGACCCGATGCAATGGCTCTGATTCTGAGCCACCTGCTCACCGTGTGAGCTGTCCAACTTGGGGGCTGCCTTGGGGTAGATAGCCTGCAATCACATGCAGTTGAAGCAGATAATTTAAATAGAAAGTATTTAAATCCAGGTAAAATGTTGTGGCACCACAGGTTCCTGGTTTGCCCACTCTAGCTCCAGCTGGTTGGAAGGAGGAGCACATGGTGACCAAAGATGTCCTGGTGACTGTGAGCCATGGCCATTTGTGTTTCTGTCTGATGGGTCAAGACCAGACCTTCAGAGTGGAATAGCTAGGGACTTAAGCTGGTTTTACAGTATGGTCTCTGTGGCCCTCAATAATTTCTGGGTGGTCTTAACTCCGGTTGAGCAATGGGACCATTTTCCATTTCTATGAGACTCCTAATGCCAGGATGTCTGGATGCAGAGGCTAAAGGTGCTAATCAGGTATGGGGAACTTAGGGGTGCCTCTAGATTGTAGTATTTACTGGCCAAATTGAGTCTGAGTCTTGATTTACCTATTCCTTTCCTGGGACACTGTTCTTTAATTGAGTAGAACTTCCTTGTTTACCAATAATTAGTGATAGAATCCATACAGGCATATGCTACTTGGCAGGGTATAATGGATGGCATGGCTACCTGAGGAATAGCCCAAATTACCCACTTGACATACGTCTCTGCAGGTACTAAGAGCTGAAGTTTTATTTGGCTTTAAGAAGACATACTCTAAAGCAGCGGTCCCCAACCTTTTTGGCGCCAGGGACCAGTTTTAAGGAGGACAGTTTTTCCATGGACTGCGGTGGTGGGGGGGATGGTTTGGGGATGATTCAAGTTCATTACATTTATTGTACACTTGATTTCTAGTCTAATATTGTCACTAATCTGGCAGAAGTGGTCCATGGCCCAGAGGTTGGGAACCGGGGCTCTAAAGAGTTCACCCTTATAAGAAAGAAAAACTATTCCAGCTTTGTTTAAAAAAAAAAAACTTCACTTTATCAATTAAGTTGGCTTGCATAAATCATTGAAATGGCTCAGGGTAAAACATTTGCTGTTTGAGAAGAGGATAGGCTGAGAAAGTGAAATGGATTAAAATATGGTTGAAATGATCATACTTTGGTAAAACACAATTGTATGTTTCTATCTGTTCCTGAAAGGGAGTCAGTCCTGTGTACAACTTAATGGTTTGAGTAGATTCTGTGACAGGTTGCTGTAATATGATGAAACTTAAAGGAGAAAAAAACTACATTTTCTCCCTTGGACTTGGATATTTCTTTGACTGTGGCAGTACTGATAGGAGCCAGAACTGTTAGAAGAATGCACATGTTGCCTTCTCCATTTGAAAAGGTACTATAATCTCCTTGGTGAAAATGCCCTGTGACCCAAATGGAAGAAATAAAAAACATCCCAAATTTCAGCTGTTTAGTAATAAGACCTAAAAGTAAGGCAAATTACCACCCAATCTCAAGATGTGGCCTAACAGGGCTTCTCAGGGCTGGTTTCTAGTCATAGCTAGCAGCCCGCAACCCTTAACCCCTGAGGTTTGTCTCCTGAGCCTACACCAAGAAGCTGTGTTCAGAGCCAACTTGGTGGAGAAAGATAAATGTTGAATGTGCAATGTGTGCTTTAATTATCCTGAGCTAGGACTTGAAAATAAGCTTCTTATGAAATTTAGACTCTAAGCTGTCATTGTCAAGGGATTCCAGGGTAAAACATGCCTGGCCAATATAAGACCTGATGAAAAGATGTACTTCATGGGTCCATTTGGCCAAAGCCAGCAATGAATTCAGACTTTTTGGGCTAGTTCACTTTGAACTGCTTCTCAGTGAGACCAGAGGCACTAGAGTGAGTCCATCGTGGGCCAGTTTCTTTTGGGCGTCCCCAGACACAGGTATTGCTCCAAGTCTTTGATCAATCAACCTAAACACATATTCTCTGTGCCAAGGAGCCCAGCTTTAGCTGCCTTCCTGCCTTCTTGTTCTTAAATCTCACCTCTTAATGTAGCTGTTCCTTGGCTTTTCTCCTGAGTTCCAACATACTTTATATCTAACTTCCTTTATTCCATTACTGGGCGTTTTATTGGCATGTAAAATGTATTCAAACACTAATTCTCAGTCATCTATGACTCCTGTGTGTCCTTCCATTCCTGCCTCTTGCATCTTGTTATATGCCCCAAGTTCTGTCTCTGAAATACCTTTTCTCTTCTATTACTATTGCCTCTCCCTGACAAGTCCTCTAGATTCTTTTTCTTTTTCCCTGTCCTTGCTCTCTTCCCCTTGTTCTTCCTCACAGCCACTCCTCGGCCCTTCCTCTGGGTCCCCCCACCCCTGCCCCTTCCTCTCAGTCCTTTCTTTCTGAATCCCTCCCCTTCTGCTCGGTGCCCCTCCCCTTCCCCTTGGTTCCCCCTTCTGTCCTCCCTCCCCTTAGGCTAGGTCCCTCCACCCTTCTTTTCCATCCCCATCCTCTTCTCTGCATCCCCCACCCTTTCCCCTCGGTGCCCCCTCCCCTTCCTCTTTGTCCCCCCAACCCTTCCTCTCCTTTCTTTCTGTCCATCCCCTTCCCCTTTCTCTGCATCCCCCACCATTCTGATGGGTCCCCCTACCCTTTCCCTCCACCCATCCCCTTCTCTGCATCCCCCACCGCTTCCACTTGGTCCCCCTTCCCCTTTCAATCCTTCCCACTTTCCCCTTCCACTGGGTCCCTCCACCCTACCTCTCCCATCCCCTTCTCTGCATCCCTTGCCCCTTCCACTTGGTCCCTCTTCCCATTTCAATAGGCCCCTCCCTCCTCTTCCACTGGATTCTCCCAGCCCCTTCCAACTGGTCCCCACTCCTCTTCAGCTCGGTCCCCCCACCCTTCCTCTCTGTCCCACTTCCCCTGCATTCCCCCTCTTCCACTTGGTTCCACTTCCCCTTTCACTTGTTCCCCTCTTCCACTCACTTCCCCCCACCCCTTCCCCTCAGTCCCCTCTCCCCTTTGGTTCCCCTCCTGCTCGGTAACCCCTCCTTCAGGTCGGTTCCTCCCACCCCTTCCTCTCCGTTTCCCCACTCCTTCCTCCTGGTCCTTGCTGTCAGCCCCCATCCCAGTCTCTGCATCTGCGCACTGAGCCCCCTCCTCTTCCCCTTGATTTCCCCCACCCCCTACAATTAGTCCCTCATTCCCCCTGCAGTGGGTCCCCTATTCCTTTCTGGTCAGTTGCCCCCTCCCTTTCCGCTTGGTCGCCCCTCCATCCTCCCTCTCTTTCTGCTGTTCCCCCCAACTCTTCCTCCCCTTCCTCTTGGTCCCCAGCCCCTCCTGCTCGGTCCCCCTCCCCTTCCTCTCGGTCCCCCCACCCTTTGACTTGATCCTGCCACCCTTCATCCCCATCCCCTTCTCTGCACCCCACCCCATCATCCTTTCCACTCTGTCTCCCTTGCCATTTCAATCCGTTCCTCCTTCCCCTTCTGTGCCCTCTTCCCCTCCATCGGTTCACCCCCACCCCCTTGCACTCGGTCCCCCTACTCTTTCTCTCAGTTCCCATCCCCTTTTCTGCATCTTCCACCCTTTCCACTCAGCCCCTCTTCCCCTTGGTTCCTCCTGCCCCTTCCTCTCCATCCCCCCACCCTTCCTCTCCTTCCTCATCCCATTCTCTGCATCTCCCACCCCTTCCTCTCGGTCCTTTCTCTCCGTCCCCATCCCCTTCTTTGCATACCCCTCACACTTTCCACTCAGTCCCTCCTTCCCCTTCCGCCGATCCCTTCCACTTCTGCCCGGTCCCCAGGTCCCCATTCTCCTTTCAGTATTCCCCCTTCCCCTTGGTTCCCCCCATGGCTTGCAATCGGTCCCCCATTCCCTTCCACTCAGTGCTCCCTCTCCATTCTTCCTCCCCTTCTGGTGGCCCCCCTCCCCTTCCTCTCAGTCCTTTCTCTGTTCCCCTCCCTTTCTCTGCACCCCCCACTCCTTCCCCTGGGACCCCTTCTCCGTCCTCCCACCATTACACTCAGAACCCCTCCCCTTCCTCTCCATTCCCCCACCCCTTTGGCTTCGTCCCCTTGCCCTTCCTCTCAGTCTCCATCCCTTTCTCAGCATCCCCCTTCCCATTTCAATCAGTCCCCCTTTGCCCTTCAACTTAATCCCCCCACCCCTTCCTCTCAGTCCTTTTTCTTTGTCCCCCTCCTCTCTGCACCGCCCACTCTTTACGCTAGGTCCCCCCAACCCCTTCGACTGGGTCCCCCCACCCCTTCTGCTCAGTCCTTTCTCTCTGTCCCCTTCCTCTTTCTCTGCATCCCCCACCCCTTACCCTGGGATCCTTTCTCTGTCACCCACCCCTTCTGCTCAGTACACCCACCCCCTTCCATTGGTCCCCCCAACACCTTCCACTGATTCCCCCCACCCTGTCTCTGTCCCCATCCCCTTCTCTGCATCTGCCGCCCCTTCCACTCGGGGTCCCCCTTCCCCTTTCAGTCCTTCCTCCCTTGCCTTTGGTTACCCAGTCCCTTGCAATCAGTCCCCCATTCTGCTTCCACTCAGTTCCCCTCTCCCCTTCTGCTCTGTCCTCCTCTCTCCATTCCCCACTCCCCTTCCACTCAGTACACTCCTTTTGCTCAGTTTCCCCCACCCCTTCCTCTCAGTCCTTTCTCTCAGGTCCTCTTCTCTGCATCGTGCCCCTTCCACTTAGTCCTCTTCCCTTCCACTGTGTCCCCTGCTCTCCATCCCCCTCCCCTTCCATTTGGTTCCCCATCCCCTTCCACTTTGTACCCCTGGTCCATCTGCTCTTCTGCTCGGTTTCCTCACCCCACCCCTTCCTCTTGGTCTTTTCTCTCCATCGCTGCATCCCTGGCACGTTCCACTGAGGCCCCCATTCCTCTTCCACCTGGTCCCCCCTTCCCCTCTGTTACCCCCTCCCCTTAGTTCAGTTCACCCCTTCCCTTCCATTCAGTTCCCCCTCCCCTTCTGCTCTGTTTCCCCCAATTCTGTTCGGTCCCCAAAACTCTTTCTCTCTGGTTCCTTTCTCTCCATTCCCATCCCCTTCTCTGCGCGCCAGTCCTTGTCCTTTCCACTTGGTCTCCTTTTCCTTTTCAATCAGTCCCCCTTCCCCTTCTGCCCTCTACCCCTTCTCCCCTTCCACTCAGTCCCCCTTTCCCTTTCCCCTTTTCCCCTTGGTTCCCCCCACCTCTTTCACTCACTCCTGCCCCTTCCTCTTGGTCCGCTGGCTGCTCCTTCCTCTCTGTCCCTGTCCCATTCTCTGCATCTCCTGCCCTTTCCACTGGGTCCCCCTTTCTTCTTCCACTTGGCCCCCCTTCCCCTTCTGTTGAGTCTCCCACTCCCCCAACCCATCCTCTTGAACCCCCCAGCCAATCTTTTTGTCCCACCCCGTTCTCTGCATCCCCCACCCCTGCCTCACTGTCCTCCTCCCCTTTATCTAGCCCCCTCTCATCTCCTTCCTCTCTGTTCTCCCTCCCGTTCCTCGCTTCCCTCGATTCCTCTATGTTTTTCATCTCCATTGCCCGCTCAGTTTCTCCCTCATGGCCCTCCCCTTGCCCTATGTCCCCTCTCCTCCCTCCGCCTTTCCTCTCCATCCCCAGGCCCTTCCTTTTGCCCCCTCTCTTCCTGTAACCTGGCCTGCTGTTTCCATCCTCTCTTCCCTCCCTCATCCTGCCTTTGCCTCCTTCTTTCCCAGTCCAGATTCTTGACCTGGTCTACTATAAAAACCTCTCATTATCTTTGCTCTGCTCTCCAATATATTCTGCATATTAGAAGTAATCTTCCTGAAGAGCTTTTAACTGGTTAGTTAAAAGTGTTGAATACATAGTGAGTGGATTGAATGGTATGCACTGTTACCAAGTCACAAAGACTTTTCTGACATGGACATGAGTTTGAGTAAACTCTGGGAGTTGATACATAGTGAGGCCTGGCGTGCTACAGTCCATGGGGTCGCAAACAGTTGGCCAAGACTGAGAAACTGAACTGAATAAATTCAGTACTTTGTACTGTAACCTTAGAAAGTTCTATACCCCTGTACTACATAATGTGTTCTGCACATACACAGTTCTTCACCACTGTACATAATGTGGCCAAGTATTTGATGGGAATTCAAATATCAGATTTGGTAGATTGAACTGGGTGACCTGTTACTATGAACCCAGATCGTGTAAATATCAAGGGACTCAAATAAGATAGATTATCCTATCAGTTTGCCTTATGAAATTATGCCTTTATAAAAAAATTATTAAGACTGTGTTGTAGAGTCTTCTGTGTTTTAGTCTGTTACTATGTATTCCTGAATAGGTTGCCTTGTCCTGGCTTACTTGGCTGTGTATCACTATAAGAATTATCTAGGTCACTATATTTTGTTATTGGAGGAAGAAGTGGCAACCCACTGCAGTATTCTTGCCTGTGAAATCGAATGGAGAGAGAAGTCCGGCAGGCTACTGTCCGTGTGATCCCAAAGAGTTGAACATGACTGAGCACACACAGCATACTCTGTTATGAATTTTTAACATTTATATTGTGCATGTTTTATACTTTGTTAAATGCATTTCCCTTATCTTGCTTAATGTTCAAAATGATCTTGTGAGGTGGATGATTCTTCCTATATTACAAATGCTAGAAAGCAAGCATCCAAATATTTCAGTGATTTCTCCAAGGTAATATATTTAAGTTGGAAAACTTTATTTTATTGATACCAGAAATCTATTATTGCTCTGAGGTTCAGAGCTTAGATGATACTAGTCTAAAACAACTTCATTCTCTCTCTACTAGCTATAAAGTCAGGAGCAGATTCTTTGGTCAGAATCTGAGGTCCTTTGAGATTTAGCATTGGCGTACCTAGTCAGCCTTCTTTCTTTTTTTTCTTTTTAATTTTATTTTATTTTTAAACTTTACAATATTGTATTAGTTTTGCCAAATATCGAAATGAATCCACCACAGGTATACCTGTGTTCCCCATCCTGAACCCTCCTCCCTCCTCCCTCCCCATACCCTCCCTCTGGGTCGTCCCAGTGCACCAGCCCCAAGAATCCAGCATCGTGCATCGAACCTAGACTGGTGACTTGTTTCATACATGACATTATACATGTTTCAATGCCATTCTCCCAAATCTCCCCACCCTCTCCCTCTCCCACAGAGTCCATAACACTGATCTATACATCAGTGTCTCTTTTGCTGTCTCGTACACGGGGTTATTATCATCTTTCTAAATTCCATATATATGCGTTGGTATACTGTATTGGTGTTTTTCTTTCTGGCTTACTTCACTCTGTATAATAGGTTCCAGTTTCATCCATCTCATTAGAACTGATTCAAATGTATTCTTTTTAATGGCTGAGTAATACTCCATTGTGTATATATACCATAGTCAGCCTTATTTCTCACTACCTTGCTGCTCACATGATGATCTAGTGGAACCAAACCATTCACCATTGTGCAACATAACCTTTTATTATCCATAATTTACGGTTTTACTTATGCCATTCGTTTATTGTGGACTTCTTCAGTCCCTCCCATCTCTAATTCTCTGCCTGTTGAGAATGAACTGTATTCAAGAAGCAGCAGCTTTAGTGCCACCTCTTCCATGTATCCGTCCCTAATTTCTCTCTAATGCTCCATAGTCAAAGGAGAAGGCAGTGGCACCCCACTCCAGGCCTCTTGCCTGGAAAATCCCATGGATGGAGGAGCCTGGTAGGCTGCAGTTCATTGGGTCGCAAGAGTCAGACACGACCGAGCAACTTCACTTTCACTTTTCACTTTCATGCATTGGAGAAGGAAATGGCACCCCACTCCAGTGTTCTTGCCTGGAAAATCCCAGGGATGGGGGAGCCTGGTGGGCTGCCGTCTATGGGGTCGCACAGAGTCGGACACGACTGATGCGACTTAGCAGCAGCACTTTATCACATCTACTAAAGTTTAAACTTGTAGAAGGTTATCAAATCTATCTCTTATTCTGCTGAGTGTCATGAATACAGGGGGGCATTCATTACATATTTCATTGAGTTGCCATTGAAATTTCAACGTTAGCCTTAGTACTTCACTGAAAATCTCTGTCAAAATGATAGCTACAGGTTAAATAGGAAATTGCCAATTTTATTATCATCCAATAATGCTACAACCAAACCAGTTGATCCTAATGGAAATCAACCCTGAATATTCACTGGAAGGACTGATGCTGAAGCTCAAATACTTGGGCCATGTGATCCAAAGAGCCGACCCCACTGGAAAAGATTCTGATGCTGGCAAAGATAGAGGACAGGAGGAGAAGGTTGGACAGGAGGACAGGAGAGAGGACAAGATGGTTGAATGGCATCGCTGACTGAGTGAACATGGTTTTGAGCAAATTCAAGGAGATAGTGAAGGAGAGGGAAGTCTGGCATGCTACAGTTCATGGGGTTGCAAAGAGTTGAACATGACTCAGCAACTGAACAACAACAACAATGCAGTTAAGAAGTATAATAGAGATGTGATTTTTAAAAAATAGTTCTTTTCTAGAATTGCTATCTGATAAACATGTGATTATACAAATTTAAAATGATTACAGTTAAATACAACTAAAAATTCAGTTCCTCAGTCACAGGAGTCATAGTTCAGGTTGTCCAAAGTCATGTGACTAATGATTCAGTTCAGTCATTCAGTCGTATCTGACTCTTTGCAACCCCATGGACTGCAGCATGCCACGCTTCCTTGTCCGTCACCAACTGCCGGAGCTTGCTCAAACTCATGTCCATCGAGTTGGTGATGCCATCCAACCATCTCATCCTCTGTCGTCCCCTTCTCCTTATGCCTTCAATCTTTCCCAGCATCAGGGTCCTTTCCAGTGAGCCAGTTCTTTGCATCAGGTGGCCAAAGTATTGGAGCTTCAGCTGCAGCATCAGTCCTTCCAATGTGTGTCTGTTTCTTTGGAAATAGTAAAGTATTTCCAAATATGCTGTGGATTTTAAGATGTGATAAAGAGTTATTTCAAACCCATGGATTAGGAGAAGGGACAGGCTTTTCAATAAATGCACTTAGGACAACAGGGCTAGTTATTTGAGGGGAAGTTTAATAAAGCTACATGTATACTCATTATGTAAATCAAAGTCCCAGTTGTGTTTTTTTCACACTAAAAAAGTCCCAGTTGGGTCAAAGATTTAAGTGTAAAAAAATTAAACTATAAAGGGAAACACAGATAGACCTAGAGATTGTCATACTAAGCGAAGAGAGCCAACACAGAGAAAGACAAATACCATATGATATTGCTTATATGTGGAATTAGGGGAAAAAAGGATACAAATGAATGTGTATATAAAACAGAAATAGACCCACAGACATAGGAAACAAACTTATGGTTACCAAAGGGGAAAGAGGGGAAATGATCAATTAGAAGTTTGGGAATAACATATACACACAACTGTATATTGATATAAAATAGACAACTATTAAGGACCTCACAGGGAACTATATTCAATATACTGTGCAGGGAACTATACTCAATATTTTGTAATAACCTATAAGGGAAAATAATTTTAAAGTATACATATATACATTTAAAAGTTTATATATTCTTACTTAACATATATTTATAATTTTATAGTTTTGAAGTTAAAGATTTTCTAATCACTTTATGAAGACCAATAACTCAAAGAAAATACTAATAAATTTTACCTTCAAAAAAGCTCTATGGCCAAAAATATACTATAATCAAGATTGAAAAAACAGCAAACTAGGAAAAAATATCTGATATAAATATTAGATATTCTTAATATATAAAGATTCTACATGTCAAATATAAAGTAAATGTCTAACAGAAAAATGGTGAAAAGTTATGAAAATAATATTCATAAAAGAATACCAGTAGACAAACTCACTTTGAAAATAGAAACTAATAGTTTTCACCTATCAGATTAGAGAAGATTTATGGCATTAAGAAAACACAGTGTAGGGATATGGATGAGCTAATGCACTGTTAACTCTTAGTACATTTCCAGAGGGTTATTTAGCAATTTGTATACAAATGTGAAATGTACATACCTTCTATAAGCTAGTGATTTTACTAAAAGTTTATTGTAAAAACATAAATGCAAATAATACAAGATACATACACAAAAAAGCTTAACATTTTTTTGTGTACTTTGTTTATAATGGCAATACTTTGGAAACAAGTTAACTGGCTATAATAGTGGATAGACTAGTTAAATTGGGATGATGTGAATTTAGCCAATTAGTATGTACAAATTAAAGATAATGTAGATGTACATTTATTGATTTGTAAATATATTTGTATATAATTTAATGGAAAAGATTACAAAGCAGCATAATTCAATTTCTTCTTATTTTTATATATTTCTGTATAGCTACATGTGCTTATAAACATGAAAACCTATAGAAAATTGTTCACCAAAATGTTATTGGTGGAGGGATTTTGGATTTTTCTTTAAAAAATTTTTGTTTTTAATTGTTTAGACTTACAATGAGAATAATAACATGTGATATAATGCAGATGCAGGTAAAATACTCAATACACAATACTCAAATACTTGCTGCATGGTGGCAGTTTATTATGCTTCTATCATTTACACAATAAGCTAGTCAAAGCTAGATGGCAAATTTCAGAAAGATTCAAATGATAAATGTGGGAAAAAGGAATGCATATAATAACCTGCATAAAACAAAATTGGAAAGAATTCCTAATAATAGAAAAAGTTAAGAAGAATCAATAGTTTTAAGAAGAATCAATCGTTTTACTTTACATTGAAGATATATATGTGTAAAACACAATAATAACAGATAAATTGGGATGAAAATTACAATATATGACAGACAACGCCGTATTTTTACTCCAAAATACAACTTTTCATCTGCTAACCACACCCAAATAATTATGCTATTTGTATTTTTATTTTTGTACTATAAATAGATTGTCATCGTTGTTAGTGTTTAGTTGCTAAGTCATGTTTGACTCTTTTGTGACCTCATGGATTGTAGTCCGCCAGGCTTCCCTGTCCATTGGATGTCCCAGGCAAGAATACTGGAGTGGGTTGCTCTTTCCTTCTCTAGGGGATCTTCCCAAAACAGGGATTGAATCCACATCTCCAGCATTGCAGACGGATTCTTTACCACTGAGCCACCTGGGATAAAGCCCTATAAATGCATGCCTAAAGTTATAGTATTTCACATCTCACTTCATTAAATAATGCCTGCATTATTTCTGGTAAGTTATAGATTGGTGGGGAAAGGACCACACATTGTAATTTCCTGATTTAAGGTTCTTTCCTGAGACAAGGAAAAAGCCTCATAAAATGGGAACAGGTGCAGCATATCTTAGCATGGGCTTAATCTGGTCCCTAGTTCCCTATAGATTTACAGCTGCCAGTGCCACTATCTGTACAGGGAACAGTCCTGTCAGACTCAAAAAATAGCATATTTTTCTCCCCTGCAGCATTAGTTTTTTCTACTCATACTGTCATCACTTTTATGGGGGGGAGGGAAACACCTTG
The DNA here is from genome assembly GCF_032452875.1 of Bos javanicus. Taxonomy (NCBI): domain Eukaryota; kingdom Metazoa; phylum Chordata; class Mammalia; order Artiodactyla; family Bovidae; genus Bos; species Bos javanicus. Next base: position 55,053,977 of record NC_083897.1, read on the forward strand.
TACTAACAATCTTTGTACTTCTATTTAAGGAGTATTTAGAACTAATAGGCTCTACTGCTTCTTGAACCCTACTCAACATTAACAAGGCCAAATATTTTACTGAGGAAAGAGCCAAATCAGTGCTGACATCTCCCTGGATAAAACATCTGCCTTGAGCTTTCTAGGATACAAAAAAATAAAAATAAAAATCCATTTCCCTGATGTCTACCCACTAGTTCTTATTTGATATTTTTAGTGAGTGGTTCTGACAGTTTGAACCAAGAACTATGACCTGACTCTCCTATATTACACACAGTAATGATAGCTATCCTCTACTTTGGACTACTTATATTCTGGGCATTGTTCTAAGTGCTATATATATATAATCATTTTATCATAACCTATCTCACTGGAAGGTAGGTAGCATTTTTATTTGTATTTTAAATAGAAAAAATGGAGACACAGAAGTTCAGTGATTTGCCTAAAAAGTCACAAAGCTATTGAAATGACTATTCTGGGATGAGAAAATAACCAGTTTTGCTCTAGAACCTGTGCATTTAAACATGATACAAAAGTAGGTATATGCATATATGCTAAGATAGTGTATTTTATTTTTCCTGAATGCTGTTGTAACAGGTCACTTTTAGTTCCTTTGTTTAGCTTTCAAATTTTCTACAATTAAGATATGTTACTTCTATAATCACAAAGATGCATGATATTAACAATTGAATCAGAGCTTCAGATTGCGCCATGGATATAGCCCTCTTAACTTTTTGATTTTGGTTTTCTGGACTTCCCTTATGGCTCAGCTGGTAAAGAATCGGCCTGCAATGTGGGAGACCTGGATTCAACCCCTGGGTTGGGAAGATCCCCTGGAGAAGAGAAGGGCTACAGACTCCAGTATTCTGGCCTGGAGAATTCCGTGGACTGTATAGTCCATGGTGTTGCAAAGAGTCGGACACGACTGAGCAACTTTCACAGTAATCTAAGGCATTAGTACCATAGTACATATTAATCAAAAAGTCCATCTATAATTTGAATGGTACTTAATAGTCTGCTGATAGGAAGATACCTGTATTTCACAACTGAAATTTATAGTGGGATCACCCCTGAAACTTTTGCTTTAAAGCTGAGAGTGTTTGATTCTCAAGTTGAGCCTAGTGAGAAGTTTTGCCGACTCCTTTCTAATATTTCTTTGTCTCTCATCCAGCCTAAGTCTTGTCATATGTTCCTCTTGCTAGTCTTATCTAATTCTAGAATCATATTGTCATTAAACCTGTTCAGAACTCCTCTCATTCTTGGATTAATTGATCAATTTCTATGCCCTAATATCTATGGCTGAACTCTTCTAGAAGAATCCAACTTCATCAAGACCAGTGCAACAACCAGTGCATGGTCTATAACCTAACCTAAGCTCAGACCTTCAGAGTTGCTAAGAAGACTTTAAATTTTTTATCAAAGTATAGCTGATTTATTAAATTATATTAATTTGATTATATTGAAATTTGATTTTATTAAAAAGCAGAGACATTACCTTGCCAACAAAGGTCCATCTAGTCAAAGCTATGGTTTTTACAGTAGTCATGTATGGATGTGAGAGTTGGACCATAAAGAAAGCTGAGCACCAAAGAACTGATGCTTTTGAACTGTGGTGTTGGAGAAGACTCTTGAGAGTCCCTTGGACTGCAAGGAGATCCAACCAGTCCATCCTAAAGGAAATCAGTTGTGAATATTCATTGGAAGGACTGATGCTGAAGCTTATGCTCCAATACTTTGGCCACATGATGCAAAGAACTGACTCATTGGAAAAGACCCTGATGCTGGGAAAGATTGAAGGCAGGAGAGAAGGGGACAACAGAGGATGAGATGGTTGGATGGCATCACCGACTCAATGGACATGAATTTGAGCAAGCTCCGGGAGTTAGTGATGGACAGGGAAGCCTGGAGTGCTGCAGTCCATGGGGTCGCAAAGGGTCGGAGATGACTGAGCAATTGAACTGAAAGCTGATTTATAGTATTATATTACTTTCAGGTGTGCAACATAGTAATGTGATATTGTTATAGATTATACTCCATTTAAAGTTATGAAATAGGGACTATATTCCCTGTGTATTACATCCTTGTATCTTATTTTATACTTTAGAGTTTGTGCCTTTTAGTCCCTTTCCTCTGCGTTGCCACTCCTGCCACCACTCTCCCCACTCACAAGCACTAGTTTATTCTCTGTATCTGTGAGTTTCTTTCTATTTTGTTATATTCATTTGTTTGTTTTGTTTCTTATATTTTACCTGTGATATTTTGCAGTATTTGTCTTTTTTGTCTGGTTTATTTCACTAATTGTAATACCTTACAGGTCCATCCGTGTTATTACAAATGGCAAAAACTTAATCTTTTTATGGCTGAGTAATATTCCGTTTCATGTATATGTATGTATTGGATTTCTTTATGCATTCATTTGTTGATGGGCACTTGCATTGCTTCCCTGTCTTAGTTATTGTAAATAATGCTGCTGTGAATATTGGGGTACATATAGCTTTTCAAAGTAGTGCTTTTTTTTTCTTCAGATGTATATGCAACAATGGAATTGTTGGATCATATGGTAGTTCTACTTTTAATTTTTTTAGGAACTGTCATACTATTTTCCATAGTGTGTCTACCAATTTATGTACCCACCAATAGTGTACTAGAGTTCCCTTTTCTCTGTAACCTCACCAACATTATTATTTGTTGTCTTTTTTAATGATAGGCATTCTGACAGGTGTAAGATTTCCCAATGTAGTTTTCATTTGCATTTTCCTGATGATTAGATATTGAGGATCTTTTCATATACCTGTTGAATATTTGTATGTTGTCTTTGGGAAAATGCCTATTCAGGAAATGTACCCATTTTTAATAGTTTTATTTACTTTTCTGATATTGAGTTTTATATACTCCTTATATAGTTTGGATATTAACCCTTATCAGACATATCATTTAGATATCTTCTCTGATTCAGTAGGTTGTCTTTTCATTTTGTTTATGATTACCTCTCCTATGCAAAAGCTTTTAATTTTACTAGGTCCCTAAAGTACTGCTAAGACTTTTTATCAAATAGTGTACTGCCTTTGTTTTCATGTAGGAATTTTATGGTTTCAAATCTTACATTTAGGTTTTAATCCATTTCAGTTAATTTTTGTATATGGTCTAAGAAAATGTTCTAGTCTCATTTTACATATAGCTGTCCAGTTTCCCCAGCACCACTAATTGAATAAACTGTCTTTTCCCCATTGTGTATTCTTGTATCACTTGTCATAGGTTAATTGACCATATGTCTGTGGCCTTATTTCTGTGCTCTCTTATCTATTCCATTGATCGATGTGTCTGTTTTTATTTCAGTACTATACTGTTTTGAGTATTATATCTATGTATATTCTGAACTCAGAGAGCATGATACCTCCAATTTTGTTCTTTTTTCTCAAGATGGCTTTGGATATTTGGGGTCTTTTTGGTCCCATAAAATTTTAGGATTATTTGTTACAGTTCTGTGAGAAATATCATAGATGTTTTTATAGGTACTTCATTAAGTCTTAGGCCTTTCACCTCCTTGGTTAAGTTTATTCCTAGCTATTTTATTCTTTTTTTTTTGCAATTGTTTGCAATGGGATTATTTTCCTTCTCCTTCTGGTAATTTATTATTAGTGTATAAAAAAGCAACATGTTTCTGAATATTAATTTGTACCATGCAACTTTACTAAGTTTATTTATTCTAATGCTGTTTTTGGTAGAGACTTTAAGGATTTCTATATATAGTATGATGTCATCTGCAAATAGCGACAGGTTTACTTCTCTTCCAATATGCATACCTTTTATTTCTTTTTACTTGTTCGATTCTTAAGGGTAGGATGGCCAATGCTATGTTAAATAGAAATAATGAGAATTGCCATCCTTGTCTTGTTCCAGATTTGAGGAGAAGGTTTCAGTTTTGCACCACTGAGTATGAGGTTAGTTGTGACTTTGTCATAAATAGCCTTTATTATGTTGAGATGTGCTGTGCTTAGTCACTCAGTCGTGTCTGACTCTTTGTGACTTCATGGACTATAGCCCGGCAGGCTCCTCTGTCCATTGGGGTTCTCCACGCAAGAATCCTGGAGTGGATTGCCATGCCCTTCTCCAGGAGATATTCCCAACCCAGGGATTGAACCCAGGTCTCCAGCATTGTGGGTGCATTCTTTACTGTCTGAGCCACCAGGGAAGCCCAGCATATGCTGAACTATACTCACTCTATTCCACCTTTGTTGAGAGTTTTAACATAAATATATGTCATTTTGTCAAATGCTTTTTCTGCATCTATTGAGAGGATATTTATCCTTCTTTTTGTTAATGTAGTGTATTCCATTGGTTGATCTGTGGATATTGAACCACTCTTGCATCCTTGGAATAAATACCCCTAGATCATAGACTATGATTCTCTTTACATATTGTGGAATTAATTTGCTAGTATTTGGTTGAGCATTTCCCATATATATTCATCAGGGATATTAGCCTGTAATTTTATTTTTTTGTAGAATGTTTGTCGGTTTTTGTATCAGGATAATGGTGGCCTCATAGAAAGAATTTAGAAATGTTCCCTCCTCTACAACTTTTTGGAATAATTTTGGAAGAATAAGTATAATTTCTTTGTATGTTTGGTAGAATTCTCCAGTGAAGTTGTATATTATAGTTCTGGATTTCTGTTTGTTGAGAGTTTTTTTTCATTACTGATTAAATGTCAATACTAGTAATTGGTCTGTTTGGGTTGTCTGTTTCTTCTTGATTCAGACCTAGAAGATTGTTTGTTTCCAGGAATTTATGCATTTCATCTAGGTTGTCAAGTTTGTTGGCATATAACTGTTTATACTATTCTCTTATGATTGTTTGTATTTTTGTGATACTAATTGTAATTTTTCCTCTTTCATATATTGTGTTCTCTTTTCTTAATGAGCCTGGCTAATTGCCTACAAATTTTTAAGAATTGTTTAAAAACTAGGTCTTGGTTTCATTGTCTTTCCTATTCCTATTTTTTTTGTTGTTGTCTGTTTTGATTTTGGGCTTTGTTTGTTCCTCTTTTTCTAATTTTTTTTAGAACCAGATTTTGATTTTTTTTTTTTTTTTTTTAGATTTTTCTTGTTTCTGAAGTAGGCCTGAGTCTCTATAAACTTCACTCTTAGAACTGATTTGGGGACTCCAATAGATTTTGGCAAGTTGTCTTTTAATTTTCACTCATCTCAGTGTATTTTCAGATTTCCTATTGATTTCTTCATTGACCCATTTCTTTTTAGTAGCATGTTGTTTAGTGTCCTCGTATAATTGATTTCTAGCTTAGTAATATTGTGGTTGGAAAAGATGTTTAATTCCTATATCCTTAAATTTGTTGAGCCTTCTTTTGTGGCTTAGCCTGTAATCAATCCTGGAGAACATTCCTTGTACAGTTGAAAATATTGTTTATTTTGCTAATTTTTTGATGGAATGTCCTTTAGATATCTATTATGTTCAACTGGTCATTTAAGGCCTCTGTTTCCTTATTTACTTTCCATCTGGGTGATGTGTCTATTAATGTATGAGGGGTATTAAAGCCCATCATCATTATTGTATTACTGTCAGTTTTCCCTTTATGTCTGTTAATATTTGCTTTATATATTTGCTTTAATATATTTAGGTGCTCATGTATTTAGGTGCATATATGTTTACAAATATTGACTTCTTGTTTTGGTCACTTTTTCATTACTTGATTCATTTCTTTGTCTTTTATCATAGACTTTAAAAAAATCTACTTTGAGTTGAATATTGCTACCCCATAATTCTCTTAATTTCTGTTTCATAGAGTAAGTTTTTCCATCCTGTGTGTGACTTTATCTATGAAGTGAGTCTATTGTAGCCAGCATACAGTTGGGTCTTACTTTTTTCAATCCAACTCCCTATGTATATTGGTTGTAGCATTTAGTCTGTTGACATTTAAAGTGATTATTCATATGTATGTACTTATTACCATTTTGTTACTTGTTTTCTGGTTCTTTTTTTCTTCTTTTAGTTCTTCCACTTTGGCTTAATGACTTTCTTTAGTGTTATGTTTGTGTTCCTTTCTGTCTAGTTTTTTGTATCTATTATAGGTTTTTTAAATCAATATTTTAATTAGATTTGATTTACAATGTGTTAATTTCTGCTGTGCAGCAAAGTGTTTCAGTTATACATATATTCTTTTTAAATATTTTTTATTATGGTTTATCATAGGATATTGAATATAGTTCTCTGTGCTATATAGTAGGACCTTGTCTATCCATTCTATGTTATAGGTTTTTGACTTGTGATTACAATGGAGCTATATTTTTTGAACTGTAACTCTATTTATTTTGAATTAAAATGACTATCCATTTAAACATATTCTAAAAGATTTACATTTTCACTCCCCATCCCCCCTGTTTTGTGTTTTTAGGGTCATCTATTTCATCTCCATGCTAATTCCTTAGCTGTTCGTTGTAGTTGATTTTATATTTTTGTCTTTTAACCTTCATAATACCTTATTTAAGTAGTTGATCCACTGTTGTTGCTCAGTTGCTAAGTCATGTCCAACTCTTTGTGACCCCATGGACTGCAGCATGCCAGGCTTCCTTGTCCTTCACTATCTTCCAGAGTTTTTCCTCAAACAGAAGCCCATTGAGTCAGTGGTGCTTTCTAACCATCTCATATTCTGCTGATCCCTTCTTCTGCCCGCAGTCTTTCCCAGATTCAGGATCTTTTCCAGTGAGTCAGCTCTTTGCATCAGGTAGCCAAAGTATTGGAGCTTCAGCATCAGTCCTTCCAATGAATATTCAGGATTGATTTCCTTTAGGATTGACTGATTTGGTCTCCTTGCTGTCCAAAGGACTCTCAAGAGTCTTCTCAAGCACCACAATTCAAAAGCATTAATTGCTTGGCCTTCAGCCTTCTTTATGGTCCAACTTTCACATCCATACATGACTCCTGGAAAAACTGTAGATTTGACTATTTGGACCTTTGTTGTCAAAGTGATGTCTCTGCTTTTCAATACACTGTCTGGATTTGTCATAGCTTTTCTTCTAAGGAGCAAGTGTCTTTTAATTTCATGGCTGCAGTCACTGCAGTGATTTTGGAGTTCGAGAAAATAAAGTCTGTCACTGTTTCCATTTTTACCCCATCTATTTGCCATGAAGTGATGGGACCAGATATGATACCTTTACTGTATATTTGCCTTTACCAGTTTGACATTTCCTTTCCTATAATTTGTTTTAGTCACTTATTTATCACTTAAGACTCTTGAACTCTTCTTGTGAAGGCAGTTTGATACTGATCAACCTTTAGTTTTTGCTTGTCTGCTAAGCTTTTTATCTCTCCCTAAATTCTGAATAATAACCTTGAAGTATAGAGTTTCCTAGATTGTATGTTTCTTCCTTCCAACACTTTAAATATATTATGCCACCCCCTTCTGGCATGCAAAGTTTCTGCAGAAAAGTTAACTTATAGCTTTATGGGGGTTCACTTGTGACCCTTTGTTTTTCTCTTTCTGCCTTTAATGTCCTCTCTTTAACTATTGCCATTTTATTTTAGTCATGATGTTTCTTAATGGAAGGAGGACACGGCAACCCACTCAAGTATTCTTGCCTAGAGAATCTCCATGGACAGAGGAGCCTGGCGGGCTGCAGTCCATGGGGTCGCAAAGAGTCGGACATGACTGAGCAACTAAGTACAGCACGTGTCTTTATGTGGATCTCTTTGGGTTCATCTTGTTTTGGATTCTCTGTACTTCTTGAAGCTACACATCTTGTTCTTAGAGAAGTTTTCAACCATAATTCCGTAATACATTTTCTTTAATTTTCCCTCTTATTCTTCTGGGACACCTATAATGCAAATATTGGTATGCTTGATGTTGTCTCAGAGGTCCCATAAACTATCCTCATTCTCTTATATTTGTTTTACTTTTTTCTGTTCTGATTGGGTTATTTCCATTATTCTGTCTTCCAGATTACTTTAGTCATTTTTTTCTGTATCACCTAGTTAATTCCTTCTAGTGTATTTTTTCATTTCAGTTATTATGTTCTTCAGGTCTTACTGGCTCTTTTAAAATATTTTTTAACTCCTTGTTGAAATTCTCACTGTGTTCATCTATTATTTTCCCAAGTTCAGTTAGCATTTTTATTACTAATTCTTTGAACTGTTTATCAGATAAATTATTTGTCTTTGTTTAACTAGGGGTTTTCTTCAAGATTTTTTCCTTGTTTGTTCATTTGAGATGTATTCCCATGTCTTCTAATTTTGTTTCTATGAAATTAAGTGAAACAGTTACTTACCCCAGTCTTGAAGGAGTGTCCTCATGTGGGAGCATCTCTATGCTGGTGTTTATTTGCTCAGTGGCTTTGGTGGGAGAGCTGGATCTGAAGTGACCATGGGTCACATCAACCCCTTGGATGTGCTGGCAGCTTCCAACTTAGTGGGAGGTAGGGCTGGAGATGGAGTGGCTAGAGCCAGAGTCAGGTGTGAACCAGAAATTCTCCTTTGCTCAACAGCAGTCACTATCCTATGAAAGTCCCCTGGACTGAAAGGAGGTCAAACCAGTCAATCCTAAAGGAAATAAGTCCTGAATATTCATTGGAAGGACTGATACTGAAGCTCCAATACTTTGCAAAGCCACCTGATGCAAAGAACTCACTCAGAAAAGACCCTGATGCTGGGAAAGATTGCAGGCAGGAGGAGAAGGGGACGACAGACGATGAGATGGTTGGATGGCATCACCGACTTGATGGACATCAGTTTGAGCAAGCTCCCGGAGTTCCTGATGGACAGGGAAGCCTGGCATGCTGCAGTCCATGGGGTCGCAAAGAGTTGGACATGACTGAGCAACTGAACTGAACTGATCCTATGGAGGCAGAGGCAGAGCTAAAGGTGCTGGAAACGAAGCCCTGAGAGTCAGGTCTGAGCTGCTTTCATTCCATCTAAGGGTGCACACACTCCTTGGCAACATCAAACTCCACCCAAGTTGGGAGTCGTGCTGGAGCAGGCGGGGCTGGAGAAGGTGCTCTGGGATGGTCCCAGCAAGCCAGTCAGACCCTGAAGCTGTTTTCAGTCTGTTGTCTCCATGCTGTGACTGGGAACAAGTAAGTCTGTGCACATTCTTTAAGAATGGAATCTGATTTCTTATAGCCCTCTAGTAAGCCCTATTGGTTTTTAGACCAGGTAAATAGGCACATCTTGCTGGTATTGAACTCATGACCAGGGTGCCTAGTATGTAATTTGAACCCCTTGTTCTCCATGGAGGATTCCTGAGCCTGTGATATCCCCCTCCCCTCTGGTTCCCAACTAGGTTATGTCTCCTCACTTTCTACCAGACTTTGTGTGTGTAATTCTATTATAGTCTTGGTTGCAAAAGAGCCATTATCTTAGTCTTCGGGTCAGTTTTTGTGATGGTTATTCTACATGTAGTTGTACTTTTGATGTGTTCATGAGGCGAGTTGAACTCAGCATCCTCCTACTTAGCCATCTTGATTCCCCCAGTAGGAAGACTTTTTACATGTATCTATTCAGCTTTCTCTCCCATCTGTTTCCCATAGCAGCTGTTCCAAATATTCACCACTCATCTGAAGCTGCATTCCCTCATTCAGGCAGATTTTCTTGCCTTTTACTTCACCGTCAGACTTGACTTTCTAGTTCTATAATTTCACATGTGTGTGTGTCTCATTCTCCCTCTCCTTCCCTTCTGATACTCATTTAATTTCCTAATGTTTTATTCAAAGTGAATAATTTTATTGGATCCTGTCTTTAGGAATTTCATGTCCTCCTTTATCCTCGTAGGTGGAGAGATTGACATTCAACAGTGAGAAGGATTTTCCCCCATTTTAGTGAGGGAGAAAGATGAATATGGATATATATGGGTTGAGGGTTTGGTGGAAGGAAGTTGAGTTTTCATCTGACTTCTATTATCTAATATCTTCAACTTCTTGTTCTCTTGTCCTTCCTTCTGTTCCATTGAATCCTTCTGGTTTGAAACTCAGCCATTGCCTCCATTCTTAAAACTGAACATAGCCAGAAAAAAATCACACAGCTGTATAGACTGATAGCAAACCTCATTTGAGTCCTCAATGTTACCTAAATGTTTTTCTATATTTACTAATGACTTCTTTCCTTTGGGCTCCAAGTTGGCTATTTCACACTTCTTTTGCAGCTACCTCCCCACTCACTCTCAATAGATGACACTGTCTGTTACTTAGAAAATTAAAGTGAAATGAAAGCTCTCTCAAGTAAAAATGAGACAATTGTTAATTTCAGGGAAAACTAAAAGTTGTATCAGGAAGGAAATAAATCATAATACCATCTTGCTCAGAAGTGAATATTCATAATAGTGTAAAATTGTGGCAAATCTGTTTTTGAAGAGCTGAGAGGGTAACTGGTTATTTTCTATATTAAGAACTCAATAGGTAATATATAAAATTAGCTAATAAGTTGAAATATGAGCATATTATTTGCAAATATGGAGACAGAAAAACAGAAAAAGCACATTGAAACGTTGAAAGTTGTCTTTAGAAAGAACTCAGGAGTGGAAGAGGCAGAGGACTGCTGTTTTATGTTAATGTCTTATAGTACCATGTGACTCTTATTTTGAAAAAATAAGAAAATTCATACATTTTTGTAGTTGGGACATTGGAATGGGTTAGGAGATGTATGAACTTTTTCTTTGTTCACCTCTTTATTTCATTCATTATGAGAAATCACCACTTTTATTTTATAAGAACTTAAAAAAATTAAAAACACCCTTATGATTTTATTTTCTATCTCATGATAATAGTTTTGCACTGAATCTTTTTGATAGTCATATAAACCTTCATTTAGAAAAATTTCTACTACGTTTCATCTGTCTACTTTATGATTTCCTGCTGATAGAAAACTTGGCAGAAACTATTTTCTAAAAAGAACTGGCTCTTTTAAATAGGTCACAGTGGGTATACAGAGCGACTCACAACCAGGGATAGGAATTGTTATTACATAGTTTTTTTGGTCACCAAAATCCATGGTTGGAGATAGTTTTCCAGTTAGGCTCTTATTCAACATTTGGGTCAGGAACCACCAAGACCTTCCTCCTGGATCTCTTATTCTTTTAATGGGCCTTATATTTATTTTTACTGTATACTTCAAGAAAATACTGCCAACATATGAGACCTTTGTGTTATCTATTTCACACTGGCCCAATCTTTAAGAAAAAGTGAGAGCCACTATTTATTGAGGGGCTTCCCTGGTGGCTCAGTAGTAAAGAAGCTGCCTCCAATGCAGAAGATGCAGGTTTGTTTCCTGGGTCAGGAAGATCCCGTGGAGAAGAACATGGCAACCTACTCCAGTATTCTTGCCTGGGAAATCCTGTGGACAGAGGAGCCTAACAGGCTATATAGTCCATGGGGGTCACAAAAGAGTCATACTTGACTTAGTGACTAAATAACAACTATTTATTGAGCACTTAAGGTGTGTCAGTGGAGAAGAAAATAGGTGTGTCAGTGGAGAAGAAAATAGCAACCCATCCAGTATTCTTGCCTGGAAAATCCTATGGACAGAGGAGCCTGAAGGGCTATAGTCCATGGGCTCACAAAAGAGTCATACTTGACTTAGCGACTAAACAACAACTATTTATTGAGCACTTAATGCATGTCAGTGGAGAAGGAAATAGCAACCCACTTCAGTATTCTTGCCTGGAAGATCCTATGGACAGAGGAGACTGGTAGGCTACAGCCCATGTGGTCACAAGAGTCACTTAACATTAGTCGCTAAGGACACAACTTAGCGACTAAGCTGCCACCACCAAGCTGTGTGAGACACTGACAGTTATTGAGCCAGTCTGTGAGGGGAGTGTATGTTCACAGGGAAAAAATGGTGATGTGATCAAGAAGGGTACTTGAGGTAGTGGAAAGGGCTATATTAAGATTCATAGCCTCAGATCCCTACTGTATTTTGTCTCTGTGTGTATGTACTGTACTGTACTATCTTCTGTGGGATCTAGTACTCTATCGTACTGTTACCTTACACATGTCATTTCTCTATGTTAGTCCTAAATTCCTGCTTCTACAGAATGGGAAGGTTCAATTAGATCAATTAGATCAATAGTTCTCAATCCTTAGTATGCACTGGAATTACTTAGTGTGCTTGTTACAAAGGTGGCTTCCTGTGGCCTCACTCCCATGATGTATTGTAGATATCCTGTGAATTATATCCTCTGTGAATTGGATTCACTGTGTGGGTGGAAAGAAATATGTGTATGTATGTATATATTTTTCTTAAATTGTGACTGCACTGGGTATTTGTTATGGCATGGAACTTCTCTAGTTTTGGCAGTGGGCTCTGGAGCATGTGGCCTAACTAGTTGCAGCTCTCGGGCTCTCTAGTTGTGGCACTCAGGTTTAGTTGCCCTGAGTTATGTGGGAACTTAGTTCCCCAACCAGGGATGGAACCTGCATCCCCTGCACTGGAAGGTGGATTCTCAGCCACTGGACCATAGGGGATGTCTCTGAAATAGATGTTTGTAATAAGCTCCTTTGGTGGTTTTGATACATGTGGTTCTTGAATCACACTTGGACTAATCTTAGGCACCATGATCTTTTCTAGCTCCAACATTCTTTAACAAAATACCATGACACTGGTAAGGATTTGATTGAAAGGAGAAGCAGGGATTCAAGGAAAGATTTCTCTTATTCATTAATTCATCAAGTCAGCAAATATTTGTCTATTATGTGTCTGTTGACCCATTGTCCAGTTTTTCCTATATGTTCTATTGATTTTGGTCACCTGGGAAGGAATTGGGTAATGATCAGCCTATGAAGAAAACTGTATTTTAGTGTGCCGTACTCAGTTGTGTCTCAGTCTTTGCAACCCCATGGTCTGTAGCCTGTCAGGCTGTTCATGGGATATCCCAGGCAAGAATACTGGAGTAGGTTGCATTTCCTACCCCAGGAGATCTTCTGGACCTAGGCATCAAACCTATGCCTCTTGTGTCTCCTGCACGGTCAGGTGGATTCTTTACCATCGTGCCACCTGGGAAATCCAGTGTATTTTAGTATCTGCATATTAAATTAGAAATTGATTTAAGAAGCTGTGAAATTACAGTAGCTAGAGTGCAAATGTGGAGAAGGCAATGGCAACCCACTCCAGTACTCTTGCCTGGAAAATCCCATGGACAGAGGTGCCTGCTAGTCTGCAGTCCATGGGGTCGCTAAGAGTTGGACACGACTGAGTGGCTTCACTTTCACTTTTCACTTTCATGCATTGGAGAAGGAAATGGCAACCCACTCCAGTGTTCTTGGCTGGAGAATCCCAGGGATGGGGGAGCCTGGTGGGCTGCCGTCTCTGGGATTGCACAGAGTGGGACACAACTGAAGTGACTTAGCAGCAGCAGCAGCAGAGTGCAAATGACCCAAATGTCCATGAAATTATGAATGGATAAACAAATGGGAGTGTATACATATAATGGAATATTAATGGTCAATAAATAAATGAAACACTGATACCTGGTAAAAAGTGAATTTTGAAAACATGATGCTAAGTGAAGGAAACCAGACACAAAAGGCCACATATTATATGATTCCAAAGAAATCATATCATATAATATGAAAGGTTCAGAATAGGAATCTGATCAATGCAAAGAAATAGAAGAAAACAATAGAATAGGAAAGACTAGAGATCTCTTCAAGAAAATTAGAGGTACCAAGGAACATTTCATGCAAAGATGGACACAATAAAGGACAGAAATGGTATGGACCTAACAGAAGCAGAAGATATTAAGAGGTGACAAGAATACACAGAAAAACTATATAAAAAGATTTTAATGACCCAGATAACCATGATGGTGTGATCACTCACCTAGACGCAGACATCCAGGAGTGTGAAATCAAGTGGGCCTTGATTTCACTACAAACAAAGCAAGTGGAGGTGATGGAATTCCAGCTGAGCTATTTCAAATCCTAAAAGATGATGTTGTGAAAGTGCTACAATTGGTATGCCAGCAAATTTGCAAAACTCAGCAATGGCCATAGGACTGGAAAAAGTCAGTTTTCATTCTAATCCCTAAGAAAGTCAATGCCAGATAATGTTTAAACTACTGCACAATTGCACTCATCTCACATGCCAGCAAAGTAATGATCAAATTCTCCAAGGTAGTCTTCAACAGGACCTAAACTGAGAACTTCCAGATGGTCAAGCTGGATTTAGAAAAAACAGAGGAAACAGAGATCAAGTTGGATCCATTGGATCACTGAAAAAGCAAGAGATTTCCAGAAATATGTCTACCTCTGCTTCGTTGACTACACTAAAGTCTTTGACTGTGTGGATCACAACAAATTGTGGAAAATTCTTAAAAGATGTGAATACCAAACCACCTTACTTGCCTCCCAAGAAATCTTTGTGTAGGACAAGAAACAACAGTTACAACCAGACAGTGGAACAATGGACTGGTTCCAAATTGGGAAAGGAATACGTCAAGGCTGTATATTGTCACCCTGCTTATTTAACATCTATGCAGAGTACAGCATAAGAAATTCTGGACTAGATGAAGTATAAACTGGACTCAAGATTGCCAGGAAAAATATCAATAACCTCAGGTATGCAGATAATCCCACCCTTATGTGGTGTCACATAAGGCAGAAAGTGAAGAGGAACTAAAGAGCCTCTTAATTAAGGTGAAAGAGAAGAGTGAAAAAGCTGGCTTAAAACTCAACATTGAGAAAGCTAAGATCATGGCCTGTGGTCCCATCACTTAATGTCAAATAGATGGGGAAACAATGGAAACAGTGGGAGACTTTATTTTTGGAAGGCTCCAAAATCACTTCAGTTCAGATGGTGACTGCAGCCATGAAATTCAAAGATGCTTGCTCCTTGGAAGAAAAGCTATGACCAACCTAGACAGCATATTAAAAAGCAGAGACATTACTTTGCCGACAGAGTCCATCTAGTCAAACCTATGGTTCTTCCGGTAGTCATGTATGGATGTGAGAGTTGGACTGTAAAGAAAGCTGAATGCCAAAGAATTGATGATTTTGAACTGTGGTGTTGCAGAAGACTCTTGAGAGTCCCTTGGACTACAAGGAGATCCAGCTAGTCAATCCTAAAGGAAATCAGTCCTGACTATTCATTGGAAGGACTGATGCTAAAGCTGAAACTGCAATACTTTGGCCACCTTATTTGAAGAACTGACTCCTTGGAAAAGACCATGATGCAGAAAAGATTGAAGGCAGGAGAAGAAGGGTATGACAGAGGATGAGATTGATGGATGGCATCACTGACTCGATGAACATGAGTTTGAGCAAGCTCTGGGAGATGGTGATGGACAGGAAGCCTGACGTACTGCAGTCCATGGAGTCACAAAGAGTCACACATGACTGAGAAACTGAACAGAATAAGAAAATCAATAGAGATAATAAGTACGTTAGGGCTTGCCTAAGGCTGGGCTTGTGGCATGGCATGGAGTTGGGTCATTGGGGAATCATTTTTAACTGACATAGTTCTTTTTGACGTGAGAAAAATGTCTAAGATTGACTGTAGTGTTGATTGAACAAATCTGTGGATATATATATATGTGAAGGAACTTTAAAATTGTTATCTGTTTACCAAATTGGAAGAATATATACCAACTCTTAATATCAATGGAAAATCAAACTCATGGTTCAATTCAGTTGTTCAGTCGTGTCTGACTCTTTGTGACCCCCATGGACTGCAGAACGCCAGGCTTTCCTGTCTATCACCAACTTTTGGAACTTGCTCAAACTCATGTCCATCGAGTCAGTGATGCCATCCATCAATCTCATCCTCTGTCTTCCTCTATTCCTGCCTTCAAACTTTCCTGCATCAGGGTCTTTTCAAATGAGTCAGTTCTTCGCATCAGGTGGCCAAAGTGTTGCAGTTTCAGCTTTAGCATCAGTCCTTCCAATGAATAGTCAGGACTGATTTCCTTTAGGATTGACTGGTTGGATCTCTTTATAGTCCAAGGGACTCCCAAGAGTCTTCTGCAACACCACAGTTCAAAATCATCAATTCTTTGGCACTCAGCTTTCTTTACAGTCCAACTCTCACATCCATACATGACTATTGGAAAAACCACAGTTTTGACTAGGCAGAGCTTTGTTGTCAAACTGTCTCTGCTTTTCAATATGCTGTCTAGGCTGGTCATAGCTTTTCTTCCAGGGATCAAGCGTCTTTTAATTTCATGGCTGCAGTCACCATCTACAGTGATATTGGAGCTCCCCCAAAATAAAGTTTCTCACTGTTTCTATTGTTTCCCCATCTATTTGCCATTAAGTGATGGTACCGTATGCCATGATCTTAGTTTTTTCAATGTTGAGTTTTAAGCCAACTTTTTCACTTTCATCAAGAGGCTCTTTGGTTCCTCTTGGCTTTTTTCCATAAGGGTAGTGCATCTCTTGTGTCTCCTGCATTGGCAGGAGGGTTCTTTACCAGAAGCACCAAAGCAGTTTCTTAGTGGTAGGTAAAGCTTTGTTGTGTTTGCTTTGTTACATTCAAGTATTTTTGTCCAGTTACAAACAATACCAACTGGTTTGGTGCTTTCTGCCTTGTCTACTAGTGTAGTTGTGTAAATAGTGGCAGAGTATGAATTCTTTAAAAAGAGATACTAAAATAAAGTGCTGCAATGTAGTAGAACTTAGGCAGGAAGTGGTACACTTGAATAAAAATTTTCAAATACATTCTTTAAATCCCTGTCTTCCATGGGTTAGTGATCCCTCTACTATTGCCCCAGGAAGAGTTTAGCTCTTTTTACCTTCCATTCTTCATTCTGCAATGTAAGGTTTAGTGTCCAGGAAGTTGACCATTGTGTCTCTATTTGAAAATGCATGAACTTAAAAAAAATAATATATTTGTTTTAATTGGAGGCTAATTACTTTATAAGATTGTGGTATTTTTTTGAATACATCAACATGAATCATCCATGGGTGCACATGTGTCTCCCCATCCTGAACCCCCCTCCCACCACCCTCCCCACCCCATCACTCTGGGTTGTCCCAGAGCACTGGCTTTGAGTGTCCTGCTTCATGCATCAAACTTGCACTGGTCATCTATTTTACATATGGTAATATACATGTTTCAATGCTATTCTCTCAAATCATCCCACCCTCACCTTCTCCCACACAGACCAAAAGCCTGTTCCTTATATCTGTGTCTCATTTCCTGTCTTGCATATAGGGTCATCGTTACTGTCTTTCTAAAGTCCATATATGTGTTAATATACTGTATTGGTGTTTCTCTTTCATACTTACTTCACTCTGTATAATAATCTCCAGTTTCATCCACCTCATTAGAACTGATTCAAATGCATTCTTTTTTTATAGCTGAGTAATATGCAGGTCAGGAATCAACAGTTAGAACTGGACATGGAACAGACTGGTTCCAAATAGGAAAAGGAGTACGTCAAGGCTGTATATTGTCACCCTGCTTATTTAACTTGTATGCAGAGTACATCATGAGAAACACTTGGCTGGAAGAAGCACAAGGTGGAATCAAGATTGCCAGGAGAAATATCAATAACCTCAATATATGCAGATGACACCACCCTTATGGCAGAAAGTGAAGAGGAACTAAGAAGCCTCTTGATGAAAGTGAAAGTGGAGAGTGAAAAAGTTGGCTTAAAGCTCAACATTCAGAAAACTAAGATCATGACACCTGGTCCCATCACTTCATGGGAAATAGATGGGGAAATAGTGGAAACAGTGTCAGATTTTATTTTGGGGGGCTCCAAAATCACTGCAGATGGTGATTGCAGCCATGAAATTAAAAGATGCTTACTCCTTGGAAGGAAAGTTATGAGTAACCTAGATGGCATATTGAAAAGCAGACACATTACTTTGCCAACAAAGGTCCATCTAGTCAAGGCTATGGTTTTTCCAGTAGTCATATATGGATGTGAGAGTTGGACTATAAAGAAAGCTGAGCGCCCAAGAATTGATTCTTTTTAACTGTGGTGTTGGAGAAGACTCCTAAGAGTCCCTTGGACTGCAAGGAGATCCAACCAGTCCATTCTAAAGGAGATCAGTCCTGGGTGTTCTTTGGAAGGAATGATGCTAAAACTGAAACTCCAATACTTAGGCCACCTCATGTGAAGAGTTGACTCATTGGAAAAGACTCTGATGCTGGAAGGGATTGGGGGCAGGAGGAGAAGGGGACGACAGAGGATGAGATGGCTGGATGGCATCACCAACTCGATGGTCATGAGTTTGAATGAACTCTGGGAGTTGGTGATGGACAGGGAGGCCTGGCGTGCTGCAATTCATGGGGTCGCAAAGAGTCGGACACGACTGAGCGAATGAACTGAACTGAATGTGCCCTTGGCTATATGTACCACAACTTACTTATCCATTCATCTGTCAGTGGACATCTAGGTTGCTTCCATGTCCTAGCTATTGTAAACAGTGATATGATGAACATTGTGGTACATGTGTGTCTATCCATTCTGGTTTCCTCAGTGTGTATCCCCAGCAGTGGGATTGCTGGATCATTAGTTCAGTTCAGTCACTCAGTTGTGTTTGACTCTGCAACCCCATGAACTGCAGAACACCAGGCCTCCCTGTCCATCACCAACTCCTGGAGTTTACTCAAACTCATGTCCATCGAGTTGGTGATGCCATCCAACCATCTCATCCTCTGTCGTCCCCTTTTCTAAATCCAGCTTGAACACTGGAAATTCACAGTTCACATATTGTTGAAGCCTGGCTTGGAGAATTTTGAGCATTACTTTGGTAGTGTGTGAGATGAGTACAATTGTGCAGCAGTCTGAGCTTTCTTTGGCATTGCCTTTCTTAGGAATTGGAATGAAAACTGGCCTTTTCCATCCTGTGGCCACTGCTGAGTTTTGCAAATTTGCTGGCATATTGAGTGCAGCACTTTCACAGCATCATCTTTTAGGATTTAAAATAGCTCAACTGGAATTCCATGACCTCCACTAGCTTTGTTCGTAGTGATGCTTCCTAAGCCCCCCTTGACTTCACATTCCAGGGATGTCTGGCTCTAGGTGAGTGATCACACCATCTTGATTATCTGGGTCTTGAGGATCTTTTTTGTATAGTTCTGCTGTGTATTCTTGCCATGTCTTCTTAATATCTTCTTCTTCTGTTAGGTCCATAGCATTTCTGTCCTTTATGCTGGATCCATATGCTAAATCATATGGCAATTCTATTTTCAGTTTTTTAAGGTATCTTCACACTGTTTTCCATAGTGGCTGTACTCGTTTGCATTCCCACTGACAGTGTAAGAGGGTTCTCTTTTCTCCACACCCTCTCCAGCATTTATTCTTTGCAGACTTTTTGACAGTGGCCATTCTGACCATTGTGAAATGGTACCTCATTTTGGTTTTGATTTTCATTTTTCTAATGGCAATGTTGAGCATCTTTTCATGTACTTGTTATGGCACCCCACTCCAGTACTCTTGCCTGGAAAATCCCATGTACGGAGGAGCCTGGTAGGCTGCAATCCAGGGGGTCGAGAAGAGTCGGACACGATTGAGTAACTTCACTTTCACTTTCATGCATTGGAGAAGGACATGGCAACCCACTCCAGTGTTCTTGCCTGGAGAATCCCAGGGACGGTGGAGCCTGGTGGGCTGCCATCTCTTGGGCTGCACAGAGTCGGACATGACTGAAGCGACTTAGCAGCAGCCATCTGTATGTCGTCTTTGGAGGAATGTCTGTTTAGTTCTTTGGCCCACTTTTTGATTGGATTGTTTTTTTCCTGCTATCGAGCTGCATGTGCTGCTTGTGTTTTTTTGAGATTAATTCTTTGTCAGTTGTTTCGGTTGCTGTTATTTTCTCCCATTCTGATGATGGCCTTTTCACTTTGCTTATAGTTGCCTTCAATGTACGAAAGCTTTTAAGTTTCACTAGGTCCCATTTGTTTATTTTTGTTTTTATTTCCATTTCTTTGGGAGGTGGGTCCTTAGAGGATCTTGCTGTGATTTATGTCAGAGAGTGTTCTGCCTGTGTTTTCCTCTTAGAGTTTTATAGTTTCTGGTCTTACATTTAGGTCTTTAATTCATTTTGAGTTTATTTTTGTGTATGGTGTTAGAAAGTGTTCTGGATTCATACTTTTAAAAGTGGTTGACCAGTTTTCCCAGCACCACTTGTTAAAGGGATTATCTTTTCTCCATTGTATATTCTTGCCTCCTTTGTCAAAGATAAGGTGTCCATAATCCATGGATTTATCTCTGGGCTTCCTAGTCCTGTGGCCACTGTTTGAGTCTTCCAAACTTGCTGGCATATTGAGTACAGTCTTTAACAGCATCATCTTTTTAGGATTTGAAATAGGTCAGCTGGAATTCTATCACCTCCTCTATCTTTGTTCATAGTTATGCTTCCTAAGGCCCACTTTAGCTGTCTTATACTACCACCCCCACAGATGCTCAGATATATCCTCAGAGAAGATCTTTACTCAGTATGCCTGGGGCTGTGGGACAGGCATGTGCATTCTTATAAAACTACTTGGGGACTCTGATGGCTACCTCTTAATTAAGGTCTACTGTTCTAGCTGCTGTTGCTGCTGCTGCTAAGTCATGTCAGTCGTGTCCGACTCTGTGCGACCCCATAGACGGCAGCCCACCAGGCTCCCATCCCTGGGATTCTCCAGGCAAGAACACCAGAGTGGGTTGCCATGTCCTTCTCCAGTGCATGAAAGTGAAAAGTGAAAGTGAAGTCGCTCAGTCATGTCTGACTCTTAGCGGCCCCATGGACTGTAGCCTACCAGGCTCCTCCGTCCATGGGATTTTCCAGGCAAGAGTACTGGAGTGGGTTGCCATTGCCTTCTCCGACTGTTCTAGCTAGTGATTCTCAAACTTTATTGTATATCACAGTCACCTGGAGGAAGGGGACTTACTAAAAATGAAACTGCAAGTGCCACCCCTAGAAATATGCCACTACTATAGGTCTGCTGATGAGGGCCCAGGAATGAATTTTAAGTAGAACTCCACCAGGTCATTTTGATGTAGGTGATCTGCAGATCACCCTTTGGAAAACATGGCTACAGAGAAATCACATTTACACATTGTTAAGGACTGCACGTTTGTGTCCCTGCCCCCATTCATATGTTGAAACAGTAACCCCTTCCCCCCAGTGTGATGGTATTCAGAGCAAGGCCTTTGGAGGTAATTAGGTTTAGATATGTTTTGATGGGACGCACCCCCATGCCCCCCAATGGAATTAGTGCCCTAACAAGAAGAGGAAGCGAAACTAGAGCTCACTGACTCTCTTCACCATGTGAGGACACTGTGTGAAAGCCACTGTATGCAAGCTAAAAAAGGGCTCTCACCAAAAACAGAATCTACTGGCCCCTTGCTCTTGGACATCACACCCTCAAGTACTGTGAGAAATAAATTCCTGTTGTTTAAGTCACCCAGTCTGTAGTGTTTTGTAATGGCAGCCCAAGCCAACCACGTCACCCCCTTCCTTCTTCACTGTGTTTGTCTAGAGCAATAATCTTAAGATTTCCCAGGTATTATTGGAGTGGCCGGTTCCACACAGTTAGTTAATGCTACTGACTCACTTTTAGTGAAACAAAAGAACCAAGTTACAAAATATTTTTTTCAGTCTTAGTAAGGAATTAGCACAAATATGCATCCTGAGCAAGAGTCTGTGATTTTAAGGTGGCTGCAGGGGATATTGAACGAAGAAAAGCCAATTAACTGTGAGGGAAGAGAAGGTTTGAAAATAGAAATCATACTATTGACCCTTGGGTCCTTAGTATTGTGCCCTAATCAACTGAGCTTACTCACCAATAACCACAAAAAAGTATGGGAAGAAGGAAGCAGGATTGCTTTGAGTTTGATTCATTATGTGACTGGTGCTTAATGAGCTTGGTGATTTTTTTTCTTTTTAGTGACAAAGTGTTCTATGTGATTGCTTTGAAATATATTTCCATTCTATCATACCTGAAAAGAGAAAAATGAGGGCTTTGAGGAACTTTGAATCCTCATTTGTCCTCAGCCTATGTTGTTCAGCACCTGGCACTCCGCTCATTGTAGACACCAAACCTGCCATTCACTGTGATTTTCTAGGCCTCTATAGCATTTTGAAAACCCACTAACTTCTTTTTTTATTATTTTTTTAAATTTTACTTTATTTAACTTTACAATATTGTATTGGTTTTGCCATATATCAAAATGAATCTGCCACAGGTATACATGTGTTCCCCATCCTGAACCCTCCTCCCTCCTCCCTCCCCATACCATCCCTCTGGGTCATCCCAGTGCACCAGCCCCAAGAATCCAGTATGGTGCATTGAACCTGGGCTGGCGATTCATTTCATATATGATATTATACATATTTCAATGCCATTCTCCCAAATCATCCCACCCTCTCCCTCTCCCACAGAGTCCAAAAGACAGTTCTATACATCAGTGTCTCTTTTGCTGTCTCGTATACAGGGTTATTGTTACCATCTTTCTAAATTCCATATATATGGGTTAGTATATTGTATTGGTGTTTTTCTTTCTGGCTTACTTCAGTCTGTATAATAGGCTCCAGTTTCATCCACCTCATTAGAACTGATTCAAATATATTCTTTTTAATGGCTGAGTAATACTCCATTGTGTATATGTACCACCGCTTTCTTATCCATTCATCTGCTAATGGACATCTAGGTTGCTTCCATGTCCTGGCTATTACAAACAGTGCTGCGATGAACATTGGGGTACACATGTCTCTTTCAATTCTGGTTTCCTCAGTGTGTATGCCCAGCAGTGGGATTGCTGGATCATATGGCAGTTCTATTTCCAGTTTTTTAAGGAATCTCCACACTGTTCTCCATAGTGGCTGTACTAGTTTGCATTCCCACCAACAGTGTAAGAGGGTTCCCTTTTCTCCACACCCTCTCCAGCATTTATTGCTTGTAGACTTTTGGATAGCAGCCATTCTGACTGGTGTGAAATGGTACCTCATAGTGGTTTTGATTTGCATTTCTCTGATAATGAGTGATGTTGAGCATCTTTTCATGTGTTTGTTAGCCATCTGTATGTCTTCTTTGGAGAAATGTCTGTTTAGTTCTTTGGCCCATTTTTTGATTGGGTCAATTATTTTTCTGGAATTGAGCTGTAGGAGTTGCTTGTATATTTTTGAGATTAGTTGTTTGTCAGTTGCTTCATTTCCTATTATTTTCTCCCATTCTGAAGGCTGTCTTTTCACCTTGCTTATAGTTTCCTTTGTTGTGCAGAAGCTTTTAAGTTTAATTAGGTCCCATTTGTTTATTTTTGCTTTTATTTCCAATATTCTTGGAGGTGGGTCATAGAGGATCCTGCTGTGATGTATGTCGGAGAGTGAAAACCCACTAACTTCTAAGTAGCTTAATGCCTGACCCCCCTTTCTCATTCACTTAGGCTTCTTGTCTCCTGTGTTTCTTGAACCTTGCCTTTTTTCAGTTCAGTTTTAATTCAGTTGTCTCAATGCTTGAATGTTTGCTTTGGGTCACCAAATTTCTTGAGCTATGCATACCATTGAGACATGGGGAAAGAGAGGAAAAATATTTTCAAGAGGGAAAAAATATTTCCAAGACATGACAAATAGAGAATAAAAGTGGGTTAATTTTATTTCATTTTTGTGTTGACCTGAAATATAGTTGTTCAGTCTGCCTTTTGGAGCTCCTGAGTAAACATTCAATGTTGTATATTAGTTACTTATAGTTAGCTTTATATTTTTGTCCCATATAGACATAACTTCATCTCTTAATACCACATGATATAGGATATATTTTTCTATTTTTTGACATAGAGTTTTGGGGTTTAATTATTAGTAAATGATGTCATGTGTAAAGACTCAAAGAGAGCTAATACCTTCAGCAAAGACAAACCATTAGCAGTTGCGTGAACCAAGATCTAGCCTATAGCTTAAAAGATTTAAAAATATATAAAGGTTGCACAAATAAAAATAAAAAAAGATAAAAACCTGACACATTTTGTTGTGAAAATAAATGACCTGCTGGCTATAATCAGACCCTCTAGTTTGAACCTATTATGAGATTCGACCTTCATTCCTAGAATGAAATAAAAGACTCATGGAAATTTTAACAAGTTATGATTTGCTCACTGACATTAATGAGGGCTGCTGCTGCTGCTGCTGCTAAGTCGCTTCAGTCGTGTCCGACTCTGTGCGACCCCATAGACGGCAGCCCACCAGGGCCCACTGTCCCTGGGATTCTCCAGGCAAGAACACTGGAGTGGGTTGCCATTTCCTCCTCCAGTGCATGAAAGTGAAAATTGAAAGTGAAGTCGCTCCGTCGTGTCCTACTCTTAGCGACCCCAGAACTGCAGCCTACCAGGCTCCTCCATCCATGGGCAGGAGACATTAAATGACATAAATTGTTAACATTGGCAACGGAGAGAAAAGTAAATTCGAATTAGTATACTATTCCTTCTTTCAAGCACCTGTATTAGCCTGAGTTGGGTCTTTATCCTTGACACAATTATCAGAGTAGTTTGAATATTTTACTACAAGGCTTTTCTTATATTTGTTTGACGATCACCACTTATTGAATGAATGAGACTATTGTTTTTATCTAGATGGAACATTCTCAGAAAGATGATGGGAGCTCTAAATCATATTCCCTCTTTTCCCATCTAACTAGAATCAAGTGTTGTACCAGAAATGATCAGGAAAGAGATAGCAGTACATGGGCTACTTGCTTTAAAAAATTACAGCACATACCAGGAAAGACAAACTATGACCTGAATCTTATTAGCATGATTACGGTATATCAGGAGTACTGGGATGTGGGTCAGGAGATTAGAATTTTAGGATGGGCTCTGCCATTGACTACCTGTGTGATCTCACACAGATCCTTTTTGACCTCAGTGTTTTGACTTGTTTCCAAAGAGAGAGATTGGTGTAGATGACTGTTTAGTTCCCTCATAGTTTTAAAAGCCCATGATTCTGTGCATTACATTGCCATCTGTAATATGGTTTTGATCCCTCTGTTTGTTCATGCCCCTTCCTCTAATCTCACTGAGTATCTTTAATATACAGGTGATAGAACATATTGACCTTTATTCTGGAAACTAGAAGCTTTTCATAATGCAAGTGATTTCTAAGGATACAGGACTTTTCTGTATCCCCTTACCAGGAAACATACACACATACACAAAATGAAAATAATTATATGCTACAGATTGCTCGACAAATATCTGAAATTATTCTGACCTATCTAGAAACCATCTTACTTCCTGTTTTTTTTTTTTTTTTTGCTTTATCAGTTTGTTGTCTGGTTTGTATGCTTCCACTCCTTTTACTTTGAAAGTTCTCAGGAAAACATGAATAGTATTAATATTGGACTAGCATTAAACAACAAAGAAGGAGAGACTTGAACATTTCTATCTTGCCACTCCCCTCAATCCCAGTCACCAACAAAAGGATACAGAAACACAAAAAAGACAAGCGCCACAGTAAACCTCTGTGCCTTCCCTAAGCATGCATACATGATATACCATAGCCTATCAGACTGTTTCCATATTTGTCCTAGCTTTAAGTCATAAGTCATTTCAATACAAATAATACTTATGAATAAGCCGTAAAAACTCACCAAGTTACATGGAAGCTGTACCTGTAAGTGACAGCTTACTGTCATGAATGATGAAATATCTTTTGTGTAAAAGGCAATTGTGTTGATTGTATAAAAATAAATGAGCTTTCCTAGGTGTCTTCCATCTCTCATGATGGTTTTTTAAACAGGAAAGCTTCTATAGAGTGATGTTAGGCCATATATTTCATTTCAACTTTCATATACAGTTGTAGTTGTTGTGGGGGGAAAACATTTTAATCATTTTCTGCATCAAGATCTGATAACACTGTGAGCAAAAGTAATTTCTTTATGATAATATCAAAACAGAAGCATTGCTGGACTTAAATTATGAAGCATGTTTCCCGTATCTGCAATATGATTGTATGCATGACTTAATAGAATCTGGGAATATATCTTATTTATACTACTGGTAAACTCAAGAAACGCTCTTCCCTTCAAGGCCTGAAGTTCTTATTTTAGCTAAGACCAGATGATACTGTGTCATGGGATATAAATTAAGCTATTTTTAAATATTGTATGGGAACTGTTTTAGGTCTTTGGGGTTTTATTTGCTAAACTGAAGAAGTATTGACATCTTTTATGGCTTAGAAGATGTCATATGATTTTTTTTAGATGCCCTTGTATGTATGTGTATGAGAATGTGTGTGAATCATTTGAAATAATGCAGTGAAGCAGAAACATTCATAATAAAAATGAATAATGGGGAAAATAGCATTTAATCTTTCATGAACATTTCTAGTATGATGTAGACAGAAAAGAATATTTTAAATGTTTTCTAGCCAATGAAACATAGTGTAGTAGACAAATCCCATATCCCTATGATATCTAAAAGTGATAGAGATTTATTACAGTAGTCCCACATGGTGTTTGTGAACCACATTGATCAGAAGAGAAGATTATCTAACAATGTGGGCAAAAACATTACGTGTCCTTAAAATCTAGTTGTAATCCCTAAAAAGCAGAATTACTATCTTTCAACATCTGTAAAGCTATTGACATTGGAAAAGTATAATGGTGACTATATATTTTTTTATGTTATATCACCAGTCCTCTGGGCCACTCCATCTCACAGCTGCTTAATCTCCTTTTATCAAATAACAATTTAAAAAGAAATTAGTCACTTTCAGGTATCTTGAGGCCTGTAGAAATATTTGAAGTAATTTTCATTTTGTCTTTGAGGGTCACATATAATGTTTTTCGAAATATATTGTCAAGTGTAATATACAGTACAGGGAATATACTCAATGATATTATAAACTTTGTATGCTGCATAATCTATAAATATATTGAATCATGTTGTACATCTGAAAGGAATATGATATTGTAAGTCAACTATTCTTTCATAAATGATTATATCTAAGTCCAGTGCCAGAAGGAGAACTTCAAATCCAAAAACATGGATTCCATCAATAAGCAATTGAATAACTTTCAGAAAATCAACTAGAAGTTTCAACCACAATTACCTTGTCTGTATAGTTGAGGAACTAAAACAGTGTGAGGTATTATGATAACCTTTTAATCTACGTGCCTCAGGATTCAGCCTCACCTTCAACTTTGCATCCTTGTTGACAAAAATAACATACAAAGCTATTTAATCCCTTCCAATGGTTATTACAAATCCCTCACCATAGTTCTTTCCTCTTCAGCTTTCTTTCCTTCTGCCTCCCGACTTTCATTTTATGCTCCTCCTGTACCAAATGGTTTGAGATTTTCCAACTATACCATACTTTTTTTTTTTTTTATTCTTTTCTGCCTTCCTTAGTGATCAGTGCAAAGAAATAGAGGAAAGCAATAGAATGGGAAAGACTAGAGATCTCTTCAAGAAAATTAGAGATACCAAGGGAACATTTCATGCAAAGATGGGCACAGTAAAGGACAGAAATGTTATGGACCAAACAGAAGGAGAAGATATTAAGAAGAGGTGGCAAGAATACACAAAATAACTGTACAAAAAGATCTTCATGACCCAGATGATTATGATGGTGTGATCACTCACCTAGAGCCAGACATCCTGGAACACAAAGCCAAGTGGGCCTTAGGAAGCATCACTACAAACAAAGCTAGTGGAAGTGATAGAATTCCAGTCGAGGTATTTCAAATCCTAAAAGATGATGCTGTGAAAGTGCTGCACTCAATATGCCAGCAAATTTGCAAAACTCAGCAGTGGCCACAGAATGGAAAAGGTCAGTTTTCATTCCAATCCCTAAGAAAGGCAATGCCACAGAATGCTCAGACTACTGCACAATTGCACTCATCTCACATGCTAGCAAAGTAATGCTCAAAATTCTCCAAGCCAGGGTTCAACAATACGGGAACTGTGAACTTCCTGATGTTAAAGCTGGTTTTAGAAAAGGCAGAGGAGCCAGAGATCAAATCGCCAACATTCGCTGGATCATTGAAAAATCAAGAGTTCCAGAAAAAACATCTGTTTCTGCTTTATCGACTATGCCAAAGCCTTTGACTGTGTGGATCACAATAAACTGTGGAAAATTATGAAAGAATCCTGACCTGACCTGCCTCTTGAGAAATCTGTATGCAGGTCAGGAAGCAATAGTTAGAATTGGACATGGAACAACAGACTGGTTCCAAATAAGAAAAGAAGTACGTCAAGGCTGTATATTGCCACTGTGCTTATTTAACTTCTGTGCAGAGTACATCATGAGAAACACTGGGCTGGATGAGGCACAAGCTGGAATCAAGATTGCCGGGAGAAATATCAATAACCTCAGATATGCAGATGACACCACCCTTATGGCAGAAAGTGAAGAACTAAAGAGCCTCTTGATGAAAGTGAAAGAGGAGAGTGAAAAAGTTGGCTTAAAGCTCAACATTCAGAAAACTAAAATCATGGTATCCGGTCCCATCACTTCATGGCAGATAGATGGGGAAACAGTGGAAAGAGTGGCAGACTTTATTTTTCTGGGCTCCAAAATCACTGCAGATTGTGACTATAGATATGAAATTAAAAGACACTCGGAAGGAAAGTTATGACCAACCTAGACAGCATGTTAAAATAGAGACATTACTTTGCCAACAAAGGTCTATCTAGTCAAGGCTATGGTTTTTCCAGTAGTCATGTATGGATGTGAGAGTTGGACTATAAAGAAAGCTGAGTGCTGAAGAATTGATGCTTTTGAACTGTGGTGTTGGAAAAGACTCTTGAGAGTCCCTTGGACTGCAAGGAGATCCAATCAGTCCATCCTAAAGGAGATCAGTCCTGAGTGTTCTTTGGAAGGACTGACGTTGAAGCTGAAATTCTTATACTTTGGCCACCTAATACGAACTGACTCATTTGAAAATACTCTGATGCTGGGAAAGATTGAAGGTAGGAGGAGAAGGGGATGACAGAGGATGAGATGGTTGGATGGCATCACAGACTCAATGGACATGAGTTTGAGTAAACTCTGGGAGATGGTGAAGGACAGGGAGGCCTGGTGTGCTGCAGTCTATGGGGTTGTAAAGAGTCAGACATGACTGAGCCTCTGAACTGAACTGATGCCTCTGAACATGTCCTATTACCCATGCATGGATAACCCTTCAGCAGAATCCCCCATTCCAATACTCCCAATATATTTAAAGTAGTTTTCAAATTCTGCCTTAGATTTTCTGTTGTCTAGTCACTAAGTTGTGACAGTCTTTGCCACCCTATGGACTGTAGCCCACCAGGCTCCTCTGTCCATGAGATTTCCCAGGCAAGAATACTGGAGTGGGTTCCCTTTCCCATATCCAGGGGAATCTTCCCAACCCAGGGATGAAACCCATGTCTCCTGTATTCACAACCAGATTCTTTACCACTGAGCCACCAGCAAAGCCTAGATATGTGCTTCCAGATGAAGGCATTTGCATCTGTTGACAGCTTTCCCTCTTCTGGGCTACTTCTACACTTTGTTCATACTTGTATTAGTGTATTTATCCTGACTTGTAATGGATTTGTTTCTTATCTGTCCCCTTTTTGATATTCAGTATGACAGGGCTCATGCCTTCTCTGCATTTCTTCCACAAATACTTAGTGAACATTTGCTTTTGCCAGGCACTGCTCTAGACCTAGAGGGATATAGCAGTGAACAAAGCAGGCAAAAATGCCTGTCCTTCTGTAGTTTCCCTGTCTTATTTCTCCCTGTATCCCTAGAAGCTAACACAAGGACAAGCTTTTCTTATTCTAGGAAAAAAAAAAAAACACTTGTTGGATTGAAGTAAAAAAAAATTTTTTTTGTCTAAATTTGAAACTCCCTTATCTTTCTTTCCCTTTTTGCCAACACTTTACATGTAATATTGTATACATATATACATAGCATATTATACATACATTAATATTTAATTATGTTCAATCATAATATTCCATCCTTATTTCTTCCTTTCCTAAATTTCTATACCTTTGTCTCTATCAGTGGTGTCTATCAAACACCACTGTATATGAAACAGCTTCTGAAAATGCCGTGATGTGTTGGTTGCCTCGTTTAGACGTAGCACACTGAAATAAGTGCTCTTTCATTCCATCAATCAATCAGTCAGTCTTTACTGAGCACCTGGGATTATGAGGAACTGTGAAAGACACAGTATAAAATTTCAAATAAGACAAATATACTTCTGCCTTCTTGGAGCTTACAGTCTCTTGGTGAAGACAAGCAGTAAACAAGTAAATAAAAATATTGCAACATATGATAACTAATATAGAGGCAATGAACGCAGTGGTTGATAGTGATAGGATGAGTGACCACCTAAAGTAGAATGGTTTAAGGAAGGCATTTCTGAAGAGGTGACATTTAGGTAGAAGCGCATAGGATGAGCAGTAGCCAACCATGTAAAAAATTGGGAGACCAAGTGTTAAGGGAAAAAGCGACAGCATGTGCCAGGTTCCTGAGATGGCAAAGAATACCTGAAGAGAAGGTTGTATAGCTGGAGTAAAGAGAATGAAGTGAAGTAAAATAGGCAGAAAGTAATTAAATTAGAGAAGTAGCAGTGGGGCAGAATAATGCAGTGTCTTACATAATACCATGTTAAGGCATTTAAAGTACTGATATATCCAGAAGAATACAGGAGTCCCTGAAAGATTCTAAGCTGGACAATGACATGAGCAGATTAATGCTTTGAAACTATCTCTGGAAGCTGTAGAGGGAATGGAGTTGGGTGTAAGTGAAGATTCATTGACAGCTGGTGGGGGCTGCTGCAATGATCTAGGAGAAAGATGGTAGTGACTTCAGCTACTGTGATTCCAGGGGTGATAAAGAGAAATGTCAGATTTGGGAGATCTTCTGGAAATCCCATCAATTAGACTTTGTTGGATTTATTGTGGCTGTGGGAAGAAAGAGTCAGTGGTGATGCCTAGGCAATAGCTGGCTGGCTGGGGATGCCATGTATTGAGATAGGGACAACATGGAATGTGGGAGACAAGTTGGATGGATGTGAAATGCATTTTAATGATGATAATCGTGGTGGTGGTGGTGGTAATCTTACCATAGTTTGAGGGAAGATAAAAACAAAAATCTAGCAACTGTTAGTGATCTTCTTTAGCTTGTTGGAGAAGGTCTAACATATTTCACACATTTCAACTCTGCAAGCCATCTTAATACTTGACATGTCTTTTTTTCCCATGCAGTCCACCTCCTTGAAGTGGACTATTACATTTTCTCTAAATGCACTGTTAAGAATTGATTTCTTTCAAAATCAAGGAAGCTCTGACAATATTCAAATCTTAAAGGATAGAAAGGGTAATTCTCAAATGGTAACTTTCCGTTTGTCATCAGATTATGCCAATGTTCTATCTTTCTCCAACTAGGTAACATGACCCAGGTAATATATTCCTAGATCAGTATCTATCAAACTAATGTCCAAGGATCTCCTACATGAAAATCACCTGGGAATGGTGGTTCAAAATGGGGATCCTTATCTAGCAAACAAATTAGAATCTTTGGGGAAAGAGCCCAGGAATCTCAGTTGTGTCATTTGTATTATGAGCTGATGTATGAGAAGAATTGTTCTAGAGGAGATATTCTTAAACTTTTTGATTTTTTTGATCCCTTTGGGTGATCTGGTGAAACTGATGGATCCCTTCTCAGAAAACTTTTAATACATAGTTCAAATAAAATATAAAGGAAACCAACTATATTGAAATAGTTATCAAAATATTTGTAAAACAATTTATATAGTAATTTACCGGCTTTTATTAGCATATTAATGAGATCTAGCAGTGAGTATTATATTACCATAATTTGAGGTAGTAGATGAATGTAAATGCTTTGGGACATCTGCCACAATTATAATGTGATCTAAAATTATCTGTGATGTCTATTAATGACAAAGTTAAAGGTT
Organism: Bos javanicus; assembly: GCF_032452875.1. Lineage (NCBI taxonomy): Eukaryota > Metazoa > Chordata > Mammalia > Artiodactyla > Bovidae > Bos > Bos javanicus. The sequence goes on from NC_083897.1 coordinate 55,085,819, forward strand.
CAGCTAATACCACTATGGTTTGTTGCCTAGATTCATAATAGAAGGAAATGCTAAATTTCTAACAGAAGTCAGTGAAAATAATGGTACAATGTTTTTTGCATACAAGTTCACAGACACTGGTCTTAGAGTTCCTGACTTGAGTGTTCTGATCAAATAATGCACAGCCTAGTGAGGATGTGGTGACCAGAGGAGCAAAACTGAAGGAGCCACAGTATTTCCTATCATTAATGTAAGTAATTAGAAGAGGATTCGAAGACCACAACATTCATCCCTGCATTGCTGCTGCTGCTGCTGCTGCTGCTAAGTCGCTCAGTCGTGTCCGACTCTTAGCGACCCCATGGACTACAGCCTACCAGGCTCCTCCGTCCATGGGATTTTCTGGGCAAGAGTACTGGAGTGGGTTGCCATTGCCTTCTCCCATCCCTGCATTGACTGGCTTTTAATTGGTTTGGCTGTAATGCCCCTGAGTGTGCCTGGCTAGGTTTGTCTGCACACCCTTTTGTTTGTCCCCTCTTGCATCAAGCTTTTTCAGAGAGTGGCTGTGGAGAATACATTAGATTATTACTATTTTGTGTCTCTAAAGGAAGAACATTTTCAAGATGGAGAGAGACATTGTAGGATGAGGGGCTAGCATGGGCAGTAATGACGGTCAGAAAAGAGGCTGAAAAAAAAAAAAAGAAAAGAAAGAAAAGAGGCTGAGATTTAAAAACAGTAAGAATTCAAAGTAGCTTAGGCTGAGAGTATGTGAATAGAGAGACAGAAGCTGAAGCTGAAGAGATGGATTGACCTAAGTCCATAGAAGGACTTTCAAATGCCTGTATGAGCTTGAATTTCATGATGGAATTAGCAGGTATTTAGACAGAACTCTGAGTTTCCCTGGCTGGCTCAGTGGTAAAGAATCTGCCTGCAGGGCAGGGGATGCAGATTTGATCCTTGAGGTTGGGGAGAAGATTCTCTGGAGGAGGGCATGGCAACCCACTGGAGTATGCTTGCCTGGAGAATCCCATGGACAAAGTGGCCTGACAGGCTACAGTCCATAGGGTCAAAAGAGTCGCACACAACTGAAGCGACTGAGCACGCATGCAGGAGGAACTTTATAATGAAAAGAAATGTGGTAAAATTGTTTGTTGGGAAAATACGGTTGACCCTCGAACAACACGGTGTGAACTGCCAGGTGGCCACTTGTATTCAGATTTTTTCGGTAGTAAATACAGTGCGGCAGGATCTCTGATTGGTTGAATCTGTGGATGTGGAACCATGGATAGAGAGGGCTGACTATGGGACTCGAGTGTCCTGGGATTTTGGAGTCCCTGGTGGGTCTTGGAACCAACCCCTTGAGGATGCCGAGGGCTACTGTAAAACTGCAGGCAGAATTAAGGATGAATTGGAGGAAGGCGGACCATTTCTGAGGTTTTGATAAAAGCCCAGTTGAGAAAAATACGATTCTCTGTGGTTAGGCAATGATCATGGGAAAGAGAAGACGGAACAGATTTGAGAGATTCCTTGTGCTGTGAAGAAGAGGAGTTTGGGGAGACTTTGAAGGGTCTAGCTTCAGAGAGGCTGTAAATGGAAACACCAGTAACAGAGGTACCAATCATTAGAGGAACAGCAGGTCTGGGGAGGAAGGTTTTTATTTCTGTTTTGGATAGCCTGAGTTTTAAATGCTTATTGAACATCCAGTGGGAGATGAAAGAAGTTTGTATTTTTACCATTATTCATAGTAATCCTTTAGGTAAATTTCGTGAAACATTTTTTCTGTTTAGAAATGAACAGATTGTCTTTACAGAAGTTATGGGACAGTTAGGTTTCAGAAATATTTAGGATTAGGCATTATATTGTTTTTTCAGTGTTTTAATGAAATGTCAACCAATGGCTGTGCTTCTGTCTCCAAGGAGTTGTTCAGTTAGTTATTCAGAACAAAAAGATGCTTCTATAGCTATGGTAATGGATTCTGGTTATAGAGAATATCAGTAGGCTTGTGTCCCTGCACCAAAGGCTTAAACATTTTTTGTGTTCTCTACTTGCTCACCTGTCATGACTACTGGAAGACAGAAGGCTATAGTTGGGTAGGAGCAGCGAACAGCAGAAGTGGTGTGCAGTCAGCCCCCTACCTTTTAAGTGCAGTTTAATAAAATTTGACACACATGGAAGTTGTGTGTTCGCCAACCAACTTAACATGTGGAACATTTTCATCACCCCCAAAAGTTCCTTTATGCCTCTCTATAGGCAATTTCTCTGTTGTCTCACAGCCCAGTGACAACCAATGATAAGTCTGTTTTGTTTCTACAGTTTTGACTTTTCTATAATGTTGTCATATAAATATAGCATGTAGATCACGTGTCTAGCTTATTTTGCTTATCCATTTACTTCAGTGCTTTTGGGTTTCATCCATGTTGTTGCTGGTATTAGTTCATTGCTAGCTGTTGCTGAGAAGTATTCCATTGTATGAATATATCACAGCATTTTTATCTGTTCTGCTTTTGATGGAATTCTGCAGCTTGTTTTCATAATAACTCTGTGGCTTACACATGAATCTCAGCAACTGGTATGGACAGAAAAGGAACTTGCTAGTTGTGGCCATCTCCATATTCATTGCCCCTTTTAGGTTTGAGGATCTGAATAAGAGGAGAGTTTTCTGTGAAAGTTGGATGTTGAAGTGCAGGATTGACTGGTAACAGAACTGTGAGGGAAGTGATGCTCCCCTTTGGTATTGTTTTCTCCTCTGCCTAACTACTTCAAGTCTCTCCACCTGGTGCTTTTGCACTAAGTCCTCATTGGATCATAGACCCCACTTCAGCATCTTGCCTAGACTTGTGCTCTCTGGTAGGCATTGTTCCTTTGATCTTTCTCCTTCCATGATAAAATCCTATATTTGGTAAACTACTCTATGCACATATTTATGGGTACATGTTATGGTTTAAAATGTGCTTTCACTTCCAAAAACAATTGCATTTTAATTAGCCTCTAATTAAAATAAATAAATTTAAATTAAAAGAAAGCGGCGTCTTGGAAATCAAATTTTTTTACTTAAAGGAGTTACATTAAATTGGTAAAGGCTTTAGGTATCATTGTACTTGAGGCTTTCCTAACAATTTTTTGCATGAACATTTGGATTTATTTCAACAGTAAGTTTAAAACTTTTGCTTTTGACAAAATTTCTACAGTAATTACATGAGGGATAGAAAATAATATTAATAGCATACACATGTGAAGGGCATTCAGCAAATACAGAAAAAATATTCATTTATAAAGGCTGAAGGAATAGAGTAGAAGTAGATGTATCAGGCAGAATTCATTTGTAGATGGTTTAATGGAGGCAAGCAGAGGAGTTATGTTTGAAGATGGTGATAGAAATGGAGTGGAATGGGATGATGAGATTTTGTACATTTTAGTTGAATTGATTTTGAGAGAAGGGACCATGCCTTTAAGGTAATATCCTCTGTGGAGCCTGGAAGACTGATTTATACAAGTGTGTAGCATTGGTTAGTTTAAATGAATGAGCATGCAGGAGAATTTATTTAGAAAAGAAACATTCTATGTGTTTATTTTTACCTTGAAGAGTCCCCTAAACCCAAATAGAGTTTTAAAAAATTTCATTGGATTTAGTATAATCATTTAAAGAGGGTGGTTGAGATACCCAATGAATTGGGCAAAAATGAAAACCCATTTATTCCTCAATGAATTCCCTATTGAGGGTAAGTTCTATGACTCATAACAAGTAGTGCTGATGGGAGAGCCTGTAGGTTGATCATTCATCCCTGTGTGAGATGTGAGACTATTTTGTGTGTTTTGTTCAGCATTTTAAATGTTGACAAGTCTCAGGTGTACATTAATAGAAATGCTGTGATCAGAAGTCCATTAGAACAGCATCTGGGAAAGGAAACTCATGTTAAAAAATCAGTGAGAGAGAGAGAAAAGTGCAAATGAATCCCTTTCAGTGACATGCAACACAAGTTGGTTGGGAGCAAAGGGAGGAACAAGATGATAGAGATCCTCATTAAAATTAAAAACACCAGAAAAGTGGAGAATAGCATAAACGGCAATGCAGCATAAATCATTATCTATAGGACTAACAAAAAGACAAAAGAATAAATGTTGGCTAGTTCTTGCTTTATGTGGAGAACAGTCATCTGTTTGCTAAAGCAGATTTATTTTGTTTTGTTTTTGTTTCTTTTTAAAATTTATTTTAATTGGAGGATAATTGCATTACAGTATTGTGATGGTTTTTGCCATACATCTATATGAATCAGCCATAGGTATACATGTGTCACCTACATCCTGAACCCCTCTCACACCTCCTTCCCCAGCCTATCCCTGTAGGTTGTCTTAGAGCACTGGCATTGGGTGCTCTGCATCATGTAACAAACTCCCACTGGCTATCTATTTTAAATATGGTAATGTATATGTTTCAATGCTATTCTCTGCTAGAGGTATTTTTGACATGAAACCTAACATTGGAAAACTACCATCAAGTCTGGACCTTGTTTTAATGAGTATCTTGTAGGTACAGCAATAGTACAGAATGAGAAGCTACAAAACTTTTCAGAGTATTAGTAAATCAAATATTCTGCCAGGAAAATAGAACAATGAAAGCACATTCACCTATTCACAAGTAGGAACATAGTAAAATTCTTTTTGATTACCAATTTTCCTTTAACTTAGGCTTTGGATAAGGTGTACAAACCAAGGGGGAGTTGTCTGTGTTACTATCCCAGAAAGATTATTAAAGATTCTTAAATAACTTTATTTTTTTTCTATTTTTTATTTTATTTTTTAACTTTACAATATTGTATTGGTTTTGCCATATATCAACATGAATCCACCACAGGTATACACGTGTTCCCCATCCTGAACCCTCCACCCTCCTCCCTCCCTGTACCATCCCATCCCTCTGGGTCATCCTTGCTGTATGTATAATACTGTATTAAATACCATGGAGAAGAAGATAAATAAAGATGAATATTGAAGAAAAATTCACAAATGTGCTGAGCTTTATCATGGAGAGGTTCAGTAGAGATGTTCAAGGGAGGATTTCGTCAGACCTGCAAATCAATGGAAAAAATATTCTGGAGGAGTTGTATATTTAGTGAAACTTGAAAGATGAGAAAAGTTGGCTAGTGAAAAAGTACTAGCAGTCTAGTCAGAAGGAAGAGATGTGTGGAATCCTGGAAATGACAGAAAATGTGACACATTCTAGGGACCTTATGTGTGGCTGAAGCACAGGAAATAATGTGGAATTTAGCTGGATTTACTGAACAGTAAGGCAGCCAATACAGTGAGGGGCCTTGGAGACCATATTCAGGATATTAGCCCTGGTCAGATAGTAAAGAATCCGCCAGCAATGTGGGAGATCTTGGTTCAATCCCTGGATTGGGAAGATCCCCTGGAAAATGGAACAGCTACCCATTCCAGTATTCTGACCTGGGGAATTCCATGAACAGAAGAGCCTGGCAGGCTAGGGTCCATGGGGTCTCAAACAGTCAGGCACAACTGAGTGACTTTCACTTTCAGCCTTTATTCTAAAGATAATGGGAATCCATGAAAGACTTTAAGAACAGAAAATGACTGATAGTAAGTGCATTAAAAGAGATAGTAAGAAATATGGTGAGGGTAATTAAGAAATTAGTTTAGTGTCCATGATTTGCTATTAGGTTGTGCTTACCAGAATGTGGAAAGGAATAATCCATTTGTATGCCATGAAAGTTTAGAAACAAGCTCATGATTGTCAGTCAAGTACCTGAAGAGATTCTGGCTGTGTTCCACTTTAATAAGCATATATATATTAAGGGTGTTTGTTTTCTTTTAGAATGAGTTTTAGCCAATCAAATGGAAGAAATGCAGGAAGAAAGGAAACAGAGAAAAGGAAGTGATATATGACCCATTAGCAAGATATACTGTGAACAGTACTCAGTATTTCTGCCATACAATGTCACTCAGAAGATAAGTACTTGGTTATGTTGTTTTTAATTTGTCTCACTGCTGTAACTGCCTTATGGAATTCCTTACATTAGTCATGCCTTAGTTCTTCTGTTATAAAGACTCTCTGGCCTAGAGCCAAATATTATGCAGGCTCACCTAATGAAATGATGCCATTTAGAATATCTTGAGCTCCTGAGATGTATCTCATTCAAGAAGTCTTGATTAAATTTGTCGTCTTCTGCTTATCTATTGGATCATAGAAAAAGCAAAGGAATTCGAGAAAAACATCTACTTCTGCTTCATTGACTATGCTAAAGCCTGTGACTGTGTGGATCACAACAAACTCTGAAAAATTTCTTAAAGAGATGAGAATACCAGACCATCTTACCTGTCTCCTGAGAAACCTGTATGCAGGTCAAGAAGCAACAGTTACAACCGGACATGGAAGAACAGATTGGTTCAAAATTTGGAAAGGAGTACGTCAAGGCTGTATATTGTCACCCTGCTTATTTAACTTCTATGCTGAGTACATCATAAGAAATGCTGGACTGGATGAAGCACAAGCTGGAATCAGGATTGCCAGGAGAATATCAACAACTTGAGATATGCAGATGATAGATACCACTCTAATGGCAGAAAGTGAAGAGAAAGCAAAGAACCTCTTGATGAAAGTGAAAGAGGAGAGTGAAAAAGCTGGCTTAAAACTCAGCATTCAAAAAACAAAGATTATGACATCTGGTCCCATCACTTCATGGCAAATAGATGGAGGAAAAGTGGAAGCAGTGACAAATTTTATTTTCTTGGGCTCCAAAATCACTGCAGTCCATGATGGCAGCCATGAAATTAAAAGATGCTTGCTCCTTGAAAGAAAAGCTTTGACAAACCTACACAGCATATTAAAAAGCAGAGACGTGACTTTGCCAACAAAGGTCCGTATAGTCAAAGCTATGGTTTTTCCAGTAGTCATTTATGGATGTGAGTTGGACCATGAAGAAGGCTGAGTGCCAAAGAATTGATGCTTTTGAACTGTGGTGTTGGACAAGACTCTTGAGAGTCCCTTGAACAGCAAGGAGATCAAACCAGTCAGTCCTAAAGGAAATCAGTCCTGAATATTCATTGGAAAGACTGATGCTGAAGCTCCAATACTTTGGCCACCTGATGCAAAGAGCCAACTCACTGGAAAAGATCCTGATGCTGTGGAAGATTGAAGGCAAAAGGAGAAGAGGGCAGGAGAGGATGAGATGGTTAGATTGCATCACTGACTCAATGGACATGAGTTTGAGCAAACTGCAGGAGATAGTGAAGGACAGGAATGCCTGGCTTGCTACAGTCCATGGGGTCACAAAGAGTCAGACATGACTTAGTGATTGAACAACAACTTCTGCTTATTTGCACCTCAGTTTCTAAGAAAACATATTTTGAAGAAATTCCTTTAATAAGGACTCAGTAGTATAAGCCGGAGAAGGAGATGGCACCCCACTCCAGTACTCTTGCCTAGAAAATCCCATGGATGGAGGAGCCTGGTAGGCTGCAGTCCGTGGGGTCGCTAAGAGTTGGACACAACTGAGTGACTTCACTTTCACTTTTCACTTTCATGCATTGGAGACGGAAATGGCAACCCACTCCAGTGTTCTTGCCTGGAGAATCCCACGGATGGGGGAGCCTGGTGGGCTGCCATCTATGGGGTCGCACAGAGTCGGACACAACTGAGCGACTTCACTTTCACTTTTCACTTTCATGCATTGGAGAAAGAAATGGCAACCACTCCAGTGTTCTTGCCTGGAGAATCACAGGGACGGGGGAGCCTCGTGGGCTGCCGTCTGTGGGGTTGCACAGAGTCGGACACGACTGAAGCGACTTAGCAGCAGCAGCAGCAGCAGCAGTAGCAGTATAAGCAGATTGCCTCATAATATTCACTCTTCTCTTGTTGCCAATATTGAGTATGTGTCTTTGATGATTCTTTTCTGGAAGCTGTATTGACTTTCTTCTCCCTCCTGGTTTTGGTGTAACATTTTTGCAGAATGGTAGAGGGTACTGTAAATATATTGTGATTTAAGATGTGAACAGAAATAAAAGTGTTTGCTTCAACTTTGCCTCATACTCTGGTGCAGTTGACCAGATTTGGTTGTAAGATACTGTAAGTAATGTAGTAAACCCTATCAGCTTCCTGGCTCTTCTGAAAGCTACAGTAACTAATGCTATTTTGCCCTTAGGGTCACTAACATATGACTTTTGTGTATAGAAATGATGCTAAAAAAAAAAAGAAAAGAAAAAAAAAGAAATGATGCTAAACCATCAGTATCATGTGGCTCTGAATTTTTTTCCCTGGTAGATGGGCTTGCATTTGAGCTTTTCTCTCACCTTACTTCCCTGAAAACCATCACAATGCTTTTGAGGGACAGTGGTCAAGTGAGGCTTTTGGTCTATGGTTATGCTACTGAGCCAGTCTCACTAGCCTACATGGGATCTAACTGCAGTTCTGATAGCAGTGCTGTGCTCAATTTGTCTGGGGTTGCTAGCAGTATCAGTGAATCTCAATGGCAGAACTCACAAAAATGTGCCTTACCTATTTAGTCACTGCACAAAAATATAGCTGAATAATATGTCAGATGTCCCCTTTTGAGATGAGAACATAAATTTTAATGGCCTATTTTTTGTATCTCTTAAGGAAACAAGATCCTGGACTTATGCATTCTATTTTCACCCATGCTCTCTCATTGTTTTCCTTAATGGTAGCTTCTAGGTCAAATACTGATCACAAAATTGTCACAACTTGCAGTTTGACTGAGACTTGAAAGCGTTTTTTGTGTTTTGTCTTTCTTTGTCTAGAAACTTGCCTTTACATTGCAATGTTCCTGTATTTAATAACCATGGCTTGTGATAATCTATCAATGATATTTTGTACTTTTATAGGTTAAAGTGAAAAGCAGTTATTTGAACTCTAGACATTTGGCATCGTGGTTTCTCATCCAGGACATTTGCCCAGGCTGCTAGGTGGAAGTCCTTCCAGTCTAAATATTCACTGGTTCCAATGGACAGATTTCATCTGGAGTAGCCCAAGACATATAATATAGAGTTAAAGATAGTATTATGCTGGAACTACTTGGTCTGGCTAGTAAGAGCTGATTGTGTACATTTCTTCCTAACACTATGTTGAATAACATAATGTTGGTAGGTTGAAATCAGCCACAGTGGGAATATTTACACCACAAGAATAGGAAACAGATTCCCTTCCACTTGGAGAGCTAGTTATTAAACATTTACCCATATACCATTGGCTGGGGCCATTATCTTATCCATTGAGGCCTATCCCAGAATAGATTTGACAAGCTCCATTCTAGTCCTGGGATTTGTACTGACCCAGACTAGCATGGACAGAGGAGCCTGGTAGGCTGCAGTCCATGGGGTCGTGAAGAGTCAGACACAACTGAGTGACTTCAGTTTCACTTTTCACTTTCATTCACTGGAGAAGAAAATGGCAACCCACCCCAGTATTCTCGCCTGGAGAATCCCAGGGACAGCGGAGCCTGGTGGGCTGCCATCTATGGGGTCGCACAGAGTCGGACACGACTGAAGTGACTCAGCAGCAGCAGCAGACTAGCCAGGATCCTTTAGGGGGCAGTCTTGAGTATTTAGCTCACACAGGCACTTGAGGAAAAGGCAGTTCAGATGCATGCTTTTGAAACTAGGTGAGAAGTAGCTAGGTCTTTTGAAGGATGAAGGGCCAGGATAGAGCTGAATTACCATTCACTTTGTTGCATTCACAGTATTGTTGTCTAACAGACTGATTCCAGGTGCTAGCCATTTACTGTAAATAAGAAATGTGGAATCTTTTGTTGCTGGAACAATTTACCAAACAAGTACCTTCCTGTCCATTCATGGCAAAGGAAGAAGGGAAACAAAAGAAGTCCTCAACTGGAGGACTATAAGTGGTTCAGCTCTCTGGCAGGCACTGATGTATTGCATGTGTATCTATGCCATCCCTGCAGCAGATTCTCTTGGTTTAATGATTGTCAGAACACTGCGTAAATAGCTGGTGATATTGAAGATGGCAATTTCCATAAACTGCGTTTTTTTCTTTTTCTTTTCTACACAAAAGGACTTCCTGTGTTTTTTTTCTTCCAGAAAAATGTCTCAGACACCTGGGTTTTAGTACTTTCATTTTTAGAATGAAAATTCATTCTACTTGGCAGTTAATAATTTTGACTTTCAGAACATTTTTAGAAAATGTATTTACAACACATATAATAAACATAGACACAATTATATTACAAAACATTAAAAAATGAAATACATGAATGGAAAGTAAGACAAAAGACATGAAAAAAGATATTGATAGAAAAAAGGAAATATAGTAAATATGTGAAAAGATGCTCTATGTCACTTATAATTGAAAATGTAAATAAATGAAAAAATGTCAATGTGGGTTGAGAGTATGAGGTTAAAAAAAACTCTCATATGCTATTTGTGGAAGTATAAATTGTTATTAGATTTATTGTAGAATATTTGGTAATATTTTTTTAAAATATAAAATCCATTTAGCTTTTGATCCAACATTCCTAGGATTTATCTTACAGATATATGTGCATGTGAACATAGTACACCCATATGCACATGTGCACACATACATATATACAAATGTTCATGGACACATACAGACATCATGTAGTTGGCAGCTGTTACCTCTGTTGCTTGTGGAAAGGTGATATAAGAAAGGAAATAATGCTCTTCACCATATATACTTCTGTACCATTTGAATACTTGATAATAAGTATATATTAATTTGTATCTAAACTATACTGGAACATAGTTTTGTTTTTATACTGTTCTAGAAGCTTGTGCACCTTTACCAACTATTTGAACTTATCCCTTTCTTACTCTTTTCAGTGTCTACACAGTATTCTACCTTGTAGGATAGCCATTCTTTATTCATCCATCCTTCTATTTTCCCCTCCTTCCTTCCATTCATCAGTCCATCTGTCTACATGGTCATCTATTAACCTACCTATCTCTACCATGTTATTTTTTGTTTGCTTATTTAAACCATTTCCTTCCCAAAGTATAGAAACAATACTTGGCCTTGGCCAAAACAACAAACAAACAAACATAAAAATAACTAAAAAAGAAAAAAAACTAAAAATGATATAGAGAAGAGTATAAAAGAAAAAAGAAACAATTACCCAGCTTAGTCTCATTTCCCAGAGGCAACTGCTATTAACAGTTTATGTTCTTATGATTACTTTTATATCATTAAATAAGATGCTTATGATTAGTATAATATTTATATCAATAGTATATCATAGTAAGAATAATATAATAATAACATGCTTATCCCTTCATTGTCTCATTTCTTATCCTATGCTCCTTTCTTATCTTACTTTTTTTGGTCTTTTTATGCCAGGTTCAGAAGAAATCCATGTGAGGTATATAACCCCTGGGTTATTAATAATTCCAGACATCTGACCGAAATGTATAGATAGAACACATAATTAGACTGTACTCAGTCTTGAATAGCATGGGCAGAACAAGAAAGGAAAATAAATATAGTTGAGCATGCATGTGTGCTCGGTTGTGTCCAACACTTTGTGACTCACCGATTGTAGCCCTCCAGGCTCCTCTGTCTGTGGGATTCTCCAGGCAAGAATCCTGGAGTGGATTGCCATTTCCTCCTCCAGGGAATCTCCCCCACCCGGGGATCAAACCCTTGTCTCCTGCAGCTGCTGCATTGGCAGCTGGATTTTTTACCATTGAGCCATATGGGACACTCCTATACAGTTAGAACAGGGCGAACCGACTGGGAAATGTGGGCCCATTCTTGTGACAGCCCCTTACTTAGAACCTAAGAAGGCTAGGTTGTGCTTTGATGTTTTAGCTGTGGCTGAAATTTTCACGTAGAGTTCCTGGGTCTCTTACTGGCGTGATAAAGTTGAAAGAACATGACTTTGGAGTCCAAAAGACTTGATTTTGAATATCAGCTCCACCATTTTCTAGTTATGTCATTTTGGGACAAATTGATTAATCTCTTTGTGTCCTAATGTTCTTCATTTGTAAGGTGACAATACTATTTTACTTCATACTACCCTTAGAAGAATTAGATGATGATGTCAATAGCAGTTAAAACTTACTGATTGCTCATTATATGCCAAATGTGATAATATTTATGAAGTCCTTTGCATGATTGCACCTACTAGGGAAAGGTACTCTTATCTCATTTACAGATGAAAAAATGTATATAAACAGATTAAGTAACATGTCTGAAGGCTATAGCACCAATTGATAGAGCCAGGATTCATCCTGAGGCAGTCTGACTGCAGACTGCACATTTATTCCATAATACAGTTATACTGTAAAGTGCCTAGTATGGTATATGGCACCTAGTATTGTTCAGTGTATATTTGCTTATTTCTTTTCCCTATCAGATTTACTGGTAGATTTTACTCTTTCAACCCAAAGGAGCCTGTGTGACAAAGTCATTCTCCTCTTTCTGTTTTTTTCGGAGAAGCAGGATGACTTAGTAGACATGAATTTGAGCAAAGTCTGGAGTACAGGGGAGCCTGGTGAGCTGCAGTCCATGGGGTCGAAAGAATTGGACATGACTTAGTGACTGAATAACAACAACAAAGGCATTAAATGTTTGATTTATACTCTGAATTGCTATACAAGTGTTTAGTATTATTGTTTAAGGCATTAAAAATACCTTGATTCAGTGTGAGCTACTATACTTCTTAAAGATGTGAGCTATAGCTTATCACTTCCTCCTTGCAACATTCAGAGTCAAGTATGTAGGACACTTGACAACATTTCTATATAGTCATCTGTCTCCCATAGTATGCAGAGGAACATGTGCAAATTGAGCCAGAAGAATAGATCCAGAAAAATAGATCCAAAAAAAATAGATCGAGTTTCCCAAAGCAGACAGACAAGTCAAGTTCAAGTTAAAACTCTGTTTTGCATAAGAAGTACCTGTGTAGTTTTGCAATAAAATCATGGTCACTGGAAAAGAAGAAAGAAAAAACAGTGAGGCAAGGAAACGATGGTGGGCATTAGTGAGAATTTATGTAGAACTCAGATGAGGGAGAGAATGTGAACTTGTGCAAAGGGCTGTTATCAGTTATGTGAGATATGTCACCTCATCATAATACTTCTGATAAATACTGTTTTCTCTTTCTTCACTGTTCTCACTCTAGTATGGATCACTATCATCTCTCATCTCAACCATTACAATAGTTTCCTAACTGGCCTCCACAAATTCAGCCTTTTTCTGCCTCCAATCAGAAGAGTAGCTAGGATCTAAACACTGGGGAAAATGAGTCTGTGGTTTCTGGGAGATTAAGCAAGTACAAATGTGCTACCTTTTGACTACTTTGTAGTATGTGCTTCTACAATTTTTGCATGTTTTAAGCTCTTCTTAAAATAAGCCAAAGAATGTTCAATCTACTGCACAATTGCACTCATCTCACACACTAGCAAAGCAATACTCAAAATTCTCCAAGCAAGGTTTCAACAGTATGTGAACCGAGAACTTCCAGATGTTCAAGCTGGATTTAGAAAAGCCAAAGGAACCAGAGATCAAATTGCCAACACCTGTTAGATCATAGAAAAAGCAAGAGAGTTCCAGAGAAACATTTACTTCTGCTTTTTTGATTACGCCATAGCCTTTGACTGTGTGAATCACAACAAACTGTAGAAAATTCTTCAAGAGATCGGAATACCAGACCACCTGACCTGCCTCCTCAGAAATCTGTGTGCTGGACAAAAAGCAACAGTTATAACTGGACATGGAATGATGGACTGGTTCCAAATTGGGAAAGGCATGCATCAAGGCTGTGTATTGTCACCCTGCTTATTTAACTTCTATGCAGAGTACCTTATGTGAAATGCCAGGCTGGATGAAGCACAAGCTGGAATCGAGATTGCTGGGAGAAATATCAATAACCTCAGATATGCAGATGACACCACCCTTATGGCAGAAAGCAAAGAGAACTAAAGAGCCTCTTGATGAAAGTGAAAGAGGAGAGTGAAAAAGTTGGCTTAAAACTCAACATTCAAAAAACTAAGATCATGGCATCTGGTCCCACCACTTCATGGCAATTAGATGGGGAAAAAATGGAAACAGTGACAGACTTTATTTTCTTGGGCTCCAAAACCACAGCAGATGGAGACTACAGCCATGAAATTAAAAGACGCTTGCTCCTTGGAAGAAAAGCTATGACCAACCTAGACAGCATATTAAAAAGCAGAGACATTATTTTGCCGACAAAGGTTCATATAGTCAAAGCTATGTTTTCCAGTAGTTATGTATGGTTGTGACAGTTGGACTATAAAGAAAGCTGAGCACTGAAGAATTGATGCTTTTGAACTGTAGTGTTGGAGAAGGCTCTTGAGAGTCCCTTGGACTGCAAGGAGATCCAACTAACCAATCCTAAAGGATATCAGTCCTGAATATTCATTGGAAGAACTGATGCTAAAGCAGAAGTTCCAATACTTTGGCCACCTGATGTGAAGAACTGACTTATTTGAAAAGACCCTGATGCTGGCAAAGATTGAAGGCAGGAGGAGAAGGTGGACGAAAGAGGATAAGATGGTTGGATGGCATCACTGACTCAATGGACATTTGTTTCAGCAAGCTCTGGGAGTTGGTGATGGACAGGGCAGCCTGGCGTGCTGCAGTCCATGAGGTCACAAAGAGTCAGAGATGACTGAGCAACTAAACTGAACTTAAGCTCTTCTTTAAAGCTACTTTAGCAACATCATCACTCTTCTAATGGCCATCACGTCAACATACTACTTTGAATAATGGTACCATTTTGAGAATGCTACCCTCCTATCTCTGCTTCTGCTTTTAATCCATTATTAGCTCGGCAGCTAAGGTGATCTGTTCCAAAGCAGTAAGTCAAATGGTGTCACTTCTTGCTTAAAGCTTTGCTTCCCCCTATATTTAGGGACGATCCAAAGGCCTATCTTTGATACCTTGCCAGACCTGGCTTCTGCTTACTTCTACAACTTTTTCTCCTGCCACTCTTCAACATATATTCTTTGTTTCAGTTAGCATTGATCTATCTTTGGTTTCTGAATCAGACCATCCTAACAGCCCTTGTATATCTTATTCCCTCTAACTGGAACATTTCCTTCCACTTTGCCTAGTTTAAATCTTACCCATTCTTTAAATCTCAGATCTAGTGTCAGTTCTTCAGCCAAGATTTCTTTGCCCATCACATATCTGATTGGGTCTCTAAGGACATCATCTATCTCCTTCTCATGCTTGCTATAATTATATGAAAGACATGTTATTCTCAATAGAATGTCAGTTTCACAAGGACAAGAATCATGTCTTTCTCACAGTAAAGTATTCTTAATGCTTGCTAAGTACATGTTAAATATCAGTATTTATCAAGTTAATTGAATTAAGGGATATTTAGATTGTGCTTGTATCATGTGTATGTATGGAGGTGGATTTTATGACCCATCTGGCATAATATACAGTACCTGACTTCAAAGTCAGAGGTTCAGATGATTTATTTCTGATTTTACCAATGTCTAAACACTCCTCTGGGCTTCCCTGGTGGCTCAGAGGTTAAAGCGTCTGCCTGGAATGTGGGAGACCTGGGTTTGATCCCAGTCGGGAAGATCCCCTGGAGAAGGAAATGGCAACCCACTCCAGTACTCTTGTCTGGAGAATCCCATGGAGGGAGGACCTGGTAGGCTGCCGTCCATGGGGTCGCACAGAGTTGGACACGACTGAGCGACTTCACTTCACTCACTTAAACACTCCTCTGGTAGGCCCAAAGGAATGTGAAATATAAGGTTGAAAATATTTGTAGGATTAATAGTTTTTTTGAAAAATAACTATGGATAGATACCAAGTAGTAATATGTGCTCAAACATTAATTCTCTTATTTTTGCATATTAAATTTGATTGTTTTATTAAAGTTTAGTTAAGGAATAGAGCAATTTGTTAGGGAGTTCACTGCAGATGGTGACTGCAGCCATGAAATTAAAAGACATTTACTCCTTGGAAGGAAAGTTATGACCAAACTAGATAGCATATTCAAAAGCAGAGACATTACTTTACCAACAAAGGTCCGTCTAGTCAAGGCTATGGTTTTTCCAGTGGTCATGTATGGATGCAAGAGTTGGACTGTGAAGAAAGCTGAATGCCGATGCTTTTGAACTGTGGTGTTGGAGAAGACTCTTGAGAGTCCCTTGGACTGCAAGGAGATCCAACCAGTCCATTCTGAAGGAGATCAGCCCTGGGATTTCTCTGGAAGGAATGATGCTGAAGCTGAAACTCCAGTACTTTGGCCACCTCATGTGAAGAGTTGACTCATTGGAAAAGACTCTGATGCTGGGAGGGATTGGGGGTAGGAGGAGAAGGGGATGACAGAGGATGAGATGGCTGGATGGCATCACCGACTCGATGGACTTGAGTTTGAGTGAACTCCGGGAGATGGTGATGGACAGCGAGGCCTGGCATGCTGCGATTCATGGGGTCGCAAAGAGTCGGACACTACTGAGTGACTGAACTGAACTGAACTGATAGATAAGCGGGCTCAATAAAAATCCTGCCAATTTTTCCGTCTATAAAGTGAGTCTTTAGGTTATAATGGAGTTTAAAAAAAAAAAAAAGTCCTCTTTTAATTGCAGATGAATTATTGGTTCCTGCCACTCCAGTGTTCTTGACTGGAGAATCCCAGGGACAGGGGAGCCTGGTGGGCTGCTGTCTATGGGGTCACACAGAGTCGGACATGACTGAAGCGACTTAGCAGCAGCAGCAGCCAGTTGGTTACTATTTAGGTAATGCAGTTTGCTAAGCTCATTTGGACCGGATTGTCTCTTACTGAATCTTTGATTGTTCCAATTGTGATGTTTTGTAGATAACTCTGGAGACAACTCCTAGCACATAGAATAAGTTGCACAGTGGAATGCTAATTTTAATTTTACTGAGGAAAGTATTGTCTTGAATTAGTCTTTTAAAAACATGAATCCATGTTTCTCTTTTAACATCACATGATCAGAATGTCAGCAAAGGCCAGAAATACCTGTTTACTTTTACTTTTCTTTAATGACTTTTCGAAGTATAAAGATTCTGGTAACTCATCTTTAAGACTACCCATTCCTATTGTGGAATAGAACTCCCAAAATAACACCACGTGTCAATGAGTGACCATCATAAGACTGAAGTAGTGAAGCATCTGTTGAGCTGATCCCATTTCAAGACACTTAAGGCACCTGAAACCCAAAGGATATGAAAAGGGAGCCTGAAGATGGAGGTTTAAATCATAAGGACTCCAGATTGCCCAACTTGCCTGGAATTTCTATAAGAAGTAACTCTACGAATGATGGATTTAGTGTGTAATCTAGGACTGTGATTTTGATGTGTAAACATAAGGTTGAAAAGAGAAATAAAAATCTGTCAACAGTAATTTTCTATTATGATATCAAATGACTGATTTAAGTTTCCTTGAGTTTTAATTTATATATCATACAATTCACAGTTTTTTTAAGGAATCTCCATACCATTTTTCATAGTGCTGTATCAACCTCAGCAAAATGGAAGAGGGTTTCCTTTTTTCCACATTCTCACCAGTATTTATTGTTTGTAGACATTTTGATGATGGCCATTCTGACTGTGTGAGGTGATATCTCATTGTACTTTTGATTTGCATTTCTCTAATAATGAGCAATGTTGAGCATCTTTTCATGTGTTTGTTAGCCTTCTGTATGTCTTCTTTGGAGAAATGTATGTCTAGGTCTTCTTCCCACTTTTTGATTGGGTTGTTTGTTTTTCTGGTATTGAGTTGTATGAGCTGAGCTGCTTGCGTATTTTGGAAATTAATCCTTTATCAGTTGTTTCATTTTCCCCCTTTTTGGAGGTTGTCTTTTCACCTTGTTTATAGTTTCCTTTGCTGTGAAAAAACTTTTAAGTTTAATTAGGATCCACTTGTTTGTTTGTTTGTTTTTTAATTTCCATTTCTCTAGGAGGTGGGTCATAGAGGATCTTGCTTTGATTAATGTCATTGAGTGTTCTGCCTATGTTTTACTCTAAGAGTTTTATGGTTTCTGGTCTTACATTTAGGTCTTTAATCCATTTTTATTTTATTTTTGTGCATGGTGTTAGGAAGTGTAATTTCGTTCTTTTATACATAGCTGTCCAGTTTTCCCAGCACCACAAAAAGAGGCTATCTTTTTGTATATTCTTGCCTTCTTTGTCAAAAATAATGTACCCATTGGTGTGTGGGTTTATTTCTGGGCGCTCTATCTTGTTCCATTGGTTATATTTCTGTTTTTGTACCAGTACCATACTGTCTTGATGACTGTAGCTTTGTAGTATAGTCTGAAATCAGGAAAGTTGATTCCTGCAGTTCCATTCTTCTTTCTCAAGACTTTTTTGGCTATTTGGGGTCTTTTGTGTTTCTATATGAACTGTGAAATTTTTTGTTCTAGTTCATTGAAAAATGCCATTGGTAGTTTGACAGGAATCACATTAAATCTGTAGATTGTATTTGGTGGTATAGCCATTTTTACAATATTGATTCTTCTAATCCAGGAATATGGAATATCTATCCATCTGTTTATGTCATCTTATATTTCTTTCATCAGTGTCTTATTATTTTCTGTATACAGTCATTTTGTCTCCTTAAGTAGGTTTATTCCTAGATATCTTATTTTTTTGTTGTTGCAGTTGTGAATGGTATTGATTCCTTAATTTCTACTTGACACACTTGAAAATCAATTGACCAAAAGCTTATATTCTGGGCTCTCAATTCTGTCCGTTGATCTGTTTGTTATCCTTATGCCAGTACTAAACTATCCTGATTATTGTAGTTTTGTAAGTTTTTTTTTTTTTTAATTGGAAAGTATGTCAGTATGTCGTCCAACCTTCTTCCTTTTTAACACTATTTTGGCTATTCTGGGTCCATTACATTTTCAGAGAAATTTTAGAATCAGCTTCTCAATTCCTGCAAGAAAGGAGCTGGGATCTTTCTAGGAATAGCATTAAGTCTGTATGTTGATTTAGGGAATATTCCCTACTTAAAAATATTGACTCGTCTGATTCATAAACCTGGAATGTTTTTCTCTTTTGACATTGAAATTTTTCACTATTTTTTTTGCAGTTTTCAGAATATGGGTTTTGTCCTTTTGGGATTAAATTTAGTTCTAAGACTTTTCTTATTTTTGGTGCTATTTAAATGGAATTATTTTCTTAATTCCCTTTAGTTTATTCATTGATAGTATATATAAATACTATTGGATTTTGTATATTCATCTTATACCTTGCAATTTTGCTGAACTAGTTAACTCTAGTGTTCATTATCTTAGTATTTTTATATAGAAAATAATATCATCTGCAAATAGAAATGGCTTAATTATTCCTTCCAATCTATATGCCTTTTATAATTTTTCTTGTATAAATTGCCTGTTTATAACCTCCAGTGCATCATTGAGTGAAAGTAGTGAGAGCAGACATCTTTGTCATGTTATTGATCTTACAGGGAAAGATTTTAGTATTTCACCATTACTTATGATGTTACTTCTAGATTTTCTTATGGAAGCCCTTTATCATATCGAGGAATTTCCCTTTTATCCCTAATTTTCTAAGTGTTTTTATCCTGAATGTGTTTACCAGCAAAAAGGAGATCAAAAAATAGAACATCAGTTGGAATGGGTTAATTTTTTGAAAGACTTTAAGAAACAATTGGGATGATCCTAGGGTGTAGTTGGGCATTTATAGGAAAGTTTTGGGATATATTGAAAAAGTATGAGAATACCAGGGATCTGGAGACAAGGTTTAAAAATTAAGAATCATGATGATCACATTTTTTAATAAAAAGAGAGTACTGTGTATTTACTGAATTGATCTCTAGGAAACTAAATTAGAATAAATATTACCAAGTCTTTAACTTTTTCTGTTGGTTAATTTTCAGGGACAGTTATGTCTGGTGAACCAGTTGATACCTAGGAACCTAAAGAGGTTAAAACAAGGACATTTTAAAAGGGGAAAACATTAATGATTACTTCTGTAGGAAAAGTTGAGTAGCATTTTGTAATTGGAGGGTGTAAGGTGATGTCTGGGTTCATGCTTTGTGGTGGCAGTGGACAGGTGTTGTAGGACAGCAGAATAAATAGTTTTCAATTCTAGAAACTAGGAGAGAAAAGATGTCTAAGTGTAGCTCAAAGACTTGTACCTGTTAACCAGTGAAGAGAAATTATTAAGTCGTAATGCCTTGCCTCCATATAAATTATCTCTTCTCTGATAAAGACGTGTGTGCTTGTGCTATACCACTCTCCCCTATGACCTTGTCTACCTGGCACACTTATGTTCCTTTTCCAAGCGTCACTTTCTCTGGAAAATCTTCTCTGACTTCCTCAAGCAAAAGGAGTAACAAAAACAGTACCAATAACAATAATTAATATGTACTAATGGCTGATCCTGTGTCTGATAATGGGTTAGGCATTTTACATGTATTACATATAATGCAAACAACAACCTTATGAAGTAGGTACTAATTTTCAACCTTATGAAGTAGATACTAAGTAGGTAAATGGAGGGCCACAGCCTATAGGTAACTCAACCAAAGTCAGATTAGTGAAACTGGGGCTCACAAGGCTGTACTGTCCTTCTTCAAAGTGCTTAATAAGCTAGATAATGTATGATATGCACCCTTCCATCATTCAGTAGAAACCTCCTATAATACAATGCAGTAAATAACATTTTGTTTTCTCTCTCACTTAATATGACAAAATTACTCATTATTTTATAGTTGTTCATTGGGCACAATGTTTTCATCATCATTTTATAATTAAAAATATAGGAAACAGAACATGTACAACTAGATGTTGTCATTTATCTAAACCCAGAAGCCAAAATTAGATACATTACACTATTAGATGAAAGTTCATTGATATAAATATTCTGACACCTCCATGTTGTTTTTATTACTTACATTTAGAATTATATACAGTGTCCTTCATGATAAATATTTCAAGGAATTTAACCCCATTTCTTCTGTTGGTAATGTCTCTTTATCAGCAATCAACTGTTATTATTGTTCCTAATGGGAAAGCTTTTTTTGTGAAATATGGATTGCTTAGTCTGACTCCAGTTGACTGTTTGTATAGGGAAAGTTATCTCACTGATCCTCACTTTCCCCATATTTTACACCAAAGTAATGTTAATTTTTTTTTTTCAGTTCAGTTCAGTCACTCAGATGAGTCCAACTCTTTACAACCCCATGAATCGCAGCATGCCAGGCCTCTCTGTCCATCACCAACTCCTGGAGTTTACTCAAACTCATGTCCATCGAGTTGGTGATGCCATCCAGCCATCTCATCCTCTATTGTCCCCTTCTCCTCCTGCCCGCAATCCCTCCCAGCATCAGGGTCTTTTCCAATGAGTCAACTCTTCACATGAGGTGGCCAAAGTACTGGAGTTTCAGCTTCAGGATCATTCCTTCCAAAGAACACCCAGGAATGATCTCCTTTAGAATGGACTGGTTGGATCTCCTTGCAGTCCAAGGGACTCTCAAGAGTCTTCTCCAACACCACAGTTCAAAAGCATCAATTCTTCGGCACTCAGCTTTCTTCACAGTCCAATTCTCACATCCATACATGACCACTGGAAAAACCATAGCCCTGACTAGACGGACTTTGTTGGCAAAGTAATGTCTCTGCTTTTCAATATGCCATCTAGGTTGCTCATAACTTGCCTTCCAAGGAGTAAGCGTCTTTTAATTTCATGGCTGCCATCACCATCTGCAGTGATTTTGGAGCCCCCAAAAGTAAAGTCTGACACTGTTTCCACTGTTTCCCCATCTATTTCCCGTGAAGTGATGGGACAGGATGCCATGATCTTAGTTTTCTGAATGTTGAGCTTTAAGCCAACTTTCTCACTCTCCACTTTCACTTTCATCAAGAGGCTTTTTAGTTCCTCTTCACTTTCTGCCATAAGGGTGGTGTTATCTGCATATCTATATACCATAAGACCTCAACTAGCTGTAGAAAAAGGAAGGTGTAAGCATTAATGGGATTAGAAAAGTTATTTGCCATGGTTGTGAATGATGAAAGTAGCCTTTTAGCTTCTACCACTTGATTCTAGTTGAAAATCTTTTTTTTTAACAGTAAGTTACAGAAGCAGTAGAGTACAAGAATAATAAAGTCAAATTTGTTAATGAAAACCAAAGCAAAAACAAAAGATTGGCCTCCTGAAACATAAATTGGTGAACCTAATAGCCAATACTAGAAAAATCCTAGAAATCATCTATTTAACTTTTGAAAAGACATGTGGTTTCTCCAACCGTCTGCCCTCCCTTCTTGTCAGATAAACTTGCCAGTTGTTTCAGAGAACGTAGAACCACAAGATGGCAACTTCCCACCATATGACCTTATAAACTTACCTCTGCCTTCACCTGTCATTTCTGCCTTCTCTCCATTTTTAATTGAAAAATCAAAAAAGTCTTGTGCATGACAAATCTTTCCACTTGAGCTCCAGAAATTTTTCTTCATCCATGTATTTCTTGAGGTTTCCTGCTCTGTAAATTAACCTTGTGTTTTCTTTTTCTTCAACTAGTTCCTTTTTTCTTGTTGCTTGCCCTCAATTTTTTTTAATTAATTAATTCATTTTAATTGAAGGCAAATTACTTTACAATATTGTAGTGGCTTTTGCCATACATCGATATGAATCAGCCACAGGTGTACACATGTCCCCCGTCCTGAACTCTCCTCCCCATCCCATCCCTCAGGGTCCTCCCAGTGCACTGGCCCTGAGCACCCTGTCTCATGCATTGAACCTGGACTGGTGATCTATTTCACATATGGTAATACGCATGTTTCAGTGCTAGTCTCTCATATCATCCCACCCTCTCCTTCCACAGAGTCCAAAAGTCTGTTCTTTATGTCTCTCTTGCTGTCTCACATATAGGGTCATTGTTACCATCTTTCTAAGTTCCATATATATACATTATTATACTGTATTGGTGTTTTTCTTTCTGACTTACTTCACTCTGTATAATAGGCTCCAGTTTCACCCACCTCATTAGAACCGAGTCAAATGCATTCTTTTTAATAGCTGAGTAATATTGCATTGTACCACAGCTTTCTTATCCATTCATCTGCCGATGGACATCTAGGTTGCTTCCATGTCCTGGCTATTGTAAACAGTGCTGCGATGAACATTGGGGTCCACGTGTCTCTTTCAATTCTGGTTTCCTCAGTGTGTATGCCCAGCAGTGGGATTGCTGGATCATATGGCAGTTCTATTTCCAGTTTTTTAAGGAATCTCCACACTGTTCTCCATAGTGTCTGTACTAGTTTGCATTCCCACCAACAGTGTAAGAGGGTTCCCTTTGCTCCACACCCTCTCCAGCATTTATTGCTTATAGACTTTTGGATCGCAGCCATTCTGACTGGCGTGAGATGGTACCTCATTGTGGTTTTGAGTTGCATTTCTCTGATAATGAGTGATGTTGAGCATCTTTTCATGTGTTTGTTAGCCATCTGTATGTCTTCTTTGGAGAAATGTCTGTTTAGTTCTTTGGCCCATTTTTTCAGTTCTCTCATACTTACTAAAAATATATATATATATTCTGGTATTATTCCCTCAAACCTATAAGCCCAGTCCAATAATAATAAAGATATCAAATTTATTATAAAAATTTCTGACCCCATTGTGTAAACTTATACACAAACTCTCTTTCCTATCATAGCTAATTTGTGAGAGTTGTCGCCACTCACTGTTGTACTTCCTTACTTTCAATTTACTCTTCAGTTTATATATATAGTCTGGTTCTAACCCTGCTACTCCACTGATTCTGATTTTGGCAGTCTTCTCTTGGCTAACAGCCTTTCCTTGGCTACATATAAAGGACATTTTTTTAGCTTTTGACTCACTTAATTACCCAGTATCATTTAACATAGTTGTCATTCTTGAAATATACTATTCTCTTGGCTTCCCTCCTGGATTTCCTTGTACTTCTCTTGTTACTTTTTTCCTCAGTCACTTCTGTAAACTTCTCTGAACCTGCCCATCTTTTAAATGTTGATGTTCTTTAAGGGCTCTATCCTGAGCCCCCTATTAATATTGCCTCTATTCTTTGTAATTCAGTTACTTCTGTGATATTAAATACCAACTATGTGCTTAAGACTACCAAATATATATCCCCAAGTGTCTTTCTTTAACTCCTATGAATACCACCAATTTCCCACTGAACATTCATGCTTAAATGTAATATAGGCAATTCAATCACTTCACAATCTGCCCCTTGCTTACCTCTCCAATGTAGACTCTCTCTTTTCCTCCTATCTAACACTGTATTGAACTCAGTTCAGTGAATGTACCCTGCTTTCTCACAACAATACTCTGTTATGGTCTAGGTTTCATCTTAGAGGTCACTTTCTCCAGAAAGTGTTCTTTTTCTCCTAACTGTGGATTTTTTTCTCTCCTCTTTGCTCTCAAAACACTCTGTTTCTCCTCTCATTATATTTAATACAGTTGTTGTTACCTGTTTGTTTTCTTCTACTAGACTGTAATCCTGAAGAAGGTAGATACCATTAACTATCTTGTTTCCATTCGTATCCTGGTTGTAGGCACACAATACATTCATCAGATGCATACATTAATGGATTTTAGGATCAAGTCAGGCTAAAAAAGTCTGTTGTTTTCTTCTGGCAGAGTTTTTACACTGATATATCATATGAAAGCCTTGCCTATCAATTGAGTTCTCTCTCATGATGAGATATGCCAATATGAGCTAGTACAGTTAAATGGATTCATAAACAGTTGATCAATCAGATTAATGATCATGCAAACATGTAGAGAGGTTTATAGATGCAGTCCCTAAGTCTGTTTTCTATGTCCTATCGTATTCAAAATGTTCTATTATCTACTTCTTTAAAGGCAGAGAAAACCACCTTATGAAATAGTCAGGTGATGTAAAGCTGCGGCTGCTGCTAAGTCACTTCAGTCGTGTCCGACTCTGTGTGACCCCATAGACAGCAGCCCATCAGGCTCCCCTGTCCCTGGGATTCTCCAGCCAAGAACGCTGGAGTGGGTTGCCATTTCCTTCTCCAATGCATGAAAGTGAAAAATGAAAATGAAGTCGCTCAGCCGTGTCTGACTCTTAGCGACCTCATGGACTGCAGCCCACCAGGCTCCTCTGTCCATGGGATTTTCCAGGCAAGAGTACTGGACTGAGGTACCATTGCCTTCTCCGAATGTAAAGCTAGGTGGGAGATTTATTTAAAAATGAATAATATCCTTATATTTTGAATTGGTCTTGATAATTTAGAATATTAATGGATTAAAAGTTACATATTTTCATTTCATAGGGATTAGTATAAAGCTGCAATTTAGGAAAAAAGTCATTTAATTTCATTTAACATTCAAGAAGAATGGGCTTTATATTTACTATGTTCTAGTCACTGGTGCTGAAGATGCAAAAAAGAATAAACCATACTTCCTGCTCTTGAAATGGCTATTGTCTAATGAGTATGTTGAATTTAGATCATGACATGTAATAGTCTCATTACATTTTATATACTCTATGTAGAGGATATTTTGTGCTATTCTGGGCATCATATTAATTTTATAGCATATCTTGATATGAATTTTAAATATATAAATTGTATTTTCTCAGGATAGTTTAGATTATGCTGTTATCATAATCCCCAAGTGTCGGTGGTTTATAACAGGTTATACCATGTTGACTGGGAGCTCTGTTATACAACTTCTCATTCTGTGACCCAGAGTGATGGAGCAACCATTATCTTAAACAACACCATTTACTGTGGCAGAGGGAAAGATAGCTGTAGAAGGTATCATGTTGACAAATAAATGCTGTGGCCTGATAGAGTAAAACACAAGTGTGAACAATGACCTTTCATCATAAATAATTGACCAGAACCAGTCACATGCCTCACCAATCATGATGGATCCAGGAAGCTCAATCCTATTATATGCCTGAAGGCATATATAGATTTTTCCCATTATATATGGGATCATATTTGTTTTTCATACATCTTGCAGATCTACCCATATCTATGCATAGCTGTCTACCTCAGTCTCTTCAGTAGTATTTCATAGTATGGATAGAGTATACTTTATTCAACCATTCCTGTATGGAAAGTATTTATTCCCAGATTTTCACCATTACAACATCCTGCATTGACCATCCTTGTACATGTATATATTTCTGTGCATATGTATTTGGATTTCTATAGATAGTGTAGAATCCTAGAAAAGGAATTCCTGAGCGCTTTAAATTTTGTCAGGTACTGCCAATTTGCCTTCTAAAATGCTATACCAATTTATAATCCATAAGCAGTGTATGAAAGTATGTATTCCACTTTGGGAAGTATTTTGACACATTTGTAGAAGGAAGAAAGAGTTGGAGAATGAAGGATATAAAAACCATCTAGCAATGAGTAATGATTGAAGACTTTTTCTCTAAACAGCTTGTGAATCTTTATTTCTACTATTAGGTTTGCTGATTGGACCAACCCTGGTAAAGATTTATCCCTTTTGCCTGTGACATTTCTAGTTATATCTTAATAGTCAGAACTCAACTACATGTCCAGTCATAAGGAAGGCTGGGAGATGAAGACTCTGTTTTGGAGGACTCTGTGCCAAGCCAAAATCTGTGATTTTTATAATTACTACAGAAAGAAGACATAATAGTTTGAGACATAGTCAGTTTTTGTCATGCACTTGGACCTCTAGAGTTGCTTATAACCAATTTTTTCCTCTTTTGTTTGCTTCTCTTTTGACCCTCTTTTTCTTTTCTGCTATCTCGTAGACGTTCCTCCTCCATAATTCCTCTTATCTCTTGTTTCCCCTTCTTTATCAATATGTCAGCTTTCTGTGTCTCCATTTCCCTCATTTGATCAGCCTCTGCCTCTCTATTGTATCTCTCTCTCCATTTCTCCTCTGTGTGTATTTTTTCTCTTTCCATCTGTTTCTTTAGCCGTCTCTGTCTTCCTACTTCTGTGTTTCTGGCTTCCTTGGTTTCAGTCTCCAAGTCTCTTTGTTTTGATTTCAATTTGTAACTAGTAAAAATAATAGTAGAATGGGCTGGCATGTCATACAGCTGTTTTCATATAATAGCAAGGAGTTAAGGGCATGGGGGATAGGGCATCAAATGATTTCTTGATTGGTTGATGTCTGGACTATATAACTATTGAAGTTTTCCAAAAGTGAGTCAAATTGAGAACCAACTTTTCCTTCTGAGTAGGTAAAATCTAATTTAAATTATTGTATCTTTGTTTCCTGATTGAAAATATAGTAAGAACTCAGGGCCATCTCTATATGAATACCAGACTTCATTGCAGATGACTGTAGAATTAGAAGATATAAGATATTGAGATGAATGTGTGTTAGACAGAACTGCCTTTGAAAGTTAATTATCTTTATATATAAATCTCTGATATATTATGTGGATTGCGTGTGTGTTTATAATTTCTAATTTGTTTGAGATTATATCAACATGTATATGACTGGCTGGTCCAAATGATTGGAAGACATCATAAATAACAAAATTTTCTCTCACAAGATTGTATTAAGAAATTATATACTTGAATATTCTCTGCAACCTAGCTGATATATCTAGTTGGCTCTTTCAATTGTATCAAAATATATTCATAAGTTAAACATGTTTTGGCTTCTAGAGTCAGGAGAACACCATACAGATATTTTTAAAAAATTAACATGAACCAGAATCCTGACATGCCTAGTACTTTAAAGAGGAAGAAAGTAAAGTGGAGAAGGTAATTTACAAACTATACTTGAAAACCATTTGAGCATAACATTGTTATTACAATTATCTGTCAAAAGATTTAGTTCAATTACATTTTTGAAAACTCTCTTGTCAAGATGGCCCTCCTCGTATTAAGATTTGGTACTCAAAGGAGAGGAATACTAATACCTTCATGAGCCATTGTGCCAGTGTCTTCAGGTTTTAGAATTGCTCATGTGGCCTTTTAGAATTTTTACATACTGAACATAGGGAATCAGTAAATACAAAGCCCTCAGGGGGATATGAACTTGTATGAGGATCACTGCATATTTATAGCCACAGTAAGAGGAAGACCCTTTTTGGGGGGAGAAAAGTAATTTCAGAATAATTGAATAGCAGCATAATTGGCATATCAAATATACATGCTTCTGTACACTTTCTTCACACAGCAGTAAGTTGGTTGTAAAAACCACCAAGAGGAAAAATTTATAATGTAATAAACCTAAATTTCAGCATAAGATTTCCAGGGGATAACCTGAGCAGCTTCTGACACTTTAGTGTTTAAACACATGTGTGGAAACGTATATTGGGAATCCAGTGGTCACATTTCTTGATCAGTTACTGTATTTCAGGTTATTTGCTACTGCAGATGAACATTGCTGTGAAACTGATTGCAATGGCCTTTCTTTTTGACTGTTTGAATTGATAGTTTGGCAGATTTCCCCTTTCCATGGCAAATCTGAATCACCTACTGAACATGCTACCAAACACTCTTCTTACTTTATATTCCCTTAGCACTTAACATATACAGGTGGTTCTTTACTGTCTTGTACTTGGCTAAGCACTCTAGTATGCATGCATATTAGACAGCAAGAAATGATGTTTTATAATCCTACACATGGTTTATGAGTCCTCTAGTATCTTATTACTAGGGCAAATATAGTTTACTAGTGGTTAACAGCTTGGACTTTGTAGTCTTAAAGAATTAAAATTGAATCCTTTCTTCCTTAATTTACTATTGTTGTGGCCTTCGATAAGTCACAAGTGTCAGTTTTCTGAAAAGTAAAATGAAGATAATAATAGCTCACAAGGTCATTAATAGGTTACAGTTCAATGCATTGTCTGGCACACACAAAATGCTCAATAAGTTATTATCATAAAATGTAATAGTTATTCATCAAAGTTTGTTAAATTAATAAATGCTTCTGTGGAAATAGATTAGCAAATATACAGATTAAAAAACTCAACACATTATTTTTCTAATCCCCACTGACTTGAATTGACAAGACAGGATGTATATGGAATAATTTTGTGGTTAACATATTCAATTCCAATAATGATTTTGCTAGTTGAAGTCAAGCATTAAGCATTTTATTTCACAGATAATAGGAAGGAGTCAATTAAATAAGGAAATAGAGGTATTTTTGTCAGCTATTTTCTACTCTTAATATCTCTGAATAACAGATATGAAATATAGTTCTTTGGGTGAAAATTGTAACTACTGGGTAAAGTAATATTTTTAAAAGTCTTTTTCAAAGAATCTTTAATTTTGTCATCGATGAAATATTGGAATCCATAAAATGATATTCTATCTTGGCAAATTATAGCCCTTACAAACTGTCAACTTTTAGATAGAAATAGTAAAGATACAATCATGAATAAGATGGGTTGAGGGTAGGGAGAATATGGAAGACTCCTAATATCTAACCAACAAGGTTGAGTTGGTGAGTGAGTGAATACAGTTGGAGGAACTAAATCAGAGATGAACCAATAGCCAATGTTCTTATAAAAGTCACTGGGGGTGTGATATAAATTCTAAAAAAATTTGAGACAGGATAGGAGAACTGGAATGTGCCTGCTGCTGCTGCTGCTAAGTCACTTCAGTCGTGTCTGACTCTGTGTGACCCCATAGATGGCAGCCCACCAGGCTCCGCTGTCCCTGGGATTCTCCAGGCAAGAACACTGGAGTGGGTTGCCATTTCCTTCTCCAATGCATGAAAGTGAAAAGTGAAAGTGAAGTCGCTCAGTCGTGTCCGACTCTTAGCGACCCCATGGACTGCAACCTACCAGGCTCCTCCGTCCATGGGATTTTCCAGGCAAGAGTACTGGAGTAGGGTGCCATTGCCTTCGCTTATGGTTCAGAAAAAATTTGAATAATGAGCCTTCTTTTGAAAGCACAGTGCATACATAATCTTTTGAGCTAGAAATTGGACAGTTGTTATAAAACAAAGAATTGTGTGGAGCTTACAATGGCATTTTCAGTCTTGGTATAGGATCTCTCCGAAAAGCAGACCCAAAGACAAAAATTAGTTTATTAGAGTTTCTCAGTGGCACAGTGGTAAAGAATGTGCCTGCCAATGCAGGAGATGATGGTTTGATCCCTGGGTTGGGACAATCCCTAGAAGTAGGAAATGGCAACCCACTCCAGTATTCTTGCCTAGGAAATCCAATGGACAGTGGAACCTGGCAGGGTGCAGTCCATGGGGTTGCAAAGAATCGAACATGACTGAGCGGACAGTTTATTTGGGAGGTGATCTCAGCAAGTACTGAAAGGGAATGGCAAGGTCAGAGTAGAAGGGAGAAAAATCAGAGTGTATTAATGAGCAGTTTGCCACTTAAACCTACTGGAACATTCCAAGAGGTGAGAAAGCTGGACTATTTATTCACCAACTCCTATCATTGAATGGGAATCACTCATGGTGTATTAACAACTTGGAACTTCCAATCAGCCTCCTATGCTATTCAAGCTACTTTTGCAGATAGAGAAGCACCTCTGGCAAAGACACATAGGAATACTTCTATGCAGATGACTCTTGGGAGGGCCAAGAGGATATGAGTATGGTACCAAGAGAGTCTGCTACAGCAGAAGGTGGGCACATCTCAGATTTGAATAATTGTTTATTAGATAATGGACTCTGGCTCAATGGTAAATAATCCACCTGCCAATGCAGGAGTTCTGAGTTCGGTCCCTGGCTTGGGAAGATCCCCTGGAGGGGGAAATGGGAACTCACTCTTGGGATTCCCAAGTATTCTTGCTTGGGAAATCCCATGGACAGAGGAACCTGTCAGGTTTTGGTCCACAGGATCTCAAAAGAGTCAGATATGACTTAGTAACTAAAACAACAACAGCATATTAGATAAGAGACATTCTATTTCAAATAAATGGGTAAGTTGGGGAAAACACTGAAAGCTACAATTTATTTGTATTATTAAACCCTTGATATGATGTATTCTACATTAATATTCTTTAATGTATTAAAAGATTTACTGATAACCTATCATGTGTCAAGCTCTATGATAAATGCTGAGAATATAACAGTTAATGTCTAAGTGACTGCCCTCATAGCTTACATTCTAGTGATCAAGGAGTGGGTAAACACAACCAAGCTAATAAATGTAACTGATTTATTAAGTTTCAACTCATTGAAGTATAAACATGAAATGGTACAATTTTTTCCTAATAATTGCTACTTCAAGTGCTGTACTGTCCTTCCTTTTGCCAGTAGGAGTCAGGGAAAGTAGTAAACATTTTAGTCTGATGCTATCGTTCATCAGATATTTTCTGAGTTTCATTCTGATCTTAAAGTCTTTCTCTTAGTCCAGGATCCTGTCTGATTCAAATATTGCATCATCGTTTTTTTTTCCCCAAACAGATGAGACATGTGGCTCTCATGGCTAGGAATTTGGCATGTGTGTGGTAGGTTTTCATGCGTTTACCCCTTTCCACCTCCTTTCTCTGTACTTTTTCCTTTGGTGTTTCATTGGAAAGATGTGACTGGAGAAAAGAGAGGGGAAAAATGCTTCGATTGCTTGTGTCTTTCTCCTTGGTTGGTCATAACAGCTCTTCTAGCTGTCTATGTGTGTGGCATAAATAGGTAGTAGTTACTACAGGCTAATGAGACTCTCCTCCAAGCGTCTCCTCCAGACGTTGGAAATCCCTGGCAAGATTTGATTTCCCTCAGAGTTGCAGCTGGTGGCATCATACTTTCCTCTCAGTTGTACTCATTTTGCCCCATGTTGCAAAGCCTATGACAAGAATCATCTATATACTCGATCTTATGTAGATCTTTGGTAATATGTCAAATCCAACTAGGAAAGATTGAGGGCAGGAGAAGGGTGTGACAGAGAATGAGATGGTTGGATGGCATCATTGAATCAATGGGCATGAGTTGGAGCAGACTCCAGGAGATAGTGAAGGACAGGGACAGAAATTTGGTGTGTGTTCAGGATGGGAAGGGATTAGTTTTGGCCTCCTGGTCATCTGGAAATCATCAACATACCATCTTGCCCCAGGGCTCTTTATTCCTGCCTCAGTGGTCCAAGGGAAGTCCAGCATGTCAACTGGACTTTCTTTGTTATCAAAGAAAGCCTTATCAAGTAAAGTCTTACTTTGTTATCAAAAGACCTCCTCTTCCTTCTGAGGACTCCATTTATTGATGGAGTTGGGGGGCAGTATGATAAGGAACTAGCTGCCCTGAATAGCTGAACTGGTGGCCTCAGACAACAAACTGGAATTTCCCTGAATTTAAGGTATCAGATGGATCTTTTTTGGTCAATTCTGGGAAAATAAGATACTACCCAGCTCTTGATATCATCCTTTTACTATCTAATTCTGGATCAGATTCTGCACTTTTAGGTACAAACCAATTATTGAGAAAAAAATCTTTACATGGAATTCTGGCTCTTTAAATATTATCCAGTGCCTGTTCTTTTCTTTCCACTCAAATTTGCTTACATTCATTATTTCAGGGATCACTTTGGTTTCACATTCATGGTTCCCTTTGCTGTTTTTCTATCTTGGATTTATAATGAGTCCAGTGTACCTCTTTGATGCTTACATTCTGATTTTTAAAGGATTCTAGATGAATCCTCATACAGGAACTGATTTACTGAAGTCTTAACCCAATGGGATAAATACTTAAAAACATTTTTTTCCTCAAATGCATACTGATCACACTTCAGTCAATCCTATTCCCTTTTGTGGGGTCTTTAACAATATCTCAGTTAATTCCATACTTTTCTCAGTTATTTTTCGTTTTGGAACAGTTTTATTCCAATTATTTAAAATTCAGGGCTGTTGATTCTATTTTATTATTATTTGTAAAATGATTTATTAATTTTTGGCTGTGTTCGTTGCTGCTCGGGTGTTTCTCTACTTGTGGGGGGGAGGATATTCCTTGTGGTGCAAGAGTTTCTCATTGTGTGTGGGTTTCAGGTAGTTGCGGCATGCAGGCTCAGTCGTTGCGGCTCCCAGGCTCTAGAGCACATGGGCCTAGTTGCTCTGAGGCATGTGGGATCTTCCTGGAACAGAAGGGAACCCTTTTCTCTTGCACTGGCAGGCTGATTCCCTACTGCTGAGCCACCAGAGAAGCCCCGGTGCTGTAGATTTTAAAGCATCAGTGTCAAAGTTGAGCAAAAACTATTCCTATCATGTAACTAAACACAGTACTTGTAAGTGCTAATCAGTCTTATGAATAAAACAAGCAAGGAGGTAAGCTTGTGAATGACAGAGTGAGACTTTAAGATTGGGTAGTCAGGAAAGGCCTTTTTGTGGGACTGAGACCTATAGGATGTTAAAGAATGTAAGTGAAGAGTGGGGCAGGGTATCTCAGCAGGAAGAACCTCACAATGCAAAGGTCATGAGGTAGAAACGACTAAGGTTTGTTCCAGTGACAGATATAACGATGTCCATCGTGGCTGGAGCATAGCCAATGAGGAGGAATAAGATCAAAGAGGGGGCAGCACCCTTCCTGCAGGCCCATGAAACTCTAATGAAAGGAGTTCAGATTTTACTCTAAATCCAGTGGGAAATCATTGAAAAGTTCTAAAGCAGGAAACTTCGACATGATGCAATTGTGAACTTTTGTATTTTCTTCCATTTGCATAAAAATAAAGCCAGAAATCATCAAAATGTCATTGTTTCTGTAATGTGCCTTTAAGATATGTGAAATTATAGCTGTTGCTTTGTTGAGGCCAAGATCTGTGATTCAAACTTCATATCCTTTTTTGACTTTTCAGCTGCCAAGGAAAGTGAACGATGAAGCCACCATTTCTTTTGGCCCTTGTAGTCAGTTCTGTAGTCAGCACAAATTTGAAGATGGTGTCAAAGAGAAATTCTGGTAAGTGGTTGGCAACTTCTCATGATTTGGTCAAAAATATATGCTTTTTTGTGAGCATCTAGAGAGCATCTGGGTCTTTTAACTATGAATATCTTTAAACAGAATCACTTGTAATCCAGCTATGTTGGAAAGTAGCCAAAGCAAAAATGAGATTTTAGCCTACCACTGAGAAAATGTTGGGAAACCAGTGGAATTTTGTTCAACTTCAATGGCAGTATACTCTCAGTGGACGATGATTGGTTCAGGGCCTTTTTAGGTTTGGTTACATTTGCTAGTGAATATACACCTGGGAGTGAACATTTGCAAAGGAAATGGTTTCACAGGAAACCTTTCAAAATATATGTTCTTTGTCTCCTAATTGCGTCTGCCACGTTACAGTTTAAATGAAAGCTTTTGACAAATATCAGTGAGCTTTAGTTCTTCACATCTTCACATTTGCACCAAATCCCTAACAGGCAGAGGTTTAAAGCTTCCAAGTTTGGACATATTAGCTAATTGCTTGAAGAGGAATTTCTTGAGAAGAAATATCTTTCCTAGAATATGGTGGTCTGGCAGGCAGCCATAATTGTACTGAGAGATTAGCTGTAGCCAGTAGATATCCCAATCAAAGTTTAATCATTGTTTAATAACACTGGGATATATGTCTTTCAGCTTTGATTATACATTTTAGCTATAATTACAAACCATGCATGAGATTTTAAGAATTGATTTTCTGTCTGTAGTCATTCCAGTAAGACAGTGAGGACTGTATTATTATGTGGAAACAAAAGACTACAACGGGGTTTTCTGCTGGCTTCTAATTCAGTTATATCCTAGAATTAAATGTATAGTTTTTACTTTCTCATTAAGTGTAAAACCCAGGCAATAAGTACGTGCCTATTTTTCAAAGCAATAAATACTCACAGGAGCTTGGAATTTGGTTAATACTTGTTTTCTAAGGTGAGAATACTTCATAATTCAAATTGCTAAAGAATAGTATTGTTCTTCAGTTGATAGTGTATTAAGAAGTCTTCACAAAAGTGGTTCACAGGTAATACAATAGAGTAACACTACTGAAGTCCAAAGGATTCTGAAATGGTAAAGATAGGAGAATATATTGGCTTTTCCTTTCCTATTAAATACTTAATATATGTCTTTAACATTTATTTCTGTATTGGGACTCTCTTTCAGCTGTATTTGTGTTTAACACTTTACCTATAGTATCTTCAACTTGGCATATTTTATGCAACAGTCTTTCCTTGCCTTGCTTTGAAGTCACATTTTCACTTTCAATCTTGGCTCAGATTGATTATTGCTAAAATAAAATACTTGGAGATATTCCTTACTAGCAATGTAGCCTATTGAACTGGATCCCATTTTCCTCACTTGGTTATATCATAATGTCTGTAGCAGAGTCTGAAAGCAAAAAAAAATTGAGAGTTTAAAAAGCCATCTATATTATGATAACTTAATTCGAGTAAAATTCTATCTGAAAAACAAAAATAAGTGGCTACCTGTGTATGCTGTCTTGTTTTCTTGATTTGCTTGTTGCTTATGAAGAAGGATGCTGTTAAAATACACATATATATATACACACACACACACAGATATAGTTATCATTGATGTGCAGGTGTCCTTAAAGATCAACTTTTTAATGCTTTGCCCCTTATTCTTTACTCATCAGCTGTGAGACTGGCTTTGTGTTCTTAGCTTTGTCTTCTTAGTATGGGCAAGTGGTGTCATACCTTCAGTGAGCTTTATTGAAGAAACATCCCCAAAGATAGTCCCCTTAGAGTGAATGTGTTTGACTGATTTCAGTCTCCCCTTGCCCATCTGTTTACCTTCAGCTAACTCCTAGGATATATAGTAATTATAATATTGGTATAAAACTTTTTGTACAGATCTGAGCAGTGGACATGGCTTGAATACAGTTGGTCTTTTTTCCTACAGCTTCTTGCTTCTATTTACAGGAAGAAAGGGAAGACTAATAGGTTGATGTTGGGTTGTGCATATCTGTGTTCTTTTTTATTTCAAAATTTGGAAACAAGAAATAAGCATGGAATGGGTAAAAGACATCCTAAGTTGATGAAAGGGGCTTCCCAGGTGGCTCATTGGTAAAGTGGTAAAGAACTGTCAATACAGGAGACGTGAGAGACAGAGGTTTGATCCTTGATCCTTGGGGTGTGAAAATTCTCTGGAGAAGCAAGTGGCAACCCACCCCAGTATTCTTCTCTGGGAAATCCCATAGACAAAGGAACCTAGCATGCTATAGTCCATGGGCTTGCAAAAGAGTTGGGTATGACTTAGTGGCTAAAAAATAGCAATAATAAAGTTGATGAAAATGGAGGTCCTTTGGAGCAGTTCTTTTCACTCTTTCCCTATATTTAGCCACTTTCATCATAACCCCTGTCCTAGCGCCAATACTGCTGTTAATATTGCTTTATGTAGAAAATAGAATTATTTGCATTCTCATTATGGTGGTCCTATTTGAGTTGGCCTTATCATTTGATGAACATTAAAAGTTGCTCTGGCAAATATGTAGTACAAAATTTTGTTTCATAGAGTCTGTGAGGTCCTTTGGCCTTTGCCAGTTAAAGAAATCTGGATGAAACTTGCATAGTTGTTAGTAGAATAACCAGCAGAACTTTTATTTTATCCCCTTATTTCTTTTCTTAAAGTCAAAAAATGAAAAATGATTGTGCCCTTTACTCATTAACATTTATAACTGTTTAGTGCCAGATGTGGCATCAGTTATACTGATTTCTGTGCACTTCATTATAAACAGGGATCCCTTTCACTAAGATCCTATAAATACTTATGCCAAGTACCTCCATATGCATAAAACAGACTACCAAGGAATGGAAGTTTCTTTTTCTGTACTTGTCAATCAGGCAAAATAATAAAAGATTCAATTAAGAAAAATCTAGTCTGGGCACATTGAAACAAACCTCCTGTTTTTTGATATTAGGCAACTTTTAGAAGCCACAGCAAAGGTTATGCTTTTAGGTAATGGCCATTCACACTAGCTAAACCCAGTCATCAACCCTTGCTTGGGAAACAGTAAAGATGACTCTGAGATTGCATCTAGAGCTTGGTTGCATTAGAACATACTAAAATGCACAGCATCTAATTTCAAGGATTATAAAGTGTGGGCTTGTCATCTTCCTCACAGAATACTCATGAGGTCCTGCAGCACTGGCCTTCTCTAAATTTAGTACTAAATAGATAAGGTCATTTAGAAAGTCTACTCTAATGAAGAAATATGTTTACTTAAAGTTGTCTTTATGGCAGGGAATTGGCTAATATCACGACAAAGGCTAATGGCAGAAATATCTAGTAGAGGACTTTTAATTGTGTGAAATTAATTTTTAATAGGATGCATGGGGAAATAACTCTTTCTCAAGAAGAGATCATGTGGGGGCTTCTATTTAACTATTTTGCCTAACCTGAAATATTATGTTCCTAGGGTATACATGTACTTTATTTAGCGGGGTGGGGGAGCAGGACAGGCATTAACTTGTCCACTTTGCTTTTTTCTTGCTTTTGCTGCTACTGCTGCTTATGCAATTTTGGAATTCAGCTCTCCTAGCCTGGATTGCTTCATTAGAAGGAAAAGAAATAGGGTTACCAATTTGATGAGAGGGTTTGTTTAATTCTGAACCCAAATTTGGTCATCTTGCAGTCAGTACATCTGGAGGATGACCATAATAAAGCTATTTTTTCAGTGATTTAGTGTTTTAAGTAAACTGAAGAGGTACCAAGATATCTTAAACAGCTACAGAAACATAGTCCCTTGTGGTAATGAGGAGGTGAAGGCCTCTTGGCACAAGGTGGGTGATTTTAGATACATTTTGGATTGATTTGATGAGGGTTCCTTTTTTGCCATGTCAAGTATTTTTTATTTTTATTTTTTATACAGTATTGGAATTTGTAGGTACTATGTTGTAGAGATACTGAATTCTGTTATGTTTCTCTAAAGGGTATTGGTGGATTAACTCAGATGACCATTATATCTACTATTGTGGGCAAGAATCCCTAAGAATAAATGGAGTAGCCATCATAGTCAACAAAAGAGTCTGAAATGCAGTACTTGGATGCAGTCTCAAAAAAGACAGAATGATCTCTGTTCATTTCCAAGGCAAACCATTCAGTATCATGATAATCCAAGTCTATGCCCCAACCAGTAATGCTGAAAAAGCTGAAGTTGAATGGGTCTATGAAGACCTACAAGACCTTCTAGAACTAACACCCCAAAAAGATGTCCTTTTCATTATAGGGGACTGGAATGCAAAAGTGGGAAGTCAAGAAACACCTGGAGTAACAGGCAAATTTGGCTTTGGAGTTCAGAATGAAGCAGGGCAAAGGCTAATAGAGTTCTGCCAAGAGAATGCACTGGTCATAGCAAACACCTTCTTCCAACAACACAAGAGAAAACTCTACATATGGACATCACCAGATGATCATCACTGAAATCAGATTGACTATATTCTTTGCAGCCAAAGATGGAGAAGCTCTATACAGTCAGCGAAAATAAGACCGGGAGCTGACTATGGCTCAGGTCATGAACTCCTTATTGCCAAATTGAGACTTAAATTGAAGTAGGGAAAACCACTAGACCATTCAGGTATGACCTAAATCAAATCCCTTATGATTATACATTGGAAGTGAGAAATAGATTTAAGGGACTAGATCTTATAGAGAGAGTACCTGATGAACTGTGGACGGAGGTTCATGACATTGTACGGAAACAGGGATCAAGACCATCCCCAAGAAAAAGAAATGCAAAAAGCAAAATGGTGGTCTGAGGGGGCCTTACAAATAGCTGTGAAAAGAAGAGAAGCCAAAAGCAAAGGAGAAAAGGAAAGATATACCCATTTGAATGCCGAGTTTCAAAGAATAGAAAGGAGAGATAAGAAAGCTTTCCTCAGTGATCAGTGCAAAGAAATAGAGGAAAACAATAGAATGGGAAAGACTAGAGATCTCTTCAAGAAAATTAGAGATACCAAGGGAACATTTCATGCAAAGATGTGCACAATAAAGGACAGAAATGGTATGGACCTAACAGAAGGAGAAGATATTAAGAAGAGATGGCAAGAATACACAGAAGAACTGTACAAAAAAGATCTTCATGACCAAGATAATCACGATGGTGTGATCACTCACTTAGAGTCAGACATCCTGGAATGTGAAGTCAAGTGGGCCTTAGAAAGCATCACTATGAATAAAGCTAGTGGAGGTGATGGAATTCCAGTGGAGCTATTTCAAATCCTAACAGATGATGCTGTGAAAGTGCTGCACTCAATATGCCAGCAAATTTGGAAAACTCAGCAGTGGCCACAGGACTGGAAAAGATTAGTTTTCATTCTACTCTCAAAGAAAGGCGATGTCAAAGAATGTTCAAACTACTTCATAATTGCACTCATCTCATACACTAGCAAAGTAATGCTCAAAATTCTCCAAGCCAGGGTTCAGTAGTATGTGAATCGTGAACTTCCAGATGTTCAAGCTGGTTTTAGAAAAGTCAGAGGAACCAGAGATCAAATTGCTAACATCCACTGAATCATCAAAAAAGCAAGAGTGTTCCAGAAAAAACATCTATTTCTGCTTTACTGACTATGCCAAAGCCTTTGACTGTGTGGATCACAATAAACTGTGGAAAAGTCTTAAAGAGATGGGAATACCAGAGCACCTAACCTGCCTCTTGAGAAATCTGTATGCAGGTCAAGAAGCAACAGTTACAACCGGACATGGAACAACAGATTGGTTCAAAATTTGGAAAGGAGTACGTCAAGGCTGTATATTGTCACCCTGTTTATTTAACTTATATTCAGAATACATCATGAGAAACGCTGGGCTGGAGGAAGCACAAGCTGGAATCAAGATTTTCAGGAGAAATATTAGTAACCTCAGATATGCAGATGACACCACCCTCATGGCAGAAAGCAAAGAAGAAGGAATGAGCCTCTTGATGAAAGTGAAAGAGGAGAGTGAAAAAGTTGGTGTAAAGCTCAACATTCAGAAAACTAAGGTCATAGCATCCGGGCCCATCACTTCATGGCAAATAGATGGGGAAACAGTCGGAACAGTGGCTGACTTTATTCTGGGGGGCTCCAAAATCACTGCAGATAGTGACTGCAGCCATGAAATTAAAAGACGCTTACTCCTTGGAAGGAAAGTTATGACCAAACTGGACAGCATATAAAAAGCTGAGACATTAGTTTGCTGACAAAGGTCTGTCTAGTCAAAACTATGGTTTTTCCAGTAATCATGTGTGGTTGTGAGAGTTGGACTATAAAGAAAGCTGAGGGTCGAAGAATTGATGCTTTTGAACTGTGGTGTTGGAGAAGACTCTTGAGAGTCCCTTGGACTGCAAGGAGATCCAACCAGTCCATCCTAAAGGAAATCAGTCCTGAATATTCATTGGAAGGAGTGATGTTGAAGCTGAAACTCTAATACTTTGGCCACCTGATGTGAAGAACTGACTCATTTGAAAAGACCCTGATGCTGGGAAAGATTGAAGGCGTGTAGAGAAGGGGATGACAGAGGATGAGATGGTTGGATGGTATCACCGACTCAATGGCCATGGGTTTGAGTAAACTCTGGGAGGAGGTGATGGACAGGGAGGCCTGGCGTGCTGTGATTCATGGGTTCACAAAGAGTTGGAAACAACTGAGTGGCACGTACTGAATTGAACTGAAAGGGTATTTGTGTTTGTTCTAACAGCAGTTCAAGTAGTAATCTAGAATTTTTGCTGCTTAGTTGAATGCTTTGTTAGAATAGATGAATAGAAAAGCCAAAACATGTCCTGAACGTCTATAACTTGGTGGGACTCAATCTGTAATCTTTTTTTGCCCTGTCAATCTTATCATGACTTGACTCAAGGCTTTGTTGGGGAGGGTGTAGTATAGACCCTATCTATGGCATAGTTCTTTCTTCTAAAGCAGGATCTTTCTGGAATCTTAGTTGAATGCTCAGATATCAATAAGGTATTCCCCAGCAGTGTTTGTCCTCTAATATCACTGTTTTATTATTAACCTTGTAGTAGTGACACTGTGATTAAAAGACTACCAGTCATACCCTGTGCATGTTCAGCTCAATGTTCAGCCAGGGGCTCAAAGAGAACCCCCTTACAGATTCCATAAGCTTCCCTTAGTGAACTCTCTCCTTTTATGGAAGGTACCAGCTGTTTTACCTTTCCTGATCTCTACAGCTTCAGCAGAACTTCTAAGCTGTAAGGACTTCGACTCACTGTGCTATTGTTGGGGAATTGTCTCCAGGTGGAGAGCTGGTTTAATTGTGGACCTTACCACATGAGTTTTTCTTTTCTTTGAGATCATAATCTTGCATGGTCTGAAAGCGGTTGTTTCACATATTTTGTCCACTTTTATCATCACTTTCTGTGGATAGAGCTAGTCTAGTTCCAGTTTATATCATCATGGCTTGAAGTGGAAGTTGCCCTGTTACTTTTTGATACCCCATCATTCTTTTAGTACTTCCTTGCTTTTTGTCATTAAGATATGCCAGGGTTACCTTCATATTTTATCTGCCCTAGCTTGGGAATGAGCCATTTTCCTGATTTCTTCCAGTGAATATGGTATTTAGAAATATTTTTAATTGTGATCTAATTCTGATACTTCTGATTCAAATATATGATAGGGTTCTTCTTCACTTTTATCCATTCCATATTTTTATCTCCTTTTCCCACAGTGGGAATCCTCATTCTCATCAACATTGATGTACTTGCTTATTTTGACTTCAGTTCATTCAAAATGATTTCAAAACTACTACACCAAAAGAACTACCAACAATAAACCTATACTAAATTAAGTATATTTTACAAATATTTTTATCCTTAGAATTCATCGTACTAAGTCTGTATAGTCAGTGTTATGTTAAAAAAAACTTGAATTAATTTTCTCTGTGATTATGTTAGTCAATATGTAAATAAGTTAATGTGTCTCTACCCAATTAGCTTTTTTATCTTTGATTAAATTTTTTAATACATAGAACATTTACATGACTGAAAATTCAGTTATAAAAAAGGAATTAAGTGAAAGAAATCTCATTCCTGTACCTGTTTCTTGCACTTGGTCACACACACAACTATTTGTAATTAATTTCTTTAGCTTCTGATATTTCCTTCCTTTCTTTCATAAACCAATTTTTTTTTTTAATTTTTCCTTACTTCATACTTAAAATGTAGCAACTTAACTATTTGCTTGATTTTTTAACTTACTATATCTTGGAAATCAAGTACTGGAATTGTTTTGATAGTTTTATTATTACAATAGTATATTATGCTTAATAAAAGTTCAAAGAATAGCAAAATTTAAAAATGCTCTTATAATTTTATTCCCAGAGGTAACTAATAATTATATTTCATATAGTTTCTTCCAGATAGTTTATTTGGGTATATATCATCTATTAATATTTTTCAGACTTAGACTCATTTTCCAACTTGATTTGTCATGTATTTTTGATATTTATACCTAGAATCTCTAATTTTTGGCAATGCATATTTAACTCAAATTTAAATACTGTGCTGTTTTCCATTGTGTGGATTAATTATAAATTTAAATCTGTGCTCTATTTATGGAGGTTAAGTTTTTATCCCTAGGTTTTTGCTATTCCAAAACAATGGTGGAAGGATGATCCTACAACATAGATCTTAGTTCACTAGAAGAAAAAATGTTTTTGTAGGAGAGACCATCAGTAGTGGACATATTGGATAGATTTTTTTTTATTTAAAATTTTGAAAGATGCTGAAAATTGCCCATCAGTGTCACTGTACCAAATTTCTATTTCCACCAACAGTATATCAGAGTTCTTTTCTCATTACACATTTATTAACTGTGTGTGGTCAGTTAAAAAATTTTTTTGCTAATCTAAATTCAAATGAAAAACACTGTTTTTAAAATCATTATATTGATTGTTTTTTGTTTGTTTACTGAAATCACCATTGTTGGCTATGATGAATATGTTTCTTGGGTTCAAAGACTATTATAAGTGTGTGTGTATGTGTGTGTGTTTATGAGAGAGAGAGAGTAAAATCAGCAGAACAGTTCATATGGAAAAATCTCTGGTCATTCTATTCAATTAGGCAACAAAACATGGCAGAGGAAGAGGGAAATATGTGAGTTAAGACCTAAGATCATTGTTTTGGTTGGTGTACAGCATCAACAACATCTGATGTGATTGAAATATAAAAGTCCTTTATGAAACTGGTCCTCTTTAAATGAAAATGTGTGGATAATTAAGCTAATTAAAATACTTAATGAATTAAAAGCTGGAAAGCAATTCCATGTGGGGATCTTGTCCAGCTCTGTAGCATAATCCAAATATAGAAGTTACCAAGCTTGGTATCATGTTGAATTTATTACTGTCCATAAGGGGGAAGAATGAAAAGAAAGTAAGAATAAATTGAGCATTCTATTAATTTTGATGTTGGGATTTAGCCCATCCACAAGAACAGCCAAGAACTTCAGTGAATGGGCTCCATTCAACACTTGTTTTGTAATGAAAGGATATTGTATTTGCCAGAGTGGAGAGAAGCTTTGAGTGCCTAAAATTTCTGCTAGGGTAGTTTCTATCATGCATGAATGCTCAATTGCCTCAGTTGTGTCTGACTCTTTACAACCCCATGGACTGTAGCCCACCAGGCTCCTCTGTCCATGGAATTCTCCAGGCAAGAATACTGGAGTGGGTTGCTATTTTCTCCTCCAGGGTATCTTTGCAACCCAGGGGTCGAACCCACAAGTTTCTATCATAACCCAACTCATATAGGCATGTCAGGCTAAAGTGCATTCCTTCTGGCTCTGTTGACTTCTACAGGTGTGATTTGCCCCCAAATGAAGTATGTATTCTGCAAAAATACACCATTGATGCCTATTGTAGTTTAGTCTTTGGGGAAAGCTGGCATCCAGAGATTTCTTAAAATATGTTTGACACCTTCAGTCCATTACAGGAATAGTGAATATGCAAGTTTAAACTTTTGTTCATATTCTGATCCTTGCCCTATTTTTGCTTTCATACATTTGTCTGAAACTATCATAGAGAAACACATTGTTTTTGATGATTGCATCAGAACTATTCTACAAAAGAAATGCCTTGAAATTCAATGACCTTGCCCCAGGCTTAGGAGAGTCAGGCCCTGCTTCTTTGGATATAACTTAGGACAGTTATATTTTACGTGTGCTCTCCCTAAATGACTACAGACAAGAAACACATGGTTTCAAGAGGCACCCACTAAATTCTTGAGATGGGTGATGTATATTTGGCATCACTGCTTTGGAGAGAAGTGAGACAGTAGTTGCCTGGAAATAAATTCTGCTAAGGATTGTTTTAGACATGTGGCATTTATTAATTTACCAAACCTACAGGCAGACTGTGTAAAAGCTCCTGTGTTAGACACGTGCCAGC
Organism: Bos javanicus; assembly: GCF_032452875.1. Classification (NCBI taxonomy): domain Eukaryota; kingdom Metazoa; phylum Chordata; class Mammalia; order Artiodactyla; family Bovidae; genus Bos; species Bos javanicus. The sequence goes on from NC_083897.1 coordinate 55,129,980, forward strand.
ACTTAGGTGATCAAAAATGGACAGGGTATACTCTTTTCCCCCAATTAATTCAATAAATAATAGGGAAAGGGAGACACTAACATGCAATAAGTCCTACTATATGCCAGGCACTTTCTATACATTATCTCCTCATGCAGAGATACTGAGATAGGTCCTACATGAATTAGTAGGTCCTACATTGTCTCATTTTACCAGTTGGGAAATGAAGGCATAGAACAGCTAAGTAATTTGATCACTTTTATATAGCTAGTAAGGGGCAGAGTCAGGATTTAAACCCAGGATCATCAGACTCCAGAATCTCTGCCATGCTGCACCTTTGTGTGGGTAACATTATCTTCATTTTACAGATGAGAAAATCAAAACTTAGGGAAGTTAAGTTTATCTTAGGTCCCCAACTGCTAAATGATAAATCCAGGTTTAGAACCATGGACTTACTATAAAGTTCATATTCTTTGTACTGCACCACAGATATGTCTTTTTTACAGGTATAAAATACTAAGTGTAATAAAAGAGGTATCAATACAGTTCATATGAAGGAGATGTTATTCCTAGGTGATAGTCCTAGCAGAGAGATGCAAATGTATGGGTGCCTAAAATGAATGCTATTTTTGAGTACTAAGTAGCCCAGATTGTCTGGAGGGTAGTATAAGATTGAAGTCGTTAAAGAGGCATATTTGCACAGAAATGAGTAGCTAGACAGATGGTGTCTTGACTATATATCCAATTTTAAATTTATAGGAAATATATTGAGCATCTCGAAAGGAAATGTGAATTGAGGTGCCTTATGTTGGATGATGAAAGGCAAGGTTGGTGGGACCTTCTTAAACTTCTAGTGTTTCTGTTCACATGCAGAATATTTTGCAATAATAGGAAGGATCAGTCTGAGTTTTATTTTAAATTCTGAAAATATCTTCATTACATTACTGAGTAAACTATCACCTTCAATTATCAGAATGAAGTTTGTTTATATTATTCAATCTTTAGCCTCTGGGAATTAATGACTTAAAAAAAAAGGAATCTGTTTCTGGTCTTATCATTACCAGCAGGTGGCACTGTAATACATTCCTTCTATAGCTCTGAAGAGTGTCATAAGAGTATATGGCTATCTTCAGAGTTTGACTGGAGAAGGAATAACTACGACTTCTCTAGTCCCTGTGCTCTGATTGGGATCATGTTTACACACATGCATTAAACACCCTCCCCTCGCCACCTCCCCTTTGCCCCCTTTGATTCTCTAGTTTGTGAGAACTACTTAAGATTATTGCAGAACTTTCCATTTTCCCCAAAGAAGGTGATTTGAGGCATAGCTCTAGTTACTCCTTTTCAGTTAGGTGTTCAATGGCTGAAGGCAGGGCATATGGGGCTGACAGATTTTACCTTTGGCACTCCCCCAGACACTTGGCTTTTAATAGCCTTGCTGCTTTCTTTGACATCTAGCCCTCACCAAGGCTGAGCAGTTTCCAAAAGATTAACAGTTTTCATGACCTATCTCCCCTTCTTCCCTTTAGTTAGAACTACCTCATTCTTAAACAGGCAATGCTAGTTCATCTTTATACCAACACAGCCTGGTATATTAGGACACTACTGAGCATTTGACGCTATTGGACATGCTGACCTTTTTGACACTCTCTTCTCCTTTTGCTCAAGTGACACTGCTTTATTCTGGGTTTGTTCGTATCTTTCTTGCTGCTCTTTTCGGTATCAGTCATGGCCTTGCTTTCCTCTGACTATCCCTAAAAAGTTGTATTTTTGCCTGCATTTTGCCTTAATATTCCTTTTAGATACCAATTTATACTTTCTCTGAGTTTCTACTCCCTTGTTATTAACTACCCTGTTAGTGCTTCTCAACACAGGATGCATACTGTAGTTACCTGGTGAGATTTTAAAACACATTCTTGCACAGGTCTCACCCCCAGAGATACTGATTTGTTTAGACTGAAGTCCAGGCATCAGTGCCGTTTTGGTTTATTTTAACTTTAAGGTAATTCTAATTTGCAGCCAGGGATGGGCTTCTCCAGTGGCTGATTGGTAAAAATTCCGTCTGTGATGCAGGAGACATGAGTTCAATTCCAGGGTCAGGAAGACCCCTCGGAGGAGGGCACGGCAGCCCACCCCAGTATTCTTACCTGGAAAATAAGGAGCCTGGCAGCCTACATCCCATGGGGTTGCAAAGAGTCAGACACAACTGAAACAACCGAGTATGAACGTAATAACCCATACCTTTTGAGGCTTCTAGATTTAGCAGTCTAGTCTTTCTGTCTCTTCCTGGTTACATGCACTATTTTCCTGCAAGATATGCTTACTTGGCTGTCCCACAGGTACTTTGAACTCTAACTTGTTCAAAACTAAAATTTTAATTGCCTCCCTTTAAATTCCACCTTTCCACTTGTGTACCCTATCTTGGTTAAAAGGACATTATCGTATTTTGGGGCCAGAATGTGTGGTGCACTCGCAAAGTCCTTCATAATTTTCAGAGTCAGTAATTGTCAAGTTCTACTAATTTTGTTTCTAATATATCTTCAAAATCCACCTCGTTCCTTTTCATCCTACCTGCCACTGATCTAGTTCAGCCTTTCATTATTTCTCTCCGAAACACTGACAGTACTAGCTTCCTATCTTGTCTTTCTGTCTTCAGCTTCTAGTTTCTTCTACACTCATCCATTTTCTGCAATACTTGTAGATGGTATTTTTACTAGTTTGTTTACTTTTAATTATGGGTATGGTCATGTCTTTCTCCGAGGAAATAAAACTCCTTTGGCTGTCCACTGCATACAAGATAAAATCTATGTGCCTTGTGGCATATAATTCATAGTAGAAAAGATCGTTCTTAGTTTATTCTTTAATTCATTTATTCATTAAATAATTAAATAGGTCATATACCCCTCCATGCCCAAGCCACCCTGGTTAGAAGAGTTGGTTAATATTTTTCAAGCCTTCTATAATCTTGTCTACTTACTCTATCAACTATTTGGAGAGAAGTTTTGAAACATCAATGATAATTATGAATTTGTCTGTTTTTTATTTTAAAAAAGCAGTTTTCCATTCTGAGAATTTTCTCTTATGCTTTTCTTCACTCGTAGATCACTTCCCATCTTCTGTGCCTTTTGATAATCCTACTCATCTTTGAAGACCCGTTCCAAATGTCATTTTCTCTGTGAAGGTTTCCCTGGATAGCCTTCACACACGTACCTCTTCCAGGCAGAATTAATTGTCCCTTTTCTATTCTCCTGTAGCATTTTTTAAACCTCTATACTAGAACTGGTCATACTCTTATTTAGTTATCTATATGCCTGTCTGTCCCACCACACCTGTAAACTTTCCAAAGTCAAGCATTGTTTATTTGAATTCTCTGTACCTAAAAGACTGCTTTGTACATAACAGTTGATTTACAAATGTTTATTAGGTGACTGAATAAATGCTTATGAATTGCTGACAACCTAGAACACTTCTGGAGTATGGCGATTGAAGCAGAAAGTTGAATAATACTTTGAGTTATTAAGTATTCCACCTTCCTCAGTTTGGAATTGTGGCCAGAGCACAACTTGCCTACCCTCAGGCTCCTCCTTTTTTGATAGGAAGGATTTACTGTTGTTATCAGCACTCTCTGCTGCTCCGTCCTCACCCACAGAACCCACATTCACATAGAGTTTACTTTCTAACAAGCTTTCAATGTATAAACATCACTCACTTCATCTCAGTTTCCTCAATTCTCAGTGACTTGACTTATTCCTAACTCATGGACTAAGGACAGAGAGCCTGGGAGAGCATGGAAAACTTGTAGCCTGGTAGAGGGAAGGCCAGTTGCTTCATTTTTATTTTTCCTAAGAGAACATACCATCCACATGGCCTGGAAGTACAAAGCGCCTCAAGAAAACACTGTGTAAATGAATAGCCACAGTCACTTTCTGCAGTCCTGACCATGTCTGTATATGTGTGTGTGCTTAGTCACTCAATTGTGTCCGGCTCTGTGACCCCATAGACTGTAGCCCACTAGGCTCTTCTGTGCATTGAATTTTTCAGGCAAGAATACTGGATCAGGTTGCCATTTACTCCTCCAGGGGATCTTCCCAAGCCATAGAGAGAACCCTTGTCCATTGTGCCTCTTGCATTGGCAGGCAGATTCTTTACCTCTGAGCCACCTGGGTAGCCCAATCCTGGCCATGGGATCCTGTATTTAAACTTATGCCTTTACTGCAAGATATTAGATGAAACAATAGCAATGGCAAGCACTGGCAATGTGCAGGTTTTAAACACTTGTAGTGGAAACATTTTTGACAGTTTTTTTTTTTTTTTTTTCCCCTCCTTACCCAGCATATCCAGTGGAATGGCAATATAAAGGAACTAGACCCCCAGTTGTCAGGGGAGTAGAAGGGCCTGATTTTATTAGCATTCTGCTATATTGGTCAGGTTGAAGTTAGCCTTTTATAGAGCCTCTGCATCTCATCCTTCCTTTTTACTTTTGTTCAAAGAAAAGTCTTCCATATCTTTGAACTGTTCTCAGTCATTCTCTAATTTCTCCTTTGATATCAGACCCCAGACCTCTTGTACTTCTTTTCATTTTATTCATTCCCTCGGCGTCATTCGCAGATTCTTTGTGTGTCACCTAACTGCCACTTGGCCAAAGGTGTTGCTACTAATTTCAGCTTGCTTTTTACTTAGAACTAATTCCATTTTCTTAAAGAGCTAGCCAATTAGTGAGCAGATATCTAAAACCTGATTTTGAGTTTAAGAAATCTACCTTAGATCCTGATAGAATTTGAATGTCATAAAAATGAAAACTGTCCATCAAAGGGGCCTTTAGGACAGATTTTTTGACTATCCATCCATGTCCTTTTCCCTCTTCATTTTCTAGTTGTACCTTTAAATTCTGGAGTAAAGTCTCTGTTTGACAGCATAGTGTGGTTCATCAATTCATCATGCTGATTGGAAAAATGAACAGGAAGCACATCATTTATGGTGAATGTCATGACCAGGAAGTTAGAGCAAAAACATCTTCAGAGGCTTTGACAGTTCGTTGCCGGAATGGCATTTGTTTTTACAGTTGTTTTTCAGTCAGAAGTGGGCCTTTCCATTTCTTCTTCGAGTTTCTGAACTCTGACCCCAGTGTTTTGAGGCCCAGGACTTTAGGCTTCCCTCTTACACATGGAAGAACAGGGAACAAAATGAACATTTCTGTGTACTGGTTCTTCTTACCTTCCTCTTTTCTAATGTAGTTTTATGATTTTTCTTCTGTATTCTTATCCCCAAATTTTTAAATGGAGCTTGTCATACACTCTGACCTCTCAAGTTTTATCAGAACAGACTTGGATCATCAGTTTCCCTGGCTGACCCCCTCACATTTGCTTGATTCCCTTTTTGTTGTTCTTTATTAAGAGCTTTCATGCCATTTTCACATTCTTGATTATCTATATTGCTTTGACTGTCCATTTGGTAAGATGATCAGATCTTTTCCCCCATAGAGAAACTGGAGGATGGATACTTTGCATCACTTTGCATAAAATTAACATGTTAACTTTATGTAAACCCATAGGTTACAGATTAATTTACATAAACCTAGTATTCAGGAAGGTAAAGACCTTGTCAAGGAAAAGCAAATAAATCAAGACAGCTAAAACTAAGTACATTCAAGCTATCAGAAAATGGGGCGGGCAAAGAAGAACTATGGGGTAGCCACTGCTAACAGTTTTCCTCACAGCATACTAATATAGAGGGAACCAGAGAGATGACCTAATCCAATCTCCCACCAGTGCAGGAATCCCTTGTAGAACACACCACACAATGATGGTCTTGTTGACAGTTATACTTTCAGGACCAAGTGCTTAGTAAAGCATCCTCTTTAATTTTAGAAAGCCTGCAATTGTTAGGAAGCTCAAATCTGCCCTTTTGTAAACTTCCACCAATGAATCCTAGCTCTGACTCCTAGTTTCACAGAATCAATCTCATCTAGTGGATCTTAATTTAGAGTCCATGGACAGGGCTTAAATGAGCCCACAACCCCCTTGAAACCATATGGAGAATTGTGTGTGAGTGAGCGATGTATGTACTGACAGCTATCATAAAATTTTTAAATCGGAGCATATCAGTTTGAGAATATGTATAACAAACAGGTCTGGCTTCATAAGAATATGACTTGTGCAGTTGCACAGGGCCTCTTGCTTAGATGGGACCTGTAGTTGGTTTAATGCTTTGCTGTTGACATATTGAAATTCTTAATTTTTTAACAAATGATCTTGAATTTTCATTTTATACCAGGTTCCTAAAATCATGGGGCAACTACCCAATGATATGTTGTTCAGTTGCTCAGTTGTGTTCTACTTTGTGCGATCCCACAGACTGCAGCACACCAGGCTTCCCTGTCCTTCACTGTCTCCCAGAGTTTGCTTAAACTTGTTTCCATTGAGGTGGTGATACCATCCAACCATCTCATCCTCTGTTACCTGCTTCTTCTCCTGCCCTCAATCTTTCCCAGAATCAGGGTCTTTTCCAGTGAGTCAGCTCTTTGCATCAGGTGGCCAAAGTATTGGAGCTTCGGCTTCAGCATCAGTCCTTCCAATAAATATTCAGGGTTGATTTCCTTTAGGATTGACTGGTTTGGTCTCCTTGCAGTCCAAGGTACTCTCAAGAATCTTCTCCAGTACCACAATTTGAAAGCATCAGTTCTTTGGCACTCAGTCTTCTTTATGGTCCAACTCTCACAGGTAGAATGACATGAAGCTTAAACAAATCACTAAAAATTGCTAGAAAATGAGACTTTGGGTAATTCTACTTTCAGGGACCTATATCTTCCTTCTATTTATCTTCTGATGCTGCTTGTGTTTTGAAACAGTTTACCTTTTTATTTTATTTTTATTTTTTTTTCAGTTTACCTTTTTAATTTGGAGTAAAATGAGGGCACCCTCTGTTTCCTCTTTAAGTTCTGTCTAGCTTCTTGCCTGCTCCATACCAAAGAGTCTTAATCTGGAATTTATTGTCATCTTAGAATGTATCTAATTTATCAATATAATATTTCAAACCTTGAAACCATCTTAAGCTCAAAAGTGGATTGAGTCTAACTGGAGAAAATTAACAACTTTTGTTAACATTAGGAGAGTTCTTATCTTTTTCTTTTTGGATGTTTGGAATGAGAGCACAGTGAGTTCTGTCAGACCAAAACTATATTTTTAAAACAGTTCAGATGTATCCAATTTAACTTTATTAAATTTTATCTTACCTTGGTTTGTACAAAAGCTTTGAAATTGATCTTTCTTCTTTTTGATCAATCAATGCCTTTCCCCCTCAAATAAAATATTAAGTAAAGTTAATATTCTAACTCCTTATTGCCAAATTCAGACTTAAATTTGGCAGAAGAAAGGAGATAAAACCACTAGACCGTTCAGGCATGACCTAAATCAAATCCCTTAGGATTATACAGTGGAAATGACAAATAGATTCAAGGGATTAGATCGGATAGAGAGTCTGAAGAACTATGGATGGAGGTTCGTGACATTGTACAGGAAACAGGGATCAAGAACATCCCCAAGAAAAAGAAATGCAAAAAGACAAAATGGTTGTCTGAGGAGGCCTTAGAAATAGAGGAGAAAGGAAGAGAAGGAAAAGAAAAGGAAAAAGGAAAGATATACGCATTTGAATGCAGAGTTCCAAAGAATAGCAAGGAGAGATAAAAAGCCTTCCTCAGTGATCAATGCAAAGAAATAATGCTGCTGTTGCTGCTAAGTCACTACAGTCGTGTCCGACTCTGTGCGACTCCAGAGACAGCAGTCCACCAGGCTCCCCGTCCCTGGGATTCTCCAGGCAAGAATACTGGAGTGAGTTGCCATTTCCTTCTCCAGTGCATGAAAGTGAAAAGTGAAAGTGAAGTCACTCAGTTGTGTGTGACTCCTAGCGACCCCATGGACTGCAACCTACCAGGCTCCTCCGTCCATGGAATTTTCCAGGCAAGAGTACTGGAGTGGGGTGCCATTGCCTTCTCCGATGCAAAGAAATAGAGGAAAACAATACAATGGGAAAGACTAGAGATCTCTTCAAGAAAATTAGAGATACCAAGGGAACATTTCATGCAAAGATGGGCACAGTAAAGGACAGAAATGGTATGGACCTAACAGAAGGAGAAGATAGCAAGAAGAGGTGGCAAGAATACACAAAAGAACTTTACACAAAAGATCATCATGACCCACATAACCACAATGATGTGATCACTCACCTAGAGCCAGACATTCTGGAATGTGAAGTCAAGTGGGCCTTAGGAAGCATCATTACGAATAAAGCTAGTGATGGAATTCCAGTTGAGCTATTTCAAATCCTACAAGATGATGTTGTTAAAGTGCTGCACTCAATATGCCAGCAAATTTGGAAAACTCAGCAGTGACCAAAGGACTGGAAAAGGCACTTTTCATTCCAATCCCAAAGAAAGGCAATGCCAAAGAACGTTCAAACTACCACACAATTGCATTCATCTCACACACTAGCAAAGTAATGCTCAAAATTCTCTAAGCCAGGCTTCAACAGTACATGAACCGTGAGCTTCCAGATGTTCAAGCTGGATTTAGAAAATGCAGAGGAACCAGAGATCAAATTGCCAACATCCGTTGGATCATCAAAAAAGCAAGAGAATTCCAGAAAAACATCTACTTCTGCTTTATTGACTATGCCAACGCCTTTGCCTGTGTGGGTCACAACAAACTGTGAAAAGTTCTTAAAGGAATGGGACTACCAGACCACCTGACCTGCCTCCTGAGAAATCTGTATGTAGGTCAAGAAGCAACAGAACTGGACATGGAACAACAGACAGGTTCCAAATCAGGAAAGGAGTACATCAAGGCTGTATATTGTCACTGTGCTTATTTAACTTCTATGCAGAGTACATCATGAGAAATGCAGGGCTGGATGAAGCACAAGCTGGAATCAAGTTTCCTGGGAGAAATATCAGTAACATCAGATATGCAGATGACACTACCCTTATGGCAGAAAACGAAGAAGAACTAAAGAGCTTCTTGATGAAAGTGAAAGGGGAGAGTGAAAAAGTTGGCTTAAAGCTCAACATTAAGAAGACATACAGATGGCTAACAAACACATGAAAAGATGCTCAACATCACTCATTATCAGAGAAATGCAAATCAAAACCACTATGAGGTACCATTTTACACCAGTCAGAATGGCTGCTATCCAAAAGTCTACAAGCAATAAATGCTGGAGAGGGTATGGAGAAAAGGGAACCCTCTTACACTGTTGGTGGGAATGCAAACTAGTACAGCCATTATGGAGAACAGTGTGGAGATTCCTTAAAAAACTGGAAATGGAACTGCCTTATGACCCAACAATCCCACTGCTGGGCATATACACTGAGGAAACCAGAATTGAAAAAGACGCGTGTACCCCAATGTTCATCACAGCACTGTTTATAATAGCAAGGACATGGAAGCAACCTAGATGTCCATCAGCAGATGAATGGATAAGAAAGCTGTGGTACATACACAATGGAGTATTACTCAGCCATTAAAAAGAATACATTTGAACCAGTACTAATGAGGTGGATGAAACTGGAGCCTATTATACAGAGTGAAGTAAGCCAGAAAGAAAAACACCAATACAGTATACTAACGCATATATATGGAATTTAGAAAGATGGTAACAATAATCCTGTATATGAGACAGCAAAAGAGTCACTGATGTATAGAACAGTCTTTTGGACCCTGTGGGAGAAGGAGAGGGTGGGATGATTTTGGAGAATGGCATTGAAATATGTATATATCATATATGAAATGAGTCACCAGTCCAGGTTTGATGCAAGATACTGGATGCTTGGGGCTGGTGCACTGGGACGACCCAGGGGGATGGTATGGGGAGGGAGGAGGGTTCAGGATGGGGAACACATGTATACCTGTGGCGGATTCATTTTGATATATGGCAAAACCAATACAATATTGTAAAGTTAAAAAATAAAGTAAATTAGAAAAAGAAAGAAAATAAAATAGCTGAACTAGAAAAAAAAAAAAAGAAAGAAAACTAAGATTATGGCATTGGGTCTCATCACTTCATGGCAAATAGATGGAGAAACAGTGGAAATAGTGGCAGACTATTTTTGAGGGGGCTCCAAAATCACTGCAGATGGTGACTGCAGCCATGAAATTAAAAGACGCTTGCTCCTTGGAAGAAAAGTTATGACCAACCTAGACAGCATATTAAAAAGCAGAGAAATTACTTTGCCATCAAAGTTCCATCTATTCAAAGCTATGGTTGTTCCTGTAATCATGTATGGTCGATGTGAGAGTTGGACCATAAAGAAAGCTGAGCGCCAAAGAATTGATGCTTTTGAACTGTGGTGTTGGAAAAGACTCTTGAGAATCTTTTGCTGTCCAAGGGACAGCAAGGAGATCCAAGCAGTCCATCCTAAAGGAAATCAGTCCGGAATATTTTTGGAAGGACTGGTGCTAAAACTCCAATATTTTGGCTACCTGATGCGAAGAGCTGACTATTGGAAAAGACTCTGATCCTGGGAAAGATTGAAGGTGGGAGGAAAAGTGGATGACAGAGGATGAGATGGTTGGATGGCATCACCAACTCAATGGACATGAGTTTGAGTAAGCTCTGGGAGTTGGTGATGGACAGGGAGGCCTGGCGTCCTGCAGTCCATGGGGTTACAAAGAGGGGGCACGACTAACTGAACTGAACTGACTGAAAGTTAATATTTTTTAATATATTCTCATAGCAAATTTTATGTTTAATTTATAACATCAATCTTAGAAATGCTTAAAGTTTTTATAGCATATTTTGTTTCAGCATGTTATTAAAATAAGTTTGATAACCCATTAGTAATTTTATTGGATAAATCCACCCAGTATCCCTGGAAAGGGAAATGGCAACCCACTCCAGTGTTCTTGCTTGGAGAATCCTATGGACAGAGGAGCCTGGCGGTTTGCAGTCCATGGGATCGTGAAGAGTGAGACGTGACTGAAGAGACTTAGAATACACCAAGTATAGTTTCCCCTGAAGTTCACTAGGCAAATATGTGATTGCTCCTTGGTGACCTTGGTTTCTGCTCTGGAGGAAGGAAGATCACAGCCACCCTGCAACATGTGAGTGTGACTTGAAATAAATCCAAATTGGTCAACTGAGAATAGGTTTTGTCCTCCAAAGATAATGAAAGGAAAACAAATAAGCTCAAGGATGAAAAGTTAAAAGAACTGTAAAATGTTTTGTTTTGGAACAAGGAAGTCTAAAGCATGACTTGAAAGAGATGAGATATTTTTGATGAAGAGTTGTTTTCTGTATTCAAGAGGAATAGATGATTTAATATTTATGTTGACATTTTAAGGAATTTTCTTTTAAATTAAGGAATCATGTTCACTGTCTGTTAGAGATTCACTGACTTAAGGCAAGACATCAACTAGATGATATCTTGAGGCTTCTTCCAATACTAAGTTTCCACCCTTGGGCTTGAAATCCTACTTTTGTGGTACATCAAGAGTAGCATGGGCTTTTTGCTGATTTGCCTTTCATCTTGGACATTTTATCTTTTTTCATAATTATATGTCAGGCATATGTCCCTCTTGGGGAAGAATAAGGATAAAAGGAAAGACATCACTTGCTGAGTAGCCAGAATGACCGTCCTTAAATATCTAAGTGGGCATTGTCATTTTCAACTTTGTCATCTGCAAGGCTATATAGTTATTTCAATTTTGTTGTCACTACTCAAAACATTTTTACATCTCCTATTTGACAATTCACTTCAGAACCCATGGCATGGTAGAAATAACTCCAGTTTTGACCTAACCTTTGAGAGTGATTTTCTTCTTTAAAATAGCCAGCATACACTGATCCAGAAACTGATCTTACTAACTAGATTAGTGTAGTAATGTGTTTTCAGTGAAATCATGATATAATTGTAAAGCAATAGGATATTCCTTTGGCTTTCAACCAAACTGGATATGGAGCACAATTAAGAGACAAATTAAAAATGTATAAATATGATAGAGCCTAAAACAGTGCTACTAGGTAGAATAGATGACTGGTGACTACTTTGGTGACTAAAGGAAAGCATTTGAAATTAAAAATTCCAGATAGTCTCGTTATTATATATATAGGTGGCTCAGCAGTAAAGAATCTGCCTTCAACACAGAAGACTCAGATTTGATTCCTGGGTTGGTCAAATCCCCTGGAGAAGGAAATGGCAACACACTCCAGTATTCTTGCCTGGAAAATCCCATGGACAGAGGGGCCTGGTGAGCTACAATCAATGGGGTCACAAGAGTCAGACACAACTTAAGGAATTAAACCACCACAAATTAACAAAATAGACTCATAGAATCATGTAGTATTAGTTCTTGATATTCCTTAGAGATTCCTTTGCCTAATGCCTTCATCCCCACCTTTATCATTCTCATGTTGATGTTTGCACTGAAATGTCATTCCAAGAAGACTCCCAAGAATAGCAAATAGCTTAGTTTCCCTAGTGCTTGGTCAGTGACGAATAAGTAGTAGGCACTCAGTAAATATTCACTGAATGAATGAATAGGTGAATATATTTAGGGGTTTGGAAAACCCTGACAGAAATTACAGTGTGTCAAAATTACTATCATAAGTATTAATAATTATTCAAAACTATGGGGGAGGGGAGGAGAAGTAATTAGTTATATTTGGGCGTTTTGATTGTTGAGATTCCAGTTAAATGAGAGTTTCCCATAAATATATAAAGATGGTTCTATCCCCTCAGATATTAAAAAAGCTTTTTTTTTTTAAGGCTGTCTTTGCCATTTAAACCACATTCTAATGTGACTGTTTCTTGCTCTTGTAACTGCTAATTTGCCAAGTACCATGTGGAATTGTTTGGCCTGCTATTGCTTCTATAAGGAGTTAACCATGCTCTGGTAAGAAGAGAGCAAGTCCATGGAAAAGAAATACTCTGCTGCATATCCATCTTTCTCCTGAAGTGCCCTTCACTCTTTGAAATCTGTACTTACCACACACTGCCCCAGTGCCCAGTCCTCCCTTCCCAGCATAGCTATACCCATGGGATGTTGTTGAGACAGAGACCTGACCTCCCCTGGCCATGTGTGATGAGTTCATATAGGGTCAGATCCTAGATGAGGAATTTGGACATCTAGATTTTATTCCTGAAAATGTTACAATCTAGAAGGTTGTTCTTTTGTCACTTTTCTCCTCTGCACCTTAGGGTAATCATCTAAAAAATAATGAGGTGTTTTCCGCTAGGTCAAACTGTTTTCAAATTGGGTTTCATGCATCTGCTTTCGGTTCATTGGAGTTGTTTCAGGAGCTGATAAGGGGATTAGTGAGAGAGGCTGAGTGAGCAGGGGCTCTGGGTTTTCTCACTTTAACCACAGCATGTTTTATTTGTTTGATATGCTGTGCTTCCCTGAAAGATTTTATTTGAAAACTGTATTCTGACATTGTGAGTGCATAGAAGAGGTAATTTAGTCATCAAGGTGGTTGAAATACCTACTGTTTTGTAAGCCAATGTTACTGGCTTTGGATGTTGCTGATTGAATCGAATTGACCATGCGCCAACCTGATCCATTGCTTTAAGGGCCTATTTGGTTGGTGACCTAATGGTGGATCAACTCAGCAGTAGTGTTAGGTTAAAGATGTGGAAATTATGAGACCAGTGGTAGAGGAATCTGGTTTTCTTCCTTGTGGACACTGTGGTAGCAGATAAACAGTTCTAGACAGGACTGTGTGGAGTTCTGTTAACACACTCTTCTCCCACTCAATGCCTAGAACTAGACTTCCTATAAATGATTGCCTGCCTATAGACTGAAAGCTAAAGTGATCCAACTAACAGAGTCACCCTCAGAGTGTACACTTTATCATTTTATTATCTCTCATCCTTTCAAAACCAATCGATCCTTCACTATAAGAAGCATGATTAGTGGTCCTAATAGACTGGCAGAAAGACTCGTAGTATTCTAGAGGTGAACCAGGAAAGGGGGAAATACACTGTAATCTGAAAAGTGTGTTTTATTTTGAGGTACTCACTGATCTGTGGTTCAAAACGTGATGGGTTTTCAGTGGAAATTGCATGCTTTTTTTTCCTCAGATTTTGTTATTACTATTTAGCACTGACTGTGTGTAGCGTTTTCTATTTGCCCAGTAGTTAGGGATCATGTGCATGGTCATTGCTTTTATTCCAGCTTCACAGATGAGAAGCTAGAGGTTCAAAGAAAAATAGTTGGCCCAAGGTTGCATGATAAATCTATGGCAGAGGTGAGAGTTACCAGCATCAAGTTTCCATATGCCCTCACATATATCCTGTCATTGGTTCCAATCTAATCCTGCAGGGACTCGGTGCAGAGCTAATAAAGCCTTTCACTGAGCTACCTAGTGGCATTTACTAGAAAATGCCAAAGGGTGGCTGGTGCTTGGTTCTGATCTTTAGGGTCATCTGAAGAGCTCCTCTAGCTTGGCCTTATGGGAACAAAGCAGCAAATGCTTCAGTCTTCTTGTTGAAAAGTTGCAGGTAGGAATGATTGGCAGTGTAGCTTCTATGACATTGTTTATTTATAAAGCACCAAAAGTCAAATGTCAAGGCATGATAGAGAGACTTAGCAAAACTTGCTTTCTTTTGTTTTGCTTTAGTGAAGTGCATCTTGAACTGCCTACAGGGGTAGACTACATTCAGACTGCGCCCGACAGTACAGCTTCCACACTTTTACTTGCCCAAAAGGTTAGGGCAGCACTGTGTTTGGAGTTTTGGAGTCTCAATTCTGATAGCCAGAATAGCTTTATTTTTTCCTTCAGCTCAAAAGATCAATATTGTTTGGCTCAAAAACATTTAAAACCATTTTAAGTGGTTTAAAGACCTAAAAATAAGACATGACACCATAAAACCTCCTACAAGAGAACATAGGCAAAACACTCATCGACATAAACTGTAGAAGTATTTTCTTAGATCGGTTGCCCAAAGCAAAAGAAATAAAAGCCAAAATAAACAAATAAGACCTATCAAACTTAAAAGCTTTTGGACAGGAGAGGAAACTACCAACAAAATGAAAAAAAAAATCCTATGGAATGTGAGAAAATATTTGCAAACAACACAACCAAGTAGGGGTTAATATCCAAAATATAAGAAGAGCTCACAAAACTCAATATCAAAAAACAGAGAAATCAAAAAGGATAGAAGACCTAAATAGACATGTTTACAAAGAAGATACACAAGTGATGAACAAGCACATGAAATGATGCTCAGCATTGCTAATTATAGAGAAATGCAGGTCAAAACTACAATGAGTTACACCTCACATTGGTCAGAATGGCTATCATAAAAATGTCTACAAATGTGTAGCAGTGATTACCTTAACATTGTAAATCAACTATACTTAAATTAAAAAATTAAGTCTACAAATGATAAATGCTGAAGAGGATGTGGAGAAAAGGAACCCTCCTGCACTGTTGGTGGGAATGTAAATTGGTACAGCACTATGGAGAACAGTATGGAGGATGCTTAAAAGACTAAAAATAGAGCTACCATATGATTCTGCAATCCTATTCCTGGGTATATATCCAGAAAGACTGAAAACTTTAATTTGAGAAGACAACTGCACTCCAATATTCTTAGGAACACAATTTACAATACCCAAGACATGGAAACAAATTAAATGCCCATCAACAGATGATTGGCTTAAGAAGATGATGTATACACACACACACCACAAACACACAAAATGGAGTATTCAGTTCAGTTCAGTCGCTCAGTGGTGTCCAACTCTTTGTGACCCCGTGGACTGCAGCACGCCAGGCTTTCCTGTCCACCACCAAATCCCGGAGCTTGCTCAAACTCATGTCCATCAAGTCAGTGATGCCATCCAACCATCTGATCCTCTGTCGTCTCCTTCTCCTCCCGCCTTCAATCTCTCCCTTCAATCTTTCTTTCTTTTTCAATCAGGGTCTTTTCAAATAAGTCAGCTCTTCAGATCAGGTAGCCAAAGTATAGGAGTTTCAGTTTCAGCATCAGTCCTTCCAGTGAATATTCAGGACTGATTTCCTTTAGGATGGACTGCTTGGATCTCCTGCCAGTCCAAGGGACTCTCAAGAGTCTTCTCCAACACCACGGTTCAAAAGCATCAATTCTTCGGCACTCAGCTTTCTTTATAGTCCAACTCTCACATCCATACATGACTACTGGAAAAACCATAGCTTTGACTAGACAGACCTTTGTTAGCAAAGTAATGTCTCTGCTTTTTAATATGCTGTCTAGGTTGGTCAAAACTTTGCTTCCAAGGAGTAAGCGTCTTTTAATTTCATGGCTGCAGTCATCATCCACAGTGATTTTGGAGCCCTCAAAAACAAAGTCACTCACTGTTTCCATTGTTTCCCCCTCTATTAGCCATGAGGGATTGGGACTGGATGCCATGATCTTAGTTTTCTGAATGTTGAGTTTTAAGCGAACTTTTTCACTCTCCTCTTTCACTTTCATCAAGAGGCTCTTTAGTTCTTCGCTTTCTGCCATAAGGGTGGTGTCATCTGCATATCTAAGGTTATTGATATTTCTCCTGGCAATCTTGATTCCAGCCTGTGTTTCATTCAGCCCTGCATTTCTCATGATGTACTCTGCATATAATTTAAATAAACAGGATGACAGTATTCAGCCTTAACACACTCCTTTTCCTATTTGGAAACTGTCTGTTGTTCCATGTCCAGTTCTAACTGTTGCTTCTTGACCTGCATACAGATTTCTCAGGAGGCAGGTCAGGTGGTCTGGTATTCCCATCCCTTTAAGAATTTTCCACAGTTTGTTGTGATCCATACAGTCAAAGGCTTTGGTGTAGTCAATAAAGCAGAAGTAAATGTTTTTCTGGAACTCTCTTGCTTTTTCAGTGATCCAGCAGATGTTGGCTATTTGATCTGTGGTTCCTCTGCATTTTATAAATCCAGCTTGAACATCTGGAAGCTCACAGTTCACGTACTGTTGAAGCCTGGCTTAGAGAATTTTGAGCATTACTTTGCTAGCATGTGAGATGACTACAATTGTGTGGTAGTTTGAACGTTTTTTGACCTTGTCTTTCTTTGGGATTGGAATGAAAACACACTTTTTCAAGGCCTGTGGCCACCGCTAAGTTTTAGAAATTTGCTGGCATATTGACTGTAGCTCTTTCACAACATCATCTTGTAGGATTTGAAATAGCTCAACTGGAATTCCATCACTAGCTTTATTCGTAATGATGCTTCCTAAGGCCCACTTGACTTCGCATTCCAGAATGTCTGGCTCTAGGTGAGTGATCACATCATTGTGGTTATGTGGGTCATGATGATCTTTTGTGTAAAGTTCTTTTGTGTATTCTTGCCACCTCTTCTTGCTATCTTCTCCTTCTGTTAGGTCCATACCATTTCTGTCCTTTATTGAGCCCATCTTTGCATGAAATGTTCCCTTGGAATCTGTAATTTTCTTGAAGAGATCCCTAGTCTTTCTCATTGTATTGTTTTCCTCTATTTCTTTGCATTGATCACTGAGGAAGGCTTTCTTATCTCTCCTTGCTGTTCTTTGGAACTCTGGTTTCAAATGGGTATATCTTTCCTTTTCTCCTTTTCCTTTAGCATCTCTTCTTTTCTCCGCTATTTGTAGGGCTTCCTTAGACAACCATTTTGCCTTTTTGTATTTCTTTTTCTTGGGGATGGTCTTGATCACAGCCTCCTGTACAGTGTCACAAACCTCCATCCATAGTTCTTCAGGCACTGTGTCTATTAGATCTAATCCCTTGAATCTATTTGTTACTTCCACTATATAATCATAAGGGATTTGATTTAGGCCATTTAATTTAGACCTGCATGGTCTCATGGGTTTCCCTACTTTCTTCAATTTAAGTCTGAATTTTACAATAAAGAGTTCATGGTCTGAGCCACAGTCTGCTCCTGGTCTTGTTTTTCCTGACTGTATAGAGCTTCTCCATCTTTGGCTGCAAAGAATATAATCAATCTGATATCAGTATTGACCATCTGGTGATGTCCTTGTGTAGAGTCTTCTCATGTTGTTGGAAGAGGGTGTTTGCTATGAACAGCGTGTTCTCCTGGCAAAACTCTGTTAGCCTTTGACCTGCTTCGTTTTGTACTCCAAGGCCAAATTACCTCTTACTCCAGTATCTCTTACATTCCTACTTTTGCATTCCAGTCCCCTAAGATGAAAATGACATCTTTTTTGGGTGTTAATTGTAGAAGGTATTGTAGGTCTTTATAGACCCATTCAACTTCAGCTTCTTCAGCATTATTGATAGGGGCATAGACTTGGATTACTGTGATATTGAGTAGTCTGCCTTGCAAATGAACAGAGATCATTTTGTCGTTTTTGAGATTGCATCCAAGTATGGCATTTTGGGCTCTTTTGTTGACTATGAGGGCTACTCCATTTTTTCTAAGAGATTTTGCCCACAGTAGTAGATATAAGGTCATCTGAGTTAAATTCACCCATTCTAGTCCATTTTAGCTCTCTAATTCCTAAAAAGTCAGTGTTCACTCTTGCCATCTCCTGTTTGACTACTTCCGATTTGCCTTGATTCATGGACCTGACATTCTAGGTTCCTATGCAATATTGCTCTTTACAGCATTGGATCTTGCTTCCATCACCAGTCATATCCACAATTGTGTGTCGTTTTTGCTTTGGCTCTGTCTCTTTATTGTTTCTGGAGTTATTTCTCCACTCTTCTCCAGTAGCATATTGGGCACCTACTGACCTGGGGAGTTCATCTTTCAGTGTCCTATCCTTTTGCCTTTTTATACTGTTCATGGGGTTCTCTAGGCAAGAATACTGAAGTGGTTTGCCATTCCCTTCTCCAGTGGATCACATTTTGTCAGAACTTTCCACCATGACCCGTCTGTCTCTGGTCAGCCTACATGGCATGACTCATAGTTTCATTGTTTTAGACAAGGCTGTGGTCCATATGATCAGATTGAATAGTTTTCTGTGATTGTGGTTTTCATTCTGTCTGCTCTCTGATAGAGAAGTATAAGAAGCTTTGATGGGAGAGACTGAGGGGAAAACTGGGTCTTTTTCTGGTGGGTGTGGCCATGCTTACTAAATCTTTAGTCCAGTTTTGTGTTGATGGGCGGGGCTGTATTCCCTCCCTGTCATTTGACCTGAGGCCAAACTATGGTGGAGGTAATGAAGATAATGGCGAGTTCCTTCAAAAGGTCCCATGCATGCACTGCTGCACTCAGTGCCCTCAACCCTGCAGCAGGCCACTGCTGACCTGTACCTCCACAGGAGACACTAGAACACAGTTCTGGCTCAGTCTCTGTGTGGTCTCTGGGTCCTGGTGTACATAAGGTTTGTTTGAGCCCTCCAAGTGTCTCTTGCGAGTATGAGGTTTGATTCTAAATGCGATTTTGCCCTTCCTACAGTCTTGCTGTGGCTTCTCCTTTGTGCTTGGACATGGGATATATTTTTTTTGGTGGGATCCAACATTTTCCTGCTGATGGTTGTTCAGCAGCATGTTGTAATTTTGGAGTTCTCACAGGAGAAGATGAGCACACGTCTTTCTACTCCACCATCTTCAAAGCTCCCAGAATATTAAATGGAATATTACTTAGACACGAAAAGAATGAAATATTGACATTTTTAGCAATGTGGATAAATATAGAGAATATTTTTTATAGTTAGTGAAGTCAGAGAAAGATAAGTATTATATGATACCACTTATATGTGGAATAAAAAATAATACAAATTATATATAGAACAAAACAAACTCATAGACATAGAGAACTGTGTTGTGCTTAGTTGCTCAGTCATGTCCAACTCTTTGGGACCCCATGGACTGTAGCCCACCAGGCTCCTCTGTCTATTGGTTCTCCATGCAAGAATATTTCTCCAGGCAAGAATACTTCTCCAGGGGATCTTCCTGACCCAGGTATCAAACCTTGGTTGCCTGCATTGCAGGCAGATTCTTTACTGTCTGAGCCACCAGGAAGCCCCTTGAAAACAAACTAGTGGTTACCAAAGGGGAGAAGCAGGGAGGGAGGGACAAATGAAGAGTATCAGATTACTATACGTAAAATAGATAAACAACAAGGATTTATGGTACAGTACAGGGAATTGCATTCAGTATCTTGTAATAAACCTATAATGGAAAAGGATCTGTGAAAACAATCACTTTTCTGTACACCTGAAACTATTAATAACACAATATTGTAAATCAATTATACTTCAATAATAAAAGGAAACATTTTAACGTGAGCAGAATGAGAGAGCTGAAGGAAGGCAAACATAGATAGAAATTATAAACTAGTTAATAATTGCTATATGGAATTGAGACTTATACCTTTATTTTTTCAATATGTAAAAATTAAATACTTGCTTGTTTTAAACTATGCAAGAGGTAAAACAGTATTCCCTTCTGATTCTTTAACTGACAGAAATGAAGTTACCTTGAAAGTCTACGAAACATTATCCCCCATCCTCCTCTTTCAAGAAGACTTCCGTGATTAACTGAGCCTTAGGAAATTATTCCTGTTTTATTCCATATTAATCATTAAAACTTGTTCTCTGCTTGATGTAAGATAAACTCTTATTCATTTGCACCTGCAGAGTATATGTGCATTGTTTTTCTTTGATGTAGGCACCTGTTCAGGTAAGTTAGTAACTATTTAGTGAGAGGTAATAGAGACCTTGCTCTGGAGCCATATCCATCCAGGTTTAAATCCAATATATACAATAGGTGATTATCTGTCTGCCTGCAATACAGGAGACCAGAGTTTGATCCCTGGGTCAGGAAGATCCCCTGGAGATGGGAATGGCAACCCACTCCAGTATTCTTGCCTGGAGAAATCCCATGGACAGAGGAGCCTGGGAGGCTACAGCCCATGGGGTCGCAGAGAGTTGGACATGTCTATGCATGCGTGCGCGCGCACACACACACACACACACACACACACACACACAACTATCTGTGAAACTGAGAACATTACTGAATCACCAGTGCTTTGTCTGTAAAATAATCTATTGTGTAAGAATTGCTGTATGAATTGGGAAAAATATGTTGAAATGACACTTACAGAGGGCTTGGCACATTATGCTTGATATTCAATAGATAGGAGTTATATTGTTGTTACTGCTGTTATATTCCATATCAAATTTTTCTTAGTCATTATAAACATAATGGAAGTGATAGCAGTCCCAAGGGTGGGGCTTTGGTTTTGCTCTTCTAGACAGAGAAAACATTTTGTTTTTAAGTTTAAAGGATAGCACTAGGCAGTAGATTTTATTATTTTTCTCATTTCACTTCTCTACTTTTCCATAACTAGAGGTCACCTGTAGTTTTCTTTAGTGTGTAAGGTGTCATGAAGTAGTCATGTTATTTCATCAATGATTACGTACAAAGAGGAATAAGATGTAACTGAGCATATACATACATACTGGCCTTATTTTTCACTCTTGTCAAGCAGAGGTCTTTAATGCATATCTTGAAAGCTTATTGAATTTTGTGTAGAATATAAGAAAACACTTTTAAATATACTTAGTTTTATATCATATGTATATATTAAATTGAAGTACTATCATACAACAATATATTAGTTTCAAGTGTAAAACATATTCAACATTTTTATTTATTGAGAAATAATCACTACAGTAAATCCACTTAACATCCATCACCATATGTAGTCATCAATTTTTTTTCTTGTAATGAGAAGTTTAAAAATCCACCCTGTTAGCATCTTTCAAATATGCAATACAGTGCTATTAACTATAGTTGCCATGTTGTGTATTATATCCTCAGAGTTCATTTACTTTATAACTGGAAGTTTGTACTGTTTGAGTCCCTTCAAAGCTTTAAAAATAAGTAAGACAGGGTAGTTTTTGTTTTGATATCAGAACATCACTTTGCTGTATACCATAAACTAATACAACATTATAAATCAACTATATTCATATAAAATAAAAATTAAATTTAAATAAAGCCTTCCATTTATGCCTTCCCTTTTCAGCATGATGTAGAAAAAAGAAATCCCCAAGAAGGGCATGCCACTTAAAACCCTTTGGTATAAGAGGAACTGGAAGTTTGACTGTATATTTTAGAATTTGTTTGCTGTCTCTGAGCTTCAAATACTCATGGCCTGGAGTTTCCTGAAGAGGGCAGAATCACTAAGTAGAAATCACAGAGGTAGCTAAGGTTCCTGGTCATCTCTGTCTTTAAGGCACACTTTATCTATGGTAGTTTCTCTGTTCATAGTGAGGATGGAGCCCTGTTTGATGACATAAAACACACTTCTAGTGTTGCTGATCAAGCAAGGCAGAACTAAACAGTTGGGCCTGGGCTCTCCCAACTCAAAAACAAAGTTCTCAAGGAGTTAGAGAAATAAAATGATGCTTCTTAAATCTGGTCCTAGATGTTATAACAACAATGCCAGAAAGTGTTAGTCACTCAATCGTGTTCTACTCTTTGTGACCCTATGAACTGTAGCCTGCCAGGCTCCTCTGTCCATGTGATTTCCCAGGCAAGAATACTGGAGTGGGTTGCCATTTCCTGCTCCAGGTGATCTTCCCGACCCAGGGATCAAACCTAAGTCTCCTGTATTGCAGACAGATTCTTTACCACCTGAGACACCAGGGAAGGTCAAAAACTGCCAGAACTAACACCTATTCAGTGTTCACTGTGTGCTAGGTATTATGCTGGACACTTTTTTAAAAATATAAGTTTATTTATTTTAATTGGAGGCTAATTACTTTATAATAATTGCATTGGTTTTGCCATAAATTGACATGAATCCACCACGGGTGTACATGTGTTCCCCATCCTGCATCCCCCTTCCCCGTCTCATCCCTCTGGGTCATCCCAGTGCACCAGCCCCAAGCACCCTGTATCATGCATCAAACCTGGACTGGCGATTCATTTCATATATGATAATATACATGTTTCAATGCCATTCTCCCAAATCATCCCACCCTCGCCGTCTCCTACAGAGTCCAGAAGACTGTTCTATACATCTGTGTCTCTCTTGCTGTCTCACATACAGGGTTATCATTACCATCTTTCTAAAATCCATATATATGCTTTAGTATACTGTATTGGTGTTTTTCTTTCTGGCTTACTTCACTCTGTATAATAGGCTCCAGTTTCATCCACCTCATTAGAACTGATTCAAATGTATTCTTTTTAATGGCTGAGTAATACTCCATTGTGTATATGTACCACAGCTTTCTTTATCCATTCATCTGCTGATGGACATCTAGGTTGCTTCCATGTCCTGGCTATTACAAACAGTGCTGTGATGAACAGTGGGGTACACGTGTCTCTTTCAATTCTGATTTCCTCGGTGTGTGTGCCCAGCAGTGGGATTGCTGGGTCATATGGCAGTTCTATTTCCAGTTTTTTAAGGAATCTCCACACTGTTCTCCATAGTGGCTGTACTAGTTTGCATTCCCACCAACAGTGTAAGAGGGTTCCCTTTTCTCCACACCCTCTCCAGCATTTATTGCTTGTAGACTTGTGGATAGCAGCCATTCTGACTGGCGTGAAATGGTACCTCATGTTGGTTTTGAGTAGCATTTCTCTGATAATGAGTGATGTTGAGCATCTTTTCATGTGTTTGTTAGCCATCTGTATGTCTTCTTTGGAGAAATGTCTGTTTAGTTCTTTGGCCCACTTTTTGATTGGGTTGTTTATTTTTCTGGAATTGAGCTGCAGGAGTTGCTTGTATATTTTTGAGATTAATGCTCTGTCAATTGCTTCATTTGCTATTATTTTCTCCAATTTTGAAGGCTGTCTTTTCACCTTGCTTATAGTTTCCTTTGTTGTGCAGAAGCTTTTAATTTTAATTAGGTCCCATTTGTTTATTTTTGCTTTTATTTCCAGTATTCTCAGAGGTGGGTCATAGAGGATCCTGCTGTGATTTATGTCAAAGAGTGTTTAGCCTATGTTTTCCTCTAGGAGTTTTATAGTTTCTGGCCTTACATTTAGATCTTTAATCCATTTTGAGTTTATTTTTGTGTATGGTGTTAGAAAGTGTTCTAGTTTCATTCTTTTACAAATGGTTGACCAGTTTTCCCAGCATCACTTGTTAAAGAGATTATCTTTTCTCCATTGTATATTCTTGCCTCCTTTGTCAAAGATAAGGTGTCCATAGGTGCATGGATTTATCTTTGGGCTTTCTATTTTGTTCCATTGGTCTATATTTCTGTCTTTGTGCCAGTCCATACTGTCTTGATGACTGTGGCTTTGTAGTAGAGCCTCAAGTCAGGCAGTTTGCTTCCTCCAGTTCCATTCTTCTATCTCAAGATTGCTTTGGCTATTCAAGGTTTTTTGTATTTCCACACAAATTGTGAAATTATTTGTTCTAGTTCTGTGAAAAATATCGTTGGTAGCTTGATAGGGATTACATTGGATCTATAGAATGCTTTGGGTAGTATACTCATTTTCACTATATTGATTCTTCCAGTCCATGAACACAGTATATTTCTCTATCTATTTGTGTCCTCTTTGATTTCTTTCACTAGTGTTTTATAGTTTGCCATATATAGGTCTTTAGTTTCTTTAGGTAGATATATTCCTAAGTATTTTATTCTTTTCGTTGCAATGGTGAATGGAATTGCTTCCTTAATTTTTCTTTCTATTTTCTCATTATTAGTGTATAGGAATGCAAGGGATTTCTGTGTGTTGATTTTATATCCTGCAACTTTACTATATTCATTGATTAACTCTAGTAATTTTATGATGGAGTCTTTAGGGTTTTCTATGTAGAGGATCATGTCATCTGCAAACAGTGAGAGTTTTACTTATTTTTTTCCAATCTGGATTCCTTTTATTTCTTTTTCTGCTCTGATTGCTGTGGCCAAAACTCCCAAAACTATGTTGAATAGTAGTGTTGAGAGTGGGCACCATTGTCTTGTTCCTGACTTTAGGGGAAATGCTTTCAATTTTTCATCATTGAGGATACACGTAGGATCTCCTTTAATTCTCAAAACAGCAGTCTACTATATGTTACATAAAGCAAAATATTCTGTAGCTAAAATGTTTGAAAATTCTGGGTAAAAATAGTTAAGGCAATTAAAAAAAAAAAAAAACCTGCATGACTTATTGGAGACTTTGCTATGCTAGTTCATTTTATGAACTCCAAGAGGGACTTAGAGTATACTGCTTTCCCAAGTTTGTTGGAATATGGAAAGATTTTTTTTCTCCCAGGGGTATGTTCTGTCTTTGTCCTGTCCTTATCTTGTCCCTAAATAACCCATAATACCTAGTCTTAAATTGTGAATTTATATCTGTTCCATGGAAAACAGGGTCTATGCCTCTAATCAACCCAAGTTCAAGCCATCATCATCCTTTACCTGAATTATTGTTGTTGTTCAGTCACTCAGTCCTATCCAGATTCACTACCACTGCATCACCTGCAGCTCACATGGCCTCACTGTCTTTCACTGTCTTCTGGAGTTTGCCAAAGTTCATGTCCATTGAGTTGGTGATGCTATGCAACCAGCCATCTCATTCTCTGTCATCCCCTTCTCCTGCCCTCAGTCTTTCCCAGCATCAGTGTCTTTTCCAGTGAGTTAGCTGTTCTCATCAAGTTATCAGAGTATTGGAGCTTCAGCATCAGTCCTTCCAATGAACATTCAGGGTTGATTTCCTTTAGGATTGACTGGTTTTATCTCCTTGCTGTCCAAGGAACTCTCAAAAGTGTTCTCCAGCACCACAATTTGAAAGCATCAATTCTTTGACACTCAACCTTCTTAATGGTCCAACTCTTAAATCCGTCTATGTAGCCTCCTCACTGGTATTCTGGCTTTCCTCCTTATGTTCCTCTAAATCATTGGGTATAATATAGCCAGTTATCATAAACAAACACTCAAACAGCAAAAAAAAAAAAAAAAAAAACAGTGTACTACTATTTTACCAAAAATACTTTAAAACTTCCAATCATAGAGTAAAATACTAATACCTTGTGTGTGTGTGTGTGTGTGTGTGTGTGTGAGTCACTCAGTCGTGTCCAACTCATTGTGATCTCATGGACTGTATGTAGCCCACCATGCTTCTCAGTCCGTGGAATTCTTCAGGCAAGAATACTGGAATGGGTTGCCATTCCCGTCTTCAGGGGAACTTCCCTGACCTAGGGATCAAACCCGAATCAGATCCTTTACCATCTGAGCCACCAGGGAACCACTCCAAAACTTAAGGGCACTAAGTTTTTCTGGATTCAGTTCAGTTTAGTAGCTCAGTTGTGTCCGACTCTTTGCGACCCCATGAATCGCAGCATGCCAGGCCTCCCTGTCCATCACCAACTCCTGGAGTTTACCCATACTCATGTCCGTCGAGTTGGTGATGCCATCCAGCCATCTCATCTTCTGTCATCCCCTTCTCCTCCTGTCCCCAATCCCTTAGATAAAGTTAAAGGTGTTTCTTTACATTTGGATTTCACAGAACTTTTGCTATGTAAACATGTGTTTTGAACTTCAAGAGAGACTTGAAATACCCTATTCTTTTCTCTCAGATCACTTATAACAGTGTTTGTCTAATGGCTGTCTCCCTGCTGTTGTTGTGTGTCTGCTCAGTCATGTCTGACTCTTTGCGACTCCTTGGACTGTAGCCCACCAGACTCTTCTGTCCATGGGATTCTCCCCAGGCAAGAATACTGGAGTGGTTTGACATTTCCTACTCCAGGGGATCTTCCCAACCTAGGGATTGAACCTGAGGCTCTTGCATCTTCCTGCCTTGGCAGGCAGATGCTTCACTACTTTGCCATCTGGAAAGCTCATCTCCCTACTAGACTATGGGTTTTATGAGAGCAGAGACCATGTCTGTCCCCCAGTGCACCCCAGTGCTTAATATAGTATCTGACCCCTGGGATTTCTTTAGAAGGAATGATGCTAAAGCTGAAACCCCAGTATTTTGACCACCTCATGAGAAGAGTTGACTCATTAGAAAAGACTCTGATGCTGGGAGGGATTGGGGCAGGAGTAGAAGGGGACAACAGAGGATGAAATGGCTGGATGGCATCACTGACTTGATGGATGTGAGTCTGAGTGAACTCCAGTGATGGACAGGGAGACCTGGCGTGCTGCGATTCATGGGGTCACAAAGAGTCGGACACAACTGAGCGACTGAACTGAACTGACACATGATAGGGGTTCAGCAAGTGTTTGCTGAATGAATGAAGAAATAAAAATGAATCTTCATGCTGTTGGTCTGATATTTTATAGTGGAGCTGCCACTGAATGATTTAATATTTTTGATCTCTTCCTACTGAAGAATTTTTCTTATTATTTAAAGCCTTTGAAGGAAAAGCTAAAAATTGATTCAGCACTGATAGGTAGCAATTTAGTGTAAGTGATAGCAATACTTGGCTTTTATATTTTTAAATTAGTAATCCTTTAGTATTATCTAATATTTACTGTCGACTGAACTGAATATTTACTGTTTTAATATTTTATGTAAAATCTCTATATTTAACTTTTTTACAATTAAGAGAATTCTCTAAAATTTGTCCTTAGCCTTAAACATTTTTCGAGTTCTCAGTCAGTCTGTTCAGTCACTCAGTCATGTCCCATGAACTGCAGCATGCCAGGCTTCCCTATCCATCACCAACTCTCAGAGCTTGCTCAAACTCATGTCCATCAAGTCAGTGATGCCATCCAACCATCTCATTGTCTTTCATCCGCTTCTCCCACTGCCTTTAATCTTTCCCAGCATCAAGATCTTTTCCAATGAGTCAGTTCTTCACCTCAGGTGGCCAAAGTATTAGAGCTTTTTCAAGTTCTAGTTCAAAGTAAAAAAACAAAGCAGAATAATGCACTACAACATATGTTTCCCAATTAGCCACGCCTGTGGGAAGCCTTCCCTAGGCCCTGAAGTCCAAGTCCCATAGGAGCCTGGTAGCATTTGATCTTCAGAGTAGGTCTGAGGAGCCTGAAAGAAGGAAAGGTCTTTATGAATGCCAAGCCTGCAAATCAAAAAAGCAGCATGAGTACACAGTAAATACTGCGTGTTGGCAGGTTTTTGTATAAGATGGAGGTGGTGGTATACATATTTTTATCTCATTCTCCTTGTGACACATGGAACACATTTTCATTGCTTCCCAAGCAGGATTATAAGCTTGGTTGTAATCTGTGGCACAAAACAATTGTCTGGATCCTGTGACAAGGGGAATCATGATTGGGGTACATTAACTAGGCTCTTAAATCAAATGAGGCACTAGCTTGCCGAATTCTCTGAGACCTCTGGGCCTCTGAGAGGCCTGGTCCAGGTAGAGGGAGCAGAAAGAGCACAGTATAATGCCTCCAGGGTTACTTCCTCATAATCAGGTAAGGCAAGCCACCTAGTGTTGTTTTCTTTGATAAGGGCCACTCCTAGAAGAGTGTACCCTCCAGAAAAAAAAAAAAAAGAAAGAAAAGATGCAGACAGAGGGAACTGCTCAGGAGGTTATTGTTGTTTGTTACCTACTATTAGTACATAATAGTGCTATAGCATTGCCAGTACAGCTTGTGTTGAGCTTCTGTGCCCTGTTTCACTGGCAAGCAGGCTTCCACAGGATATGCTCAAGGCTCATTAATAGATTACTTGCACTAACAAGAGGAAGATTCAACCTAATGAGAGAGAATGCCTCATTCATGGCTTGGAAATTAAGCAGTCCCCACCTAACTAATCAATGCTAAGTGACTGACCTTCGTGGAGGCTGCAGCTCATTAGTAGAATACACACAGATGGTAATGTGCTCAAAGGTATTTAAAATACATGTGAAAAGAACTACATTAATGAGACAAACCTATCCACCGTCCGTGACATGGCTCTTGTTCCCTATGCTATCTGTATGTAATTTGGTATGCTTATTTATGAGAATGAATTTGTCTGATAATGTCTGCAGTTTTCAAATTTCCATGTAGATAACAGATTATGATCAACATTCACAATAATTTGCTTTCATGAAAAAGGCTATAGGAAGAATTGACTTATAATAACAGCTCTGTTTATTCAGTAACTCATTTATCCAAGGATAATTGCCTGGAGGGAGAAATGGAGTCCAAGCCTAAAGTAATAAAAGTTTATTTGGAATTGTGTTTGACTATTTCTTCTTTTTCTTTCTTGTCAAATGCTTCCTCAAATGTGATCTGTTAATAAATTATTTCAGTATCTCCAAGGACCTTACTGAAGATGTTCATACTGAAATGTTCCATAAATATTCTTCAGTTCCTCTGACAGCAAGCCAGTAGTGACATCAGAGATGGCATGACTTTACTTCAAATAGGACAATGCAGACGACAGCCAATTCACTAGCTCTATTCTTATCCCCTACTTGCCAAGCTACTGCAAAAACCCAAGAGATAAATGCATAGGTAATTTTTAAATCTTGCATTTCCTTTATTCCACTCAGCCAATCTGTCGCTCTTAAGAAGCAACTTGAAGACTGCAATGAGTTTTAATGACATCATACTCTCATGTCTTTTCTTCACCTTACTGAAACTTTAAGATTTCCTTTTTTTGTTCATCTTTGTCCTCAGAAATCCCTGGTCCTGGCATCTGCAGTGAAAACCACCATATAAAGTGTTTATCAACTCCTAAAGCTCCTTTTGGGACTTCCTGGGTGGCTCAGATGGTAAAGTGTCTGCCTACAATGTGGGAGACCCAGGTTCGATCCCTGGAGAAGGAAATGGCAACCCACTCCA
The DNA here is from genome assembly GCF_032452875.1 of Bos javanicus. NCBI lineage: Eukaryota > Metazoa > Chordata > Mammalia > Artiodactyla > Bovidae > Bos > Bos javanicus. Next base: position 55,159,567 of record NC_083897.1, read on the forward strand.
GTGCTCTTGCCTGGAAAATCCCATGAACTGAGGATTGTGGTAGGCTACAGTCCATGGGGTCGCAAAGAGTTGGACACAACTGAGTGACTTCACTTTCACTTTTCAAAGCTCCTTTTAGTTTTATTTAGATAAGTTCCCTAAGGGGAAGACCTTTACTTCTTATTTGGTGAATTGCAACACTTGCTCACAGCTCTCTGTCCTTGATGAACATATAATTACGAAATGTGCCTTGTAGTCAAGCCAAACACTGACAGGAAGACATCTAGACAGCATGCTATCCAAGCATTTTGCTTAGGAGAGCAGTGCTGTGACAATACAGTGGTCCCAGGTCACTTGTAATTGCTCAAGGTCCAGAAGTAGAGGAAAAGCAAAGTGCAAGAATAGAAGTTGACTCTTTTGCATATTTCCCAACCAGGGTTGGTAGATTGTAGGATTTGCAATCAGTAGTGGTCCAACATGAGCTTTTAGTTGATAAGACTGAAGAATTAGATCAGTCATTTTAACAGAGCTCTGCAGTAGTTTCCATGTGCATCACATTTCTTGAAGCAGATTCTTCCTATTACCACCTCAGGCCCTGGCTTCTCCATGAAGCCTTCTTTTTCATAAAACTACCCATCAGTCTTTATTCTCTATCATCCTCTGCTAGAGCCTAATCAGTATGGAAAAAAAATGATACTGATTCCACTCTGGGATTTAAGGCTCTACCATGTTGAATGTTCAGTGTCACCTCAGTGGTGAAAATAGGCTCATTTATATCAGATACACAGCCATTTTAGTTAAACTCCAAGGGCCTTAGTCTATTTATTTATTGGAATTTTGCTAGCTTATTATTAGATGACAGACAAAACAAATGAGTATAATCTGTGGGCAAATTTACAAATTTTAGTGACATTTCTCTCCATTAAGTTTTGACCTTAATAATACAGCAGGGATGTTCATACAATAAATTATTCCATGCGATATTTTTTAGCTTTATTGACAGAGGAAACTATAGCGAATATTTTTTCTCAAAACCAAAATGAGTATAGACATTGCTACTAAGTCTCTAGAAAGGAATTAGGTTTGGTCAGTGAGAGTTGAGACAAGGACACCACTGCTGTGCTCTGAGACCCTGAATTCTGTTCCAAAATAGATGAGACAAGACTGGGTCTTGGCTCCTGTCTTTTTATTTTATTCAGTGATAGGCAGTGGTGAGTCACCTATGTCTGAATGGTAATATATTGAGGAACCAGAAACATTTACTCAGACAGAATAAGGAACCAAATAATTCTGTCTTCTCAAGTACCAGATGACCCTATTTTACAGAAAAGGAAACCAATGCCTGGTTAGGCAAAGTAGCTGGGCCAGGACCAGTGGAATCTTGCTCTCTTCCTTGTGTATTGTTAATTAGAACATTAATATGTAGAAAATACATTAATATTCTCTTATCCCTTCCTTAGAAGAATTTTCTTGAAAGGTCCGTCAGTTTCCCCTTTATAAAGATGGGGCAAAGGACTTTAGTTTATTCACTAATTCATTCAGCAAGAATAGTCTAGGCACTGAAAAGACAGAGATAAGCAAGATGTAGTCCATATCTGGAGATAGGCACTGTCTTTTGCTATAGGAAACATACAGATAAATTACAATAAAATTCAAGTAGAGATAAAATTGAGTTTAAAACAAAGTGCTGTGGGATTATATTGTTAAGTTGAGGCAGAGATTTCCAGACGTATGAATCCTTTGATAAAATATGTAGGGAGCTTATGCATCTATCTATCTATCTATATGTACGTGTGTGTGTGTATATGTATATATATATATATATATATATATATATATATCCTAAAACTTTTTGAAATTGCATATAAACATAGCTTTTCCACTTCTATTTCATTGTCATCCACTCTGCCTTTGTATGTGTGATAGGAAATGACTGAACCATTTGAAAAACTGGCAAGGTTGTCTAGACACTTTTTAATATCTCATTACTTTGTGCCTTTCCTCATCAGGTCACCCCTACTTGGAACCTTCTTTCTTCTTCTCTAACGATCAGTTTTATTTTTCAAGGTCCCATTTGAGTTGGTTTGCATTTAGATGGTCTTAAGTGCACATAGGACACTAGATACTTAAATAACCTTCATTCTAAAACTACTTGTCAGGTACTGGCTGTTACTCAGGGGTGTGCTGCATATTGGGTTACTTTTATTGAGGAGCATTTGCAGAACGGCACTGACACAGGGTGATTACTTGGCTGGAATAAAACACACAGATGTGTGAGCTCTTCTTTAATCATATTTGTAAATCCCCCATCTTCAGAGAATTCACTTTGGTTTTAAGAGGAAACTTGTGGCAGAAATGAAACCTGGTTATCCTTTTACTGGGGAAATTTTCATATTTTTGAAAAAGTCAACCAAACCATATAACATTCAACCATTTAGTTTTTAGGGTTGAAATTTGGGCACCATTTTTTCCTGATTTAGCTCTGCCTTGATTGTGCAGCTCCCTTAATATTAGAGCAGCCTCCATATGTCCTAATTAAGTGGCCAAAGCTTGGCTTCTGTGAATTGTTTCTGTAATGTAGGCAGTAATGACTCATAATGACTCTGAAAGAACTCTGTAACCAGTCTTGCCAAAACTAAAATTGTCTTTCATTTTTTATATCCCCAACTATTCTCACCCTATTGGGGATACTAAATGTATTTGTAATTGGAAGGAACCTCATATGTAGCTCTCTGGAAAAGATAACACTTCTCTTTATGATTTTAAAAACTCTATGTGGCCAAGCCATGCATATCAAGGGTATATATGCACACACACTTGCCAGGACCTATGATTCTTTCAAGCCTTCCCTTTAATCTTCAGAATTTGTCAATAAGAAATTGATGAAAAGTTTTGCTTCTTTGCCCTTGTTGGAAAGCAGAATTCTGTGATATCTTCAGACTGTGATTAACACATGTGGATTTACAGATACAAATCCCCAGGAGGTAGTATAAAAAGGGCACAGGGCTAGTACACCCAACCACCCACTAGTCCTGTCTGCTAAGACTGATTAAATACTCTGACCTAGAATTTAAGTATTTGGCCATTATGGACTAATCAGTACAACCTAATTGATGTCTCTGTGTACCTTTCTAGACTTAGGGTAGCTTCAGCATTTTCTTGGTCTGCTGGACACAGTCCAAGTTCCTTCTAGTCAGGCATGTTTCAATTCTTTTCATTCCCTGGAGAACTTTTAAGGCTGCGAGGGAGATTTTGAATATCCAGGAATGAGAGGGATGATGAATGCAGTAAGGACCCTGAGAAGGCAGAAGGGAATGGAATCCAGAGCCCAGGAGGGAAGGCTAAAAAGAGTAGAGACATCACTTTGATGATAACAGTAGGAAGGAGAAAAAATTGAGGGCAGACACAGATTAGGCTAGTTTCAGTGACTGGAAGTTGAAGTTGCTTCCGTTTTGTAAGTTAAAGTTGAGGCAAGGTCAGTTTTGCTGAAAAAGTGGGGAAAATGAAAGAATAGAGCTTGAGAAAATAGCTAAAATTTGAAATAGACACTGCTTGCACAGTCTCTTTCCCTAAATAGTTGTCTCTATCAGCAGGGCTTGACCAGTTACACTGAAATTGTGCTGCCATACAGTGAACATTCAAAAAGCTTGCAAACTTAATCAGTAAACTCCTTTAATGAGCACCTCTCTCATCCTTTATCCTATAATAATGTGAATTGGTGCCATTACAGACAGCTCTAGCATCAGTTGAGCTGTCAATGTCACCCAGCAATCCATTGTTTGGCTCTTGTTTGGCTACTTCTGCTATTCTATTCTTCTCGGGTATGGTGCTTCCACACTTCAGTCTCTAAGACTCTTTGCGACCCCCATGGACTGTAGCCTACCAGGCTCCCCTGTCTATGGGATTTTTCCAGGTGAGAAAACTGGAGTGGGTTGCCATTTCCTTCTCCTGATGATCTTCCCAACCCAGGGATCAAACCCATGTCTCCTGCTTGACAGGCAGATTCTTTACCAGCAGAGGTTGTTTAGAGGTAAGGAAACTGGATTTTATAGGAACTGAAGTTCTCTGCAGTAGCTTCGCAAAAGAGGAACTGAGGTGTGTAGGCAGGGCAAGACCAGCAGCTATACCTTCTAGAATTCCTTTCATTTATTTGCCAGTGGCAGAGCTGCTCCTGAAGTGGGCCTGACTTTGCAGTGATTCCAGCAGAAAGGGTTGAAAGATGCATTTGGCATACTCTCCAGTTGCCCTTTCAATTTCTCTGTCCTGAGGGATCACAGATTTCATTGCTCTAAACTTGATATATGAACATCTGGCTTTATGAAATGGTGAAACTTAATAGGTGTGGAAATATAGATTTATGGACCATGGAACTAAATTATTTGTTGTGTTAGAGGATATATCCTATGTTTCTTTTAAATAATGATCTCCCATAACACATTTAAGATAGAATTCAATTTTCAGCCCTGTTAATAATGCAACCTGGTAGGTAGATACACACTATAGTAGGTAGATATCCCTGCTTGATCTGGGATCCCTTGCCTTAACAACTATATAAAGTGATTATATATATTATTTATCCTTGATTTCCCAAATCAAGGATAAATAAGGTTTTGGTGTATGCCACTCTTTAAAAGGCAAGGGAGCTACTTTCCAGAGAACACACTACTTTTGACTTTAGGCTTCCTACAGTTTCACTGTATCACACAGTTTTCATTCTTCATGATCCATTGAGTTGAACTTGTGACTTAAAGTGGTTCGAGGAACTGAGATTTATTGAAATTTGAGGAAGGAAACAGTGAAATAAAAAGGCAGTTTTGTTATTTTTATACAAGGCCTCCTAAGATAGATTTCACAAACCATATGGCGTCAATTACCTCTTCATTTGTTGCCTTCATTTGTTCATCCAGACACCCACCCACTCAGCTACCCACTCATTCATTCCTTTTGCCAATATTGTCAGTAGTCACTTTGTTAGGATTGAGGATGCAACAGTGGAGAGGACAGAGACAGTTCCAGCCCTCTTGGAGCTTCTAGTCTAGTGTGAATTGCAGCTAAGTTAACCAGGTAACTCTCAGTAGAGTGTGATTATTAGCTAGGAAGATTGAACTCCAAGATTTCCTGGGTGTATAGAAAAGTTGCTGACGACCTAGTGTTAGTTGCTCAGTCATGTTCTATTCTTTGCAACCCCATGGACTGTAGCCTGCCAGGTTACTCTGTCCATAGTATTCTCTAGGCAAGAATACTAGAGTGGGTAGCTGTTCCCTTTTCCATGGGATCTTCCCCACCCAGGGACTGAACCATAGTCTCCTGCATTGCAGGCAGATTCTTTACCATTTGAACCACGAGGGAAGCCCCAAATCACCTGCGATTCACAGACAATGTGTAAGCTACTTCTTGCTATATAAGAAATTATTCCCAAATGGTGTTTTGAACAATACACATTTATGATTGCACAGTTTGTGTGGGCCAGGCACTGGATTATGATTCAGCTGGGTACTCTGCTTCAGGGTTTCACATTGGGTGCAATCCAGGTGTTGGCCAGGGCTACAGTCATCTCAAGGCTTAACTGGGGAATGATCTACTTCTAAGCTCACTCGTGTGATTGTTGGTAGAATTCAGTTCCTCATGGATTGTTGGATTGTGGGCATTAGACCAGGCTGTTGACCAGAAGTCACTCTAAATTATTTGCCATATGGGCTTTTTATGGGGCAGCTTATAACAGGGCAGCTGGCTTAATCAAAGTGAGCCAAGTGAGGGAGAAAGAGAGTGACAGGAAGACAGAAGAATAATCTTTTGTAAACTAATCTCAGAAATGACATCTCATCACTTTTGCCATATAATGTTCCTTAGAAACAAGTCACTAGATCCAGCTGCACTCAAAGGGAGCAGCTCATATCCAAAGGAAGATTATATAAGGATGTGAATATCAGAAGACAGAGATCATTGGGAGTCATTTTAAAAACTGCCTATCACAGAAATGTTCTCTTGTGCAGAGATGTGAGTTGAGCTGCTTAATGGATCACTATTCTTGATCTCATTCTTATAATAACTCTAAATTTGTCACAGGTTCCCCTGCCTCCAGTCCATGGTATATTGTCATAGGGTTATCTGGGTTGATAAGAAAACAACTCTAGTTGTTAAGTCCCCTATTCCTTACATCACTTCAATCATAATCATTTGGAGGGTCAGGAAGATGTCTTCAGAAAGAAAGATTATTTGAACAAGTGCAAATTTAGTGCCAGCTTTCATGGTGTCTGTCCAAGATTTCTGGTTGTCCTGTTCTCTCAGACACCTGTTCTAATTAGGTTCTTTTGGTTACCAATGGCTCACTTAAGATACTTTAAGTAATGGATAATTTATAACTAGTATATTTGCCCATTGGTATCCAGAAAATGCTTGAAAACCAGGTCTCAGGAAAAGAGATGTATTTGTTCAGGTAGGGAATATGCCAGTGTAAAAGACAGCAAAATAAAAAGCCTTAAGTCAGGTGGAAATTGATCTCTTGATTTCTCTGTCTCCCTCTTTCCTTCTTTCTTCCTCTGCCTCCCTTCCCTTCTCTCGCTCCCTCCCTCTGCTTCCCTGTCATAACAGTATAGCTGGTTTAGTCAGGCAGAGCATTTCTGCAGTTGCGCTCTATGAGGTAGTTCAAGGATCCAAGTATCTTCACTTGTTGTTCCTGAATCCTCTAGAGCAGCGGTCCCCAACCTTTTTGATACAAGGGATGGATTTCATGGAAGACAATTTTTCCATGGATATGGGATGGGGGAATGATTCAAGCGCATTATATTTATTGTGCAGTCTAATGCTGCCGGTGATCTGACAGGAGGTACTGGTCTGTGGCCTGGAGGTTGGGGGCCTCTACTGCAGAGCACAGACTGATAAATTATGACTGGGAGGCCAAATCTTGCCTGTTGCCTGTTTTTATAAATAAAGTTTTATTTGAACACAACCACCATCATTTTGTTTTTGTTTTTTTAATTTATTTTAATTGGAGGGTAATTACTTTACAATATTGTATTAGTTTTGCAATACATCAACATGAATCTGCCACGGGTATACACGTGTTCCCCATACTGAACCCCCCTCCTGCCTCCCTCCCCATCCCATCCCTCTGGGTCATCCCAGTGCACCAGCCCTGAGCACCATGTATCATGCATTGAACCTGGACTGGTGATTCGTTTCATATATGATATTATACATGTTTCAATGCCATTCTCCAAATCATCCCACCCTCTCACTCTCCCACAGAGTCCAAAAGACTGTTCTATACATCTATGTCTCTTTTGCTATCTCGAATATAGGGTTATTGTTACCATCTTTCTAAATTCCATATATATGGGTTAGTATACTATATTGGTGTTTTTTTTCTGGCTTACTTCACTCTGTATAATAGGCTCCAGTTTCATCCACCTCATTAGAACGGATTCAAATGCATTATTTTTAATGGCTGAGTAATATTCCATTGTGTATATGTACCACAGCTTTCTTATCCATTCATCTGCTGATGGACATCTAGGTTGCTTCCATGTCCTGGCTATTATAAACAGTGCTGCGATGAACATTGGGGTACACGTGTCTCTTTCAATTATGGTTTCCTCGGCGTGTATGCCCCGGAGTGGGATTGCTGGGTCATATGGCAGTTCTATTTCCAGTTTTTAAAGGAATCTCCACACTGTTCTCCATAGTGGCTGTACTAGTTTGCATTCCCACCAACAGTGTAAGAGGGTTCCCTTTTCTCCACACCCTCTCCAGCATTTATTGCTTGTAGACTTGTGGATAGCAGCCATTCTGACTGGTGTGAAATGGTACCTCATTGTGGTTTTGAGTAGCATTTCTCTGATAATGAGTGATGTTGAGCATCTTTTCATGTGTTTGTTAGCCGTCTGTATGTCTTCTTTGGAGAAATGTCTGTTTAGTTCTTTGGCCCATTTTTTGATTGGGTCATTTATTTTTCTGGAATTGAGCTGCAGGAGTTGCTTGTGTATTTTTGAGATTAGTTGTTTTGTCAGTTGCTTCATTTGCTATTATTTTCTTCCATTCTGAAAGCTGTCTTTTCACCTTGCTAATAGTTTCCTTTGTTGTGCAGAAGCTTTTAATTTTAATTAGGTCCCATTTGTTTATTTTTGCTTTTATATCCAATATTCTGGGAGGTGGGTCATAGAGGATCTTGCTGTGATTTATGTCGAAGTGTGTTTTGCCTATGTTCTCCTCTAGGAGTTTTATAGTTTAGGGTCTTACATTTAGATCTTTAATCCATTTTGAGTTTATTTTAGTGTATGGTGTTAGGAAGTGTTCTAGTTTCATTCTTTTACAAATGGTTGACCAGTTTTCCCAGCATCAGTTGTTAAAGAGATTGTCTTTTCTCCATTGTATATTCTTGCCTCCTTTGTCAAAGATAAGGTGTCCATAGGTGCATGGATTTATCTCTGGGCTTTCTATTTTGTTCCATTGATCTATATTTCTGTCTTTGTGCAAGTACCATACTGTCTTGATGACTGTGACTTTGTAGTAGAGCCTGAAGTCAGGCAGGTTGATTCCTCCAGTTCCATTCTTCTTTCTCAAGATTGCTTTGGCTATTCAAGGTTTTTTGTATTTCCACACAAATTGTGAAATTATTTTTCGAGCTCTGTGAAAAATACCGTTGGTAGTTTGATAGGGATTGCATTGAATCTATAGATTGCTTTGGGTAGTATACTCATTTTCACTATGTTGATTCTTCCAATTCATGAACATGGTATATTTCTCCATCTATTAGTGTCCTCTTTGAATTCTTTCACCAGTGATTTATAGTTTTCTATATATAGGTCTTTAGTTTCTTTAGTATTCCTAAGTATTTTATCCTTTCTGTTGCAATGCTGAATGGAAGTGTTTTCTTAATTTCTCTTTCTATTTTCTCATTGTTGGTGTATAGGAATGCAAGGGATTTCTGTGTGTTGATTTTATATTGCAACTTTACTATATTCGTTGATTAACTCTAGTAATTTAGGAGTTAGTAATTTGGAGTTGTTAGGGTTTTCTATGTAAAGGATCATGTTGTCTGCAAACAGTGAGAGTTATTACTTCTTCTTTTCCAATTTGGATTCCTTTTATTTCTTTTTCTGTTCTTATTGCTGTGGCCAAAACGTCCAAAACTATGTTGAATTGTGGTCGTGAAAGTGGGCACCCTTGTCTTGTTCCTGACTTTAGGGGAAATGCTTTCAATTTTTCACCATCGAGGATGTTTGCTGTGGGTTTTTCATATATAGCTTTTATTATGTTGAGGTATGTTCCTTCTATTCCTGCTTTCTGGAGAGTTTTTATCATAAATGGATGTTGAATTTTGTCAAAGGCTTTCTCTGCATCTATTGAGATAATCATATGGCTTTTATTTTTCAATTTGTTAATGTGGTGTATTACATTGATTGATTTGCAGATATGGAAGAATCCTTGCATCCTTGGGATAAAGCCCACTTGGTCATGGTGTATAATCTTTTTAATGTGTTGTTGGATTCTGATTGCTAGAATTTTATTAAGGATTTTTGCATCTATGTTCATCAGTGATATTGTCCTGTAGTTTTCTTTTTTTGTGGCATCTTTGTCAGGTTTTGGTATTAGGGTGATGGTGGCCTCATAGAATGAGTTTGGAAGTTTACCTTCCTCTGCAATTTTCTGGAAGAGTTTGAGTAGGATAGGTGTTAGCTCTTCAATTCAGCTGTGAAGCCGTCTGGCCCTGGGCTTTTGTTTGCTGGAAGATTTCTGATTACAGTTTCAATTTCCGTGCTTGTGATGGATCTGTTAAGATTTTCTATTTCTTCGTGGTTCAGTTTTGGAAAGTTGTACTTTTCTAAGAATTTGTCCATTTCTTCCAAGTTGTCCATTTTATTGGCATATAATTGCTGAGAGTAGTCTCTTATGATCCTTTGTATTTATGTGTTGTCTGTTGTGATCTCTCCATTTTCATTTCTAATTTTATTGATTTGATTTTTCTCCCTTTGTTTCTTGATGAGTCTGGCTAATGGTTTGTCAATTTTATTTATCCTCTCAAAGAACCATCTTTTGGCTTTGTTGATTTTTGCTATTCTCTCTTTTGTTTCTTTTGCATTTATTTCTGCCCTGATTTTTTAAATTTCTTTCCTTTTACCAGCCCTGGGGGTCTTCATTTCTTCCTTTTCTAGTTCCTTTAGGTGTAGAGTTAGGTTATTTATTTGACTTTTTTCTCGTTTCTTGAAGTATGCCTGTATTGCTATGAACTTTCCCCTTAGCACTGCTTTTCCAGTGTCCCACAGGTTTTGGGTTGTTGTGTTTTCATTTTCATTCATTTCTTTGCCTATTTTGATTTCTTTTTTGATTTCTTCTGTGATTTGTTGGTTGTTCAGCAGCGTGTTGTTCAGCCTCCATATGTTGGAATTTTTAATAGTTTTTCTCCTGTAATTGAGACCTAATCTTATTGCATTGTGGTCAGAAAAGATGCTTGGAATGATTTCAATTTTTTTGAATTTACCAAGGCTCGATTTATGGCCCCGGATGTGATCTATCCTGGAGAAGGTTCCGTGTGCACTTGAGAAAAAGGTGAAATTCATTGTTTTGGGGTGAAATGTCCTATAGATATCAGTTAGGTCTACTGGTCTATTGTATCTTTTAAAGTTTGTGTTTCCTTGTTAATTTTCTGTTTAGTTGTTCTATCCATAGGTGTGAGTGGGGTATTAAAGTCTCCCACTATTATTGTGTTATTGTTAATTTCCCCTTTCATACTTGTTAGCATTTGTCTTACATATTGCGGTGCTCCTATGTTGGGTGCATATATATTTATAATTGTTATATCTTCTTCTTGGATTGATCCTTTGATCATTGTATAGTGTCCTTCTTTGTCTCTTTTTACAGCCTTTGTTTTAAAGTCTATTTTATCTGATATGAGTATTGCTACTCCTGCTTTCTTTTGGTCTCTATTTGCATGGAATATCTTTTTCCAGCCCTTCACTTTCAGTCTGTATGTGTCCCTCGTTTTGAGATGGGTCTCTTGTAGACAACATATATAGGGGTCTTGTGTTTTTATCTATTCAGCCAGTCTTTGTCTTTTGATTGGGGCATTCAACCCATTTTCGTTTAAGGTAATTATTGATAAGTATGATCCCGTTGCCATTTACTTTATTGTTTTGGGTTCGAGTTTATACACCCTTTCTGTGTTTCCTGTCTAGAGAAGATCCTTTAGCATTTGTTGGAGAGCTGGTTTGGTGGTGCTGAATTCTCTCAGCTTTTGCTTCTCTGTAAAGCTTTTGATTTCTCCTTCATATTTGAATGAGATCCTTGCTGGGTACAGTAATCTGGGCTGTAGGTAATTTTCTTTCATCACTTTATGTCCTGCCATTCCCTCCTGGCCTGAAGAGTTTCTATTGAAAGATCAACTGTTATGCTTATGGAAATCCCCTTGTGTGTTATTTGTTGTTTTTTCCTTGCTGCTTTTAATGTTTGTTCTTTGTATTTGATCTTTGTTAATTTGATTAATATGTGTCTTGGGGTGTTTCACCTTGGGTTTATCCTGTTTGGGACTCTCTGGGTTTCTTGGACTTGGGTGATTATTTCCTTCCCCATCTTAGGGAAATTTTCAACTATTATCTCATTGTATTTTCTCATGGTCTTTCTTTTTGTCTTCTTTTTCTGGGAATCTTATCATTCAGATGTTGGGGCATTTAACATTGTCCCAGAGGTCTCTGAGATTGTCCTCATTTCTTTTAATTCGTTTTTCTTTCTTCCTCTCTGATTCATTTATTTCTACCATTCTACTTCACTAATCCTAACTTCTGCCTCCGTTTTTCTACTATTTGTACCCTCCAGAGTGTTTCTGATCTCATTTATTGCATTATGCATTATATGTTGACTCTTTTTTATTTCTTCTAGGTCCTTGTTAAACCTTTCTTGCATCTTCTCAATCCTTGTCTCCAGGCTATTTATCTGTGATTCCATTGTGTTTTCAAGATTTTGGATCATTTTCACTATCATTATTCGGAATTCTTTATCAGGTAGATTCCCTACCTCTTCCTCTTTTGTTTGGGTTGGTGAGCATTTATCCTGTTCCTTTATCTTCTGGGTATTTCTCTGTCTCTTCATCTTGTTTATATTGCTGTGTTTGGGGTGTCCTTTCTGTATTCTGGCATTTTGTGGAGTTCTCTTTATTGTGGAGTTTCCTCACTGTGGGTGGGGTTGTATGGGTGGCTTGTCAATGTTTTCTGATTAGGGAAGCTTGTGTTGGTGTTCTGGTGGGTTGAGCTGGATTTCTTCTCTCTGGAGTGCAATGAAGTGTCCAGTAATGAGTTATGAGATGTCAGTGGGTTTGGAGTGACTTTGGGCAGCCTGTATATTGAAGCTCAGGGCTGTGTTTATGTGGTATGTCTTGCTCTGGAACTTGTTGGCCCTTGGGTGGTGCTTGGTTTCAGTGTCGGTATGGAGGCATTTGATGAGCTCCTGTCAATTAATGTTCCCTGGAGTCAGTAGTTCTCTGGTGTTCTCAGGATTTGGACTTAAGCCTCCTGCTTCTGGTTTTCAGTCTTATTTTTACGGTAGCCTCGAGACTTCTCCATCTATACAGCACTGTTGATAAAACATCTAGGTTAAAGATGAAAAGTTTCTCCACAGTGAGGGACAACCAGAGAGGTTCACAGAGTTACATGGTGAAGAGGGAGGAGGGAGTTAGAGGTGACCCAAATGAGATGAGATGGGATCAAAAGAGGAGAGAGCAAGCTAGCCAGTAATCACTTCCTTATGTGTTGTCCACAGTCTAGACTGCTCAGAGATGTTCACGGAGTTATACAGAGAAGAGAAGAGGGAGGAAGGAGACAGAGGTGGCCAGGAAGATAAAGGGGGGAATCAAAAGGAGAGAGACAGATCCAGCCAGTAATCATTTCCCTAAGTGTTCTCCACCATCTGGAACACACAAAGAGATTCACAGAGTTGGGTAGAGAAGAGAAGGGGGAGGTAGAAGATAGAGGCAACCTGGTGGAGAAAAAGGAGAGTCCAAAGCGGGAGAGAGAAGTCCAGCCAGTAATCTCGCTCCCAAGTAAAAATGGGTACTGAAGATTGGGTTCTTAAAGGTACAAAATTGATAACAAATACCAAAAAGCAAAGATTAAAAATCTAGAGTAGAGGTTGGATTTTCAAAAATACAATATTAAAGAAAAGAAAAAAAATAGTCACAAAAATTATAAAAAATATATATATATGAAGTTTGCTTTAAAAAATAGTGTCTCTTTTTTTGCAAAATAATAGTAGGTTATAAAAATGAAAATTAAAGGAGTAATAGAGGACTTAAAATTTTTAAAAATTAAAGAAAGAATGATAGTAAAAATATATCTAGGACTTTCTCTGGTGTTGTGGGCAGTGTGGGGTCAGTTCATTTTCGGATAGTTCCTTGGTCCGGCTTATGTTTCTCAAGATCTATAGGCCCCTTCCTATGTAGTTGGTACTAACTACAGGGTTTTAATCTATTGCACCTGTTTCTTCCAAGGCGGTTCCCTTGGTTTTAGCTTCTTCTGTTTGTTGGTCTCTTCAGTGTCTATTTTCCACCCTGACACAAGGGGGCAGTGGTGGACACTTTTTAGGCTCACCTGTTCAGTTGCACTGTGGGGAGGGAGGGACAGTGCAAACAAATAACACTGGCGTGTGCTTGCAGTTTCTCAGCCACACTGGGCCTGCCCCCTCTCACAGCACGTGTGCCCCCCTGCCCACACTGCTCAGGCTCTAGGTTGCTCCTCTGGGAACCGTCCAAGGCTGGCCCTGGGCTGCATGCACCTTCCAGGTCTAAGCCGTTCAGGTTCAGGCACTCGGGTAGTTCTCAGAGGCTCAGGCTCAGTTGGGCCTGCGTTTTGTGCCCTTCCCAGGTCTGAGCAGCTCAGGTGACCAGGTGTTTGGCGAGCACGGTCGCTGCAACTTATCGCCTCCCCTGCCCTTGCTGCTTGGTTTTCTGGGTGTACAACTGGCGCACCTTCTCAGGCGGATGTTGACCGTCCAGAATCCCAAGAAGTCTTGGTTAGCATCGAAGCCTGCTTGCAGTTTGGTAGATTATGCCTCTCTGGGGCCGTGATTGCCCCCTTCCGGCTCTGGCTGCCTGTCACCAGAGGGGGATGTCTGCAGCCGGCTAGCTCTGTTCAGTTCTTTGTTCTGTGAGCAGGCCTGACGATGTCTTAGGTTACGGCTTTTCGCGTAGCTCTAGTCAGTCCTTTGTTCTGTGAGCGGGCCTGGCGGTGTCTTAGGTTAGGGCTTTTCGCGTGGTAGCTATCCCACAGTCTGGTTTGCTAGCCCAAGTTAGTAACCTCAGATTGCCCTCGGGGCATTCAGGCCTGGGCCTTACTGTAAGCAACGCAGCCCGCGCCTCCCTGTCCAGCCCCCACTTGCTAGTGGCGGGTGCAGGCGTCTGTGCTGCTTCTCCGCTGGGGGATTTACTGTTGGGCACATAATCTGTGGGTTTTAATTATTAATTTATTTTTCCTCCTAGTTATGTTGCCCTCTGTGGTTCCAAGGCTCGCCACAGACTCGGCAGTGAGAGTGTTTCCTGGTGTTTGGAAACTTCTCTCTTTTTAAGACTCCATTCCCGGGACGGAGCTCCATCCCTACCTCTTTTGTCTCTCTTTTTGTCTTTTATATTTTTTCCTACCTCCTTTTGAAGACAATGGGCTGCTTTTCTGGGTGCCTGATGTCCTCTGCCGGCATTCAGAAGTTGTTTTGTGGAATTTACTCAGCCTTGAAATGTTCTTTTGATGAACTTGTCAGAGAGAAAGTGGTCTCCCCGTCCTGTTCCTCCGCCATCTTAGGACCGCCTCCCCACCATCATTTGTTTACATCTTCTCTATGGCTGATTTAGTCCTACAGCAATGAAATTGAGTACTTTTGACAGAAACTTTGTGAACTACAAAGCCTAAATTATTTATCCTCTAGCCTTTTTTTAAAAAACAAAAAGTGTGCCAGCCCCTAACCTAGAGCATTGTCCTTTTACATAGTTTCTGCTGTCTTTTTATTCGCAGTTGTGGGAAGAGAAATGAGCAAGAGTTCAGAGCAAAAAATCTTATTCCTAGAAAATGAGGAGGAAGTTATGTATATCAGTTTTGTTCACAAGTTGTTGGTGAGAACTTAGTCACCTGGCCATGCCTGGCAGTAAGGTGACTGGGGAATGTAGTCTCTAACCGGGTAGCTTTGCACTCAGAAAATACTAATGGCAAGAGGATAATGGGTATGGGAAACCCTATAATCCTAATTTTTCAGTTGAATAATCTAAGGCATTGAGAGGTGAATGTAAGTCTTTAAAGCCACAGCAGTGAAACTGAGCTGGTAAAAGAGCAAAAGCAATAGGAACATTGGGCCACATAGAGATTAAAACTAGAAGAAAATTCAGCATCCAAGCCAGTTTCAGAGATCTTAACATCAGGGTAGGTGATTTTCAGAGGATCTACTTTCTTTCTCCCCTCCTACAAAAAGGCATTCTTTATTTTTTTTTTTTCCATTTTTTTTGTGTGGCAAATACCAAGAGCTTTTTTTTTTTTTTTAATTGAAATACAATTGCTTTACAAGGTTGTGGTGGAAGTGAATCAACTATATGTATACATATATCCCCTCCCTCTTAAGCCTCCCTCCCACTCCCCATCCCACCTCTGCTTTCTAATCTTCTTCATATACCTTTCGTCTCTATCCCATGTTCTGCTTACTCATATTTTTTCTTCATCACAATTCTCTCTTGACCTTAATCTCCTCATGACTCTAGTTTTGTCTCATAGCATGTCCTGATTATTTTTTCAGTCTTAGGTTGTAAGATTCTCTTTGTTCATTGCCTTGTTTTCATAGTATTACATTGTTTCCATTTCCAAAAGGGAGTATTAGATGAATCCAGATTATTTGTCAGAGTTTCTGGCCATTCTTGCAATGATTGACTTGGGGGTCAGTAATTACTATGATTGTGGAGGATGGAGTCACTTTGTGTAAAATTTGGCTTCTTAGAGATTTCCTTTGAACAAAGGAGTAGGGATAGAACACTGACAGGTTTAACAGAACTATCATCGTAAAACCACAGCTCCTCCTTGACATCTAGTATTGCCCCAGGCTTTCATGTGCATCTTTTAATCTGTCTTAACTAAAGCTTGTCAGTCTACTCTCATCTATGAATGAGCCAAGTATCATCAATATTTGGCATTACTTATTTTTAAAAAACAATCCTTTGACATATGAAGAGTCTCCTAGTGTTGATAGCAGCTGGCAGTTACAATGTGTTGATGGACATGAATCTGTTACTGTGTTTAGCTGTAATAGCAGGACCAAATATAAAAACTATGCCTCTCTTAGAACTCCAAGAAAGTTGTCTTTATAATTTTTTATTTTGCTGTGTTAATCTTATCTTTTCCCATAGCCACAACTTTCATCTCAAACCTCTCCTTCATTGTAAGAATGAACGTTTACTGTGTGGCAGACATGTGCTGAATATGTGACATATATTTCATTCTCCCACCAGTGCTGCAATGTAGGTACCAGTATTAGCTCCATTTTGCAGATGAGGAAACTGAGGCAGAGAAGTCAAGTGATTTCCCCCAAGTTACATAGCTAGTAAGTAGCAAATCCAGGATGCAAGCTCAGGTGGTTTGATTTCAGAATGAGGAACTTTTTCTTGTTAAGTTATATAGTTCATAAAATACTCCATACCCCGAATTGTCCAGTGACAGCGGTTGTAACTCTTTTTCTTTGCCCTTTCCCCTAGTGAATTACTTTCAATAATTCTCCAAGAGCTGTGTGTTTACCAGCTACTGATGTCTCACAGAAAACTGTCAGAGTCCATCAATTAAACTATGCATGTGAAAAATGTTGAGTGGGACTTCTCTGGTGGTCCAGTGGTTAAGCCTCTTCATTTCCAATGCAGGGGGCACAGGTTTGATCCCTAGCTGGGGAACTAGAATCCCGGATGCCACGTGGCACAGCCAAAAAAAAAGTATTGAGTGATATATTTTCATGATGAATTTAAAATTTTCTTATGGAGCTATGAAGGTCCATTGGATAAATGAATGTGCTTCTAATAAGTGTTTACTACATTATCTTGGTAAATGTAGAGGGTTGGTTTTTATTAGTATGTGTTGGTCATACAGCCACAAATAGTCCCAGGTAGTCTTTTGTGTGAGTAATATAGATTTTATGTCTTTTTAGCTTCCCTGGTGGCTCAGACTGTAAAGCGTCTGCCTGCAATACGGGAGACCAGGGTTTGATCCCTGGGCTGGGAAGATCCCCTGGAGAAGGAAATGGCAACCCACTCCAGTACTCTTGCCTGGAAAATTCCATGGAGAGAGGAGCCTTGTAGGCTACAGTCCATGGGGTCGCAAAGAGTTGGACACAACTGAGCAACTTCACTTGGACTTCACTTTGTCTTTTTAAAATGCAGTCAGCCCCTAGGTTCCTTAGAGGGCTGACTGTACTATGTCATTTTATATAAGGGAGTTAAGCGTCTGTGGATTTTGGTATCCGTGGGAGGTCCTGGAATCAACCCCCCACAGATACTGAAGGAAGGAATGGACTGTTACATCAATATATGACTAATATCAGAATGGCCTTTCCTGGATAGGAATGCTAACACAAATTTTCAAAAACTTTTAAACTACAAAGGTAACAGTTGGTCTGCAAAATTTGCATGTACTCCTCCTTCCTATTTCCTATATTATTAAGTTATGCCCGACCCTCCTTGAACACCTGGTTCAAAATTCACCTCTAGGTATCCAGCACCAATTAACTACATCTAACCCATCATTCCCTCTCTGTGTGCTCTCCATAATTCTAGATGTTCATACAGATGTTTGTTTTTGCTGACATGTTTTCTGTAGCTGGTATTAAGTCATCTCATGCATGTTTGTTTTGTCACATTTTATAGACTGAATTGTCTTCATGATGTCAGGAAGGGCCTTTACAAACAGACGGTGAGCAGTAAATGATGTTGACTGCCTGCCTTTACAGAACACAAACATCTGCTTGCTGCAGGTCAAGACTCTTAGAATTCTCGATGAATACAGATCCCCTTAATCACAAAGACAAGCCAAGAAGAAGGAAAATAAAGCACTTACAGCTTTTACAAGAAAAAAAAAAATAGAAGCAAAAATAAGAACCCTTCACTATTTGATTTTCTTCAGGTCCACTCTGATTTAGCTTGATTAAAGCCATCTGAAAGTATTTTTAAAATAAAAGATAAAGAATTCCCACACTGACTTCTTGAAAAGAGTATATGGAGATTTTTATTCCTATTTGAAGCTGCCATAATGCTTTGTAGAAGGTGCTAGTGCACCATTCACTTACTTCTGTGGTTAGGTGAAGGAGTGGCCAAGGAAGTGGTGTGTGTGTACCTGTGTGTGTGTGTGCACCAGTGGGGGAGGTGTTCTCTCATAACACTGACCCCCTTCTACTGAGATTTGTGTAACTATTGATTTATAAGAAAAAACCTGTCATGAGAGTTCAGCCTTGGAACTGAAGCAAAGAAATTATGAACTCAGTGTTTGCTTAAACTCATAAGTTATAAGGAAAGTTTGGCAGATCTGGTATGATGGAGAACTATTTTATAAGAGATCAATGAAATGTATAGATATTTAAGAGAAAACATGTAGGCATGTGTTATCTAAATCTGGAAGCTTTGAGGGAAAGGCCCTGACGATCACAGTTCTATGCTACTCCTACTCCCAGCTGCTTCTGAAGAACTGACCTATTTTCTAGCTCTAAGAAGGCTGCCTTAGCCTAGACATATCTTAAGGAGTCAGCTCGGCTGTGGTTCATTCTTGCTGTCTGAAGATTATTTTAAATAAGGGTATCCAGTGCTGTCTTTCAAGCTTGTAGGTGTACCAGTCAGTCCACTATCAGTAATACAGGGGTTTTTGGATAGTTTATATGTGTGAACAGCTAGGCTTTTTTTGACAATCTACTTTTTCTCCACTGGTCTCCTTTTTGCCAGTAAAACTCTATTCGTAGTGCTGTACTTACAGCTTGTTGCATGTTCACTGTGCCATAGAATACGTTCTATTTTACTTGGTAAAATCGTTTCCTATACAGCTGATGATAATATACTCAGCTGCTTATATGGTTGTTTCCCTCACCAGACTGAGAGCTGAGAACAAGAACATATCCTATTCTTCTTTGTATCACTGGCATCTAGCAAAAATTAAATGATCTATAATTGTTCTATGGATGTATGAGCAGAGTTGTATCCCAGGATCAAGGACCAAAGTGAAAATAATTGTACTAATTTTAAACTGAGCATTTTCTATGTATCGGGCATTGTTTTGAGCTCTCAAATGAATGATATCATTTAATGTTCACAGCTACTGCATGGAGAGTTATTATCCACGTCCCTGGTGGCTCAGCGGTAAAGAGTCTGCCTGCCAATGCAGGGGACCTGGGTTGGATTCCTGGGTTGGGAAGATTCCCGGGAGGAGGAAATGGCAACCCACTCCAGTATTCTTGTTTAGGAAATCCCACGGACAGAGGAGTCTAGAGGAGCTATAGTTCATGGCGTCGCAAGAGTCAGACACGACCTAGCGACTAAACCATCACGACCATCATGTTTGGTGGTGGAGAACACCGAGGTCCAGAAAGGGGAAGTTATTTGCCCAAAGTCACATAGCTAGTATGTATTGGAGTCAGGATTTAAACCAAAAGGTGTCAGTCTCTAAATCTCCACCACTACATTGTCTGCTACATTGTCAAGTTTATTAGTAAGCATGGCCTGCTCGGTGGGGAGCTCAGGGTGACTTCAGGTTTCTGAGCCCAATATAGCTACATATTAGTACAGATATTAATCTAAATTATCCCAGAGAACTGGAGACTTACTGGTGGTGGTTTAGTCACTAAGTCTTGTACTCGACTGTTGTGATCCCACAGTCTGTAGCCCACCAGGCTCCTCTGTCCATAGTATTCTCCAGGCAAGAATACTGGAGTGGGTTGCCACTTCCTTCTTCAGGGGATCTTTCCAACCCAGGAATCGAACCTGGATCTTCTGCATTGCAGGCAGATTCTTTACCAACTGAACTTTGAGGGAAGCCCTAGTTACCCTAAATTTTCTTCCAGAAGGGGCAGAGACTACTCTTAATTTGAGGATGAGGATGCTAGCACTGGAAGAGACTTCTATGGAATTGTGCTGTTGAGTTTAAACAATTCCTTTATAATCTCCCTCCTTGGACTCTGTTTCTCTCCTCTGGTCTATTTTTCTGATGTTAGGGATACAAATCATGAAGAATGGGTCACAGGTGTTCTTGGCAAAGGGAGTGTCATTTGTGAGGATCTTGACATGGCATATTCGAGGAGTATAAAGCTGCTCAGTGTGGCTGGAATACGGGGACTGAGTAGCAGAGACACTAGATGAGCCTAGTTGGGGAGTGATTAGCTAATTCAGAACCTCCACAGAATTTGGGGTGAGTGTGGTTGGATGATCCTCAATATAAGTCATCAAATGATAATATATAGAAATTCTCTCCTACTTTTGTCAAAGTAAACCCCTTGAATTATTGAAGATGGCCCTTTTGTTGAATTCCCTGCTATGATGGATTATGTTCTAAGGGAATCCCAGGGTGCAGTCAGGCCCTCAATTATACTCAGAATATGTTCCCACAGAACATATTATCTATGAAAAATTCAGGACTACAGACTTTGGGTCAAGATTATATAGCCAGATATGTTGATAGCTATAGATGTAGATATTATAAATACATATACTTTAATGAAAGAGATTAAATTCATGCTCTAATAGAATTAGTAGGTATGTTGAAACCTTCAGTCACTAATTACAACTTAATTAAATAACTTAATTCCCATACATACCCCATTCCTTTTAGATCTACAGTTTACACAGCCAATTATTCATCTAGTCACTAATCATCTGATTCCCCTACTAACACTCTGATGAGATGGCCTGAAATTTGAAGAAAATGATTATTGACATCCTCCAGGATACATAAAGCACAGGGTGCCCCAGGTGGCTGGTCCTCCTTACTCTTCTGGTGGGGTGGTGGGAAGGTCTCCACATTTTGTAGTTTTCACCACAGATGCAATGAAGTTGGAGGTGAAGGTGTGTTTGGAGGTGAACTGACAACAATGGGAAGGAAACTAGCATTTACTGAGTGCTGAACACAAGTCAGACACCTGGCATTCATTATCTTATTTGTGGTGTGTGGTTTAGTCGGTAAGTCCTGTCCAACTCTTTGACTCCATGGACTGTAGCCCGCCAGGTTCCTCTCTGTCCATGGAATTCTCCAGGCAAGAATATTGGAGTGGGTATTCCCTTCTCCAGGGGATCTTCCCAACCCAGGGATCAAACCTGTGTTTCCTGCATTGCAGGCAGATTCTTGATCATTTGAGGTAGGTGCTACTCATGAAGACTTTAGAGATGAGGAGACTGAGACTCACGTTAGATGACTTGCCCAAGGTCACACAGGGAGTTAAGTTCTGGAACAGAAATTTGGGTATTGTACAATTCTGTCTGCTTATGAAGTTATCCCCGTCCAGCTTCCCCTTTACTTGATTTTCAGTTTTCTGGACAGCTGGCTTCTCCTTCCCTCTCAGGTTTTCACCAGAAATTGGCTCTTCTATTTGGAAATCAAGGCCTAATAGATATATGTGATATGGTGAATCAGCTAGCTTTTCTGGTTCTAGAATAGAAACATCTCACTAGCTGAAAGGATTTAAGGTCATTGCTGCATACTCCCCACCACCCCCCACACATCTTCCACTTCCCCTCCTTGCTGTCTGATGTCATGTAATAATCTCCCCTCTTCATTCCTCTTCAACTGCAGGAAAGTGACTACCAGAAATAATTTCTGTGGCATAACTCAGAATCAGGTACCATGAACCAAAATGAAGTATGACTTTTATCAGTTTTCTTGATACCTAAGAGCCCCAGATAGGTTACAGGAGAGGAGGAAGTCTTTTTTGGGCATGGATGCTTAGGGGCAGCTCAAGCCTGCCTGTATAGAGTGCAACAGTGAGGGCTATCTTTATCAGCCGAAGGCCAGAATAAAGGCAATGAGTGCTTGAGAGCAGGGACAGGGAATTTCCGTTTAGAGTAAGAATTCTTTAAAGGCAGAGATAATTTCTTGTTTCTAGCACCTACCACAGTGACTTGAGTATAGCTGGTGCTCAATAAATATTTATTAAACGTTCAAGCCTAAAATTCTAAAGGAAAAATGAGTATGTAAAGAGAAACATCATTTTGTTAATAGGTATCTTTTAAAGTAATTCAAGCTATGAGAAAGCAAGGAAGCACAGTGGCCTTTTGGAGAAACTGCTATGATTACAGATGAGAATATTGGTAGTAGTTCCACTCTACCATTAACTAGCTATGCACCCATGGATGGGGCTTCCCTGGTGGCTCATCTGGTAAAGAATCTGCCTGCAATGCGGGAGACCTGGGTTCAATCCCTGGGCTAGGAACATCCCCTGGAGAAGGGAAAGGCTACCCACTCCAGTATTCTGGCCTGGTTCTGGCCTGGAGAATTCCATGGACTGTATAGTCCATGGGGTTGCAAAGAGTTGGACACAACGGAAGGACTTTCACTTTCACTTTTCACTTTACCCATGGATGAGTCTCTTGAATATTCTGTGCTCTAGTTGCCTCATCTATAAAATTTAGAGGATATAATGTTTCTAAAGTTGTTTCATAAGTTTATTATTTTAGTCAGATGATAGAAAATATCCAGTATTTATTTAGCTTCTAAAAGTTTACAATGACTCATGTGTATTATCTCAGGCCTCACACAATGTTGTGAAATAATATGATTATCTTGGTTTTATAGATGAATAGTCCAGGGCTTAGATTAAGGAAGTAATTTGTACTAAGCACATTTTTTGACTCAAATCCACTCCTTTTTCCAGGTTCTACAGCTCTTTGCACGTAGTAATTATCTGTATGTAAATAACGCTTCCAAAGTGCTTGAAAAATCATTCGTTCCCTTAAGTCCTCAAGCATCTCTCCTCCAATAGTATTTGTTAATTTACTCAGCAAACTCCTTTTGAAATCTCAAGCCCTTCAAAGTTGACTCAGGAATTTCACATTCTTGAGGTCTTAATTAATAAGGCTTTCCTTTCTTCTTCTGCAATGAGCCTGGGCTTTTTGGTTAAGAAAATGCATTTGCCCTACTGGAAGCTTCAGCAGATTATGAAGGGTGATACTTTTTAGCTTAGCTAGAAATGGAATCCCTGTGCTAAGTGAGCTATCTCTATTACAGCTAACAATAGAAAGTCCACCTGCTCTTGCTTTAATGTAGATTCATATCTACTAGTTCAGATATGACATTATGAGAAAAGAACTGTGCACATATACCAACATAGAACATTTTGAAAATTATTTTGTCATTGGATGTATCAAATATCAAATCTACTACTGGACATTTTTAACATATATTGAGATAAATCATATTCCTTTATAACTTCAGTCCTCCTGGGAAGGACTATTCAGATATACAGTATTTCCCCAGGGCATGACACACTAGCTAAGTTTTCATAATTTAACAAAATATGAAGGGAGTTTGGCAGATATTACTGAACCTGTCAGAATTAACTGCTTGTAAATTCAATTAGTTCAAGGGGAGGGGACAGCTTTGGAGAAATATCAAAATTCAATTAGCAAGTTGGGGTTGCTAGCCCACTCTTTGGGGGTAATCTATCAAAAAGAAAAGAGTATTTAACACCTACAATCAACTAATTAAATGCATTAGGTTCTGACGGGGTGGTTTTTAATATTCATCATCACTTTAAATCTATTTGGCCAGAAAACTTGGTATGAAAGAATTTTGATGGTCGGCATTATAAATAAGCACATCGATGGACTAATTTAGGTGTAGGCACAAAGTGTTTCCTTACTCTTTTCTTTTGACTGAAAGATTCTTACTCTAAAGTTTTGATTCCTTTTAATGGCTAATTTATGTATTGCCAACATGATGCTGTTATCGTATGCTAAATACTGCTTAATTGTTAATGAACCTGTTTATCATGAGTGAAGTGTTAGAGGTATTAATTGATAACAATATTGCTCATTCCAGAAATGGATTTCTACTGTGCTCGTGGTATTTCTTCAAGTCCGAATGATGTTTAGAGGCATTATAATGTGGAATGATTAAGCCAGGGAATGTGAACATTTTATGGATGTGTTCTCTCAAAGGAAATAATGTTTTTCTTTGATTTACACTTGACTTTAACTAAATTTGTCGTGTACTTGTTATTGTTGAACTGTTTTGAAGCTTCATTTTGTTCTAGCCAGATTTCAGCTCACGGTAGTTATTGTAAATGCTATTAACAATGAGGTTTTGCTTCTTTATAATCACTTGCCACCCTTCTCACTATTGGCCAAGTGTTTACTGGGAAGCTTTATTCCTTTATCCTGAAAGGAAAGGAATATGACAAGTCTCACCCTTGTAAGACAGCAGTCTTGGATAAATGACGGATGAAGAATAATCTGGATTAGTGTTTTTACCACTCTTAGTTCTGTAAATATCCTTGATTGTTTGATGATTGTGGCCAAGTTACAGCTTCTTTCAGCTTTGTCTTCCTCATCCGTAAACTCCATATCTCGTTCAATTTAACATTTCTATTCCTTTTTATTTATTGGTACTCATGTCATCACACAATCACACAGTAACTTATGTCTTCAGGCTTTTTTTTTTTTTTTTTTCCTATCTGGTTTTCTTTGGTTAACCTTGGTCTTATAGTCCCTTTACCCTGGGGACTTCACTCACCATACTTGTCTCTTTGCCTTTATTTATACAGGGCAGCTGAGCCACCTGCTGTCTTCCAGTCTTTGCACTAGGGTCATGTGTTCGATGGTGCTACTTTCCAGCCTCTATCACTGTGATGGAAAGATCCTTTTATCTGTCAGGGATCACTGACCCACAGAGTAGAAAATGAATTGAGGGCAATACATAAATAAAAATTAACCTAATTTATATTTACCTGATTTTAAAGTAAGGATAGGAACATCAAAGTTTGATCCATGGGTTGTCAGTACATTTATTTACTGGATACTGCATCAATTTGCTCTTTCAGGTTGTAGAGTGACTAAGAGGTGGAGTGATGTAGGAGGCAAGAAAAATGCTGTAAAACATAGAGATTAAGGGACTGTTGCCATATGAACAGGGAATCAGGGAGCATCAACTTCAAGTTAGAATCAACTTCAATTATCCACTCTGTAAATTCTCCACAGCAGATTTTCACACCCCAGTTACTTACTTTTTGGTTTCCAGCACACTTGTGGGCTGCACTTGCCATTGGTGTGTGCTTGGGGAATAGAAACTAATTTAATACTATCCTGCCAAATTTAATTGAGAAGCAATATCTGTTATTGAAAATGTTAATATATGATATATAATAAGTTTTGGATTATCTGCTCTTTCAGATTAGATATATGTGATGGAATTCTGTGTTATAGGAAAGCACAGAACATACAAAAATAATTTAAACCCCATCTATGTTCTATTTGTGTGACATTGGACAATTTACTTGTTGCCTTCAGTACTGCTGAGGCAGCTTAAAAAGTGAATTTGTGGTGGACTGTTCTATTCAGAGAAGGCACTCAGAAAGGTTAAAAATAAACAGTTTTGAGTAATGGCAAATTCACTCACTGGTGTTTTAGATAACAACGCTAAAAAGTTGCTGAGGCTCCAAAGCTGATTACCAAGAAAAAGCAGAGTGTGGAAACAGTAGTTTATTTAATACTTTTGAACAAAATAAACCCTTCTCTCCCTCACACCCTGCTTCAATGGCCATCCACACAGGCACTTTCTATATCTTAATCTCTCTTCTCTACCTTTTCTGTGACTTGTGCTTTTTCTGTGTCTTCCTTCCCATTGGCCTCTTAACCATCTTTCCTTTGTATATACTGCCTTTTCTTTTCTCCTCAACCTCCTATCCCATTTATGTCTCTTTTATCCCTCTTCATCCTTCTCTTTTAGGAGCACATAATATTGAATTAGTGTATACTTTAAATAGTTGTTAATTTCATCAAAAATTAAAATAAAATTGTACATCAAAGACATGATCAAGAAAGAGAAAAGACAGCCTATACAATGAGAGAGAATATTTGCAAATTATATATCTGATAACAATTTAGTATCCAGAATATATAGAGAATTTACAACTTAGCATCAAAAAGATAAACAACCCAATTTTTTCCAAAGGGGCAAAGGACTTAAATAGTCATTTCTCCAAAGAAGATATAAAACTCACCAACAAGCACATGAGAATATTCTTGATATCATTAGTCATTATGGAAATGCAATTCAAAACCACAAGGAGGTGTCATTTCATGCTATAATGAGGATGGCTATAATAATGATTTTTAAAATAACTAGTATTAACAAAGATATAGAAAAATTGTAATCCTTGTGTATTACTGGTGGGAAAGTAAATTTGTTCAGCCACTATTGAAAACATGTTGACAGTTCCTAAAAAATATTGAAAATAGAATCACCACATGACTCAGTAATTCTCCTAGATATATATCCCTAAGAATCAAAAGAATCAAAAGTAAGGACTCCAACAAATACGTGTACATACATTTTCATAGCAACACTGTTCATGGTGTAGCCAAAAGTAGGGAAAAGCTCAGTGTCCATAAATGGATGAATAGAAAGACAATTTGATGTATATCCATATAATGGACTATTATTTAGTCATAAAAAAGAATAAAGTACCAATCCATTCCATATAGATGAACCCTGAAAACATTATCTTAAGTGAAAGAAACCAGACACAGAAGGCCAAACATTGTATGATCCATTTATATCAAAAATCCAAATTAAGCAAATTCATAGAGATAGAAATTATATTAGTGGTTACCAGGGGCTTAGATAAGGGGAAAATGAGAGATAAAGTGCTTAATGGCTGTGGAGTTTTGTTTGGGGAGTGATAGAAATTTTTTGGAACTAAATAAAGCTGGTAGTTGCACAACTTTCTAAATGTACTAAATTCCACTAAAATGTTCACTTTAAGGTGATTGTATGCTATGTGAATTTCAGTTCAATAAATTACATATACACACATACATATATCTTCATACGTGTGTGTGTGTGTATATATATATATATTTCTAAGTTTGTTTCATATGCTGAAGTTAGAAGTCAGGTATCTAACATTTCTCAAACACACCTGCACACAAATACATATACCCCTTAAAACTACTGATGTTAACTTCCATTTTCCCTTCATGTGACCATCAATGGAGTTCTCTTTGCGTGTGTATGTATATGGGGGTTGGGAAGAAGAAGTTCAGTAACTATCCACTATGGATAAATTTTCAACAGGAAGAAAATCCAATTCCAAGATATTTTATGAAATCTAAAGAATAAAGTCAAATTAATATCTACCTACTCCTTTTATCAATAGAAGAAAAGGTAAATTCATTAATGCATGTATGAATACAAAAAAACAGTAAAATATAAGTTTGGCAAAATAAGGTCTATTCAAAGGATGCATCTGTGAGCTGAGAAATGAGATAGGGCATAGTGCCCTGAGATAGCTTCTGTCTGCAGAAAAGCAAACGAGAGGAGAATAGATAAACAAGACTGAGGGCACTGAGCTGGCCTGTTGAAACTAAAGAAAAGAAAAGGGTTTTGGTGAGTAGTCTGCATTCCAGCCACATCTAGTAGGGATTTTGAGGTGGAAGGAGATACTCTAGGAGAGGGAGAAAGAGTAAATGTGGATGTGTTTGTGTTCAAATTAATCTCCAGGGTAAACATAGTCAAAAAATCTCTGAAATTCAGATTTCCACTTTAGTACTTCAGTATGAAGAATATTCTCTGAGAAGCATAGGAAATATGTCAGTTCTGACTATTAGAAGGACTTATGAGATTGGCAGATGAGTGACAGATACTCTGTCAGCTTTGGATGTCTGAGTAGGTTTATTTACAGGCTACACTTATTTGCTTTTGAACAAATAATTGATGCTTTTGAATTGTGGTGTTGAAGAAGACTCTTGAGAGTACCTTGGACTTCAAGGAGATCCAACCTGTTAATCCTAAAGGAAATCAGTCTTGAATATTCATTGGAAGGACTGATACTGAAACTGAAACTGCAGTACTTTGGGCACCTGATGTGAAGAACTGACTCATTTGAAAAGACCCTGATGCTGGGAGAGATTGAAGGTGGGAGGAGAAGGGGATGACAGAAGATGAGATGGTTGGATGGCATCACTGACTTGACGGACAGGAGTTTGAGTAGACTTCGGGAGTTGGTGATGGACAGGGAAGCCTGGTGTGCTGCAGTCCATGGGATCACAAAGAGTCGGACACGACTGAGCGACTGAACCGAATACTTATTTGAGCCATGAATTCTTCTAGTCATACCATAAGAGCTTGCATTTTAAGATGTTTTTAAAGTTAAAAATAATCAACTGCTGCAAGCTGGGCTCACAAGACCAGATAGTGTGGTCAGGAGTGACGGGAGAGTAACCCAGAAAGTTCCCCCTTCTCCCTGAGTTGTCATTACTGTTCAGTTGTTCCTTGGCAGTGGTATAAGTCCACCTTTTCCCTGGGGCAGACTGCTCTTTTTGTGAAGAGAGCACCAATATAATTGGGGTTTATTTAATGGATTGATAGGGTAAAGGAGTAAAGATTTGTCACAGGAAATAAATTGATGACTAATGTATTTTTGCATCCAAGACTGGAAAGGAGAGATAACGGAGAGAAAAGAATAAAGTGAAGAGTTAAGGCTATTGTCTAAATGAAAGTTTGTTGGCCTCTGCCAGTGATTTATTTCTTTTGGCTTGCATTTCCTTTAGACCTGTATGTCTATGGGGATGAGAATGGGAAAATTACTCCCTGCCTCTCTGAGATATATATTTCCCTCCTATGGTCTTTGCAGCTCCCTATCCCTTAAATAAATACACAGTCAAGTAGGAAAGAAAATATCCAAATATATAGTCAACATTATAGTAGCTGGGAATAGTAGACTAGTGATGGTTTTCTTGATTTTCACTGAATGAACATTTAACTTACCAGTATTTTATTGCATCACTGAGAGTAATAAGACCATACCAAACCCAGGTCTGTACTACCCATAACAAGCTGTGTAAATTTTGTTGGCAAGACTTTAGTTTGCCAGCCTTTGTAGCAGCACCTGATTCATGGCCATAGCTATGAATCCCTTTCAACAATTATTTTCGTCTTCCACTATGAATAGAGAAGGGTAAGTTGACATTGGCTGAATAAGAGACCTTTTGGTAAGATAATAGTCATTTCAAGGGATTTTATTGGGAGGAACTTTATTTTTCCAGATCAATGATAAAAGCAGATTCATTGGCAAAAGCTTTATAACAGTAAGTTAATGACAAATTAAGTATGTTTGAGCTAGTTCCCTAAGCTTGAACACGAATGCTTTACTTTCCTATAGAACTGTTTCTGACATCACTATTGGAGAACAAAATATGGACTGGATGGGCCCTGAAACACTTTTAAATGTCACGATTAGTCACTGAAGAAGTCTGGGGAATCTTTCAACAATATACTTTTATTCTTCTGTTTAGACTGGCTCAAACCTGGCTTGGGTAAAAACAGAATGGACTGAGTAACCCTCCAAGGTCACTTCCATTTTACTGATTTTGTAACCTAACTCTCTTGATACTTCTCCATTTCCTCCTCCCCACTGGAAATGAGAGAAATACAAAGCCCATTATCAGAAATCTGTGATAAGCTTTCCTAACTAGCCACCTACACATACCAAGAATATGAGCTCAAAGTACATTACTTGTAAAGTTTTACAATATAATCCCTCCCACCTTACTCATGGTTGTCACTTAACCCTCAGTTGTGGGGATAAATAATTTGTTTTTCTCTCTCTCTTTTTTTTTTCCTTTTCAGTTAGATAATTTGTTTCTGAAATTCAGGGACTCTCTTCTAT
The DNA here is from genome assembly GCF_032452875.1 of Bos javanicus. Lineage (NCBI taxonomy): Eukaryota > Metazoa > Chordata > Mammalia > Artiodactyla > Bovidae > Bos > Bos javanicus. The sequence goes on from NC_083897.1 coordinate 55,189,399, forward strand.
ACTCAGAAGCATGCAAGCATAAGCAAGATGGGATTTGGTTTAATTCGGGTTTAAAAAAATACCTATTCTTCTGTGTAACACTGCATCTTTTCATACATGTGGTTATGCAGAAGTAGATGTGTAATGAGTTATTTCAGTTATGTGTTAGTGAAGCTAGTCTAGGTTATACTGTAGTGAGTGCATGTGTGCTAAGTTGCTTCAGTCATATCCAACTCTTTGCGACCCCATGGACTGCAGCCCACTAGACTCCTCTGTCCATGGGATTCTCCAGGCAAGAATACTGGAGTGGGTTGCCATGCCCTCCTCCAGGGGATCTTCCAGACTCAGGGATCAAACCCATGTCTCTTGCATCTCCTGCATTGGCAGGAGGGTTCTTTACCACTAGCATTACCCAGGAAGCCCTATACTGTAGTTCAGTTCAGTTGCACAGCCATGTCCGACTCTTTGCAACCCCATGGACTACAGCACGCCAGGCCTCCCTGTCCATCACCAAATCCCAGAGTTTACCCAAACTCATGTCCATTAAGTCGGTGATGCCATCCAGCCATCTCATCCTCTGTCATCCCCTTCTCCTCCTGCCCTCAATCTTTCCCAGCATCAGAGTCTTTTAAATGAGTCAGCTCTTTGCATCAAGTGGCCAAAGTATTGGAGTTTCAGCTTCAACATCAGTCCTTCCAATGAACACCCAGGACTGGTCTCCTTTAGAATGGACTGGTTGGATCTCCTTGCAGTCCAAGGGACTCTCAAGAGTCTTCTCCAACATCACATTTCAAAAGGATCAATTCTTCAGTGCTCAGCTTTATTTATAGTCCAACTTTCACATCCATACATGACTACTGGAAAACCCATAGCCTTGACTAGATGGACCTTTGTTGACAAAGTAATGTCTCTGCTTTTTAATATGCTGTCTAGGTTGGTCATAAATTTCCTTCCAAGGAGCAAGCATCTTTTAAATTCATGGCTGCAATCACCATTTATAGTGACTTTGGAGCCCCACCAAAATAAAGTCAGCCACTGTTTCCACTGTTTTCCCATCTATTTTCCATGAAGTGATGGGACCGGATACCATGATTTTAGTTTTTTGAATGTTGAGCTTTAAGCCAACTTTTTCACTCTCCTCTTTCACTTTCATCAAGAGGCTCTTTAGTTCTTCACTTTCTGCCATAAGGGTGGTGTCATTTGCATATCTCAAGTTATTGATATTTCTCCCGGCAATCTTGATTCCAGCTTGTGCTTCATCCAGCCCAGCATTTCTCATGATGTACTCTGCATATAAGTTAAATAAGTAGGCTGATGGTATATAGCCTTGACGTACTCCTTTTCCTGTTTGGAACCAGTCTGTTGTTCCATGTCCAGTTCTAACTGTTGCTTCCTGATCTGCATACAGATTTCTCAAGAAGCAGGTCAGGTGGTCTGGTATTCCCATCTCTTTCAGAATTTTCCACAGTTTATTGTGATCCACACAGTCAAAGGTTTTGGCATAGTCAATAAAGCAGAAATAGATGTTGTTGTACTAACAACCCCTAAATTTCAGTAGTTTAACCCAGTAGAAGTTTCTCATTCCTGAGAAGTTCCTCTATGAGTAGAGTGACTTTTCAGGAAATTTGACTTTAATATGATAACTTAGTGATCCAAATTCTTTTGATACGATAGTTTCAAGGCTCATACTCAAGGTGACATAAATTCACTTCTCTTCACAGGCTATTGGACAGATCTAATTACCTGGCCTTGCCCAACATTAAGGGGGACAGAGTAGACCCAAGAAATACATTTCTCTCTGTTTCCAGAAAGGAAGGAAAGCTGGATATAAGTGAATATCAAAAATGTATAAGCAAGTTATATTAAATGGGTCTTCTTGAAAAAGATTTGACTCCTTCCTTTACAGTGTTGATCAAAGTATTTGCACAAAAGAAGGCAAGACTATCTGTTTTGAAAGTTTTTTAAACTAAATTGAACCAAGTTTACTGATAGTCCTAGATGCAAGTTTCTGAGAAGTATGTTTCAGTTCAGTTCAGTTCAGTAGCTCAGTCGTGTCCGACTCTTTGCGACCCCATGAATTGCAGCATACCAGGCCTCCCTGTCCATCACCAACTCCCAGAGTTCACCCAAACTCATATCCATCGAGTTGGTGATGCCATCCAGCCATCTCATCCTCTGTCGTCCCCTTCTCCTCCTGTCCCCAGTCCCTCCCAGCATCAGAGTCTTTTCCAATGAGTCAACTCTTCTCATGAGGTGGGCAAAGTATTGGAGTTTCAGTCCAAGGAACTCTCAAGAGTCTTCTCCAACACCGCAGTTCAAAAGCATCAATTGTTTGGCGCTCAGCTTTCTTCACAGTCCAACTTTCACATCCATACATGACCACTGGAAAAACCATAGCCTTGGCTAGACGAACCTTTGTTGGCAAAGTAATGTCTCTGCTTTTGAGTATGCTTAACTTAGTAAAAAAGTTAGATCATTTATCTCTAAGGTATGTGTTAAGCTAAATCATTGTACAAAATCCAAACTTATAAATCAGGAAAGGGGTAATATTTGTTCAGGTATTCAATCAACAGACACATACTGAGGGTCCATAAGCTATGCAGTCTTCATTTTTGAAAAGTTATTTACTACAGGGTTAAGTCAAGTGTCTTTTCTGTAAAGAACTGGATAGTACATATTTTAGTTTTATGGGCCATATGGTCTCTGTCACAACTACTCAACTGTGCCATTGTCATGTGAAAGCAGCCATTGACAATAAATGAATGAATGGGCATAACTATGTTACAGTAAAGCTTTATTCACAAAAAAGTGAGCTGTAGTTTCCAACTCCTGCTTTTAAAGGGTGATTCTCCTTGGTGAATAAGAAAGTTCAAAGATACCTGTGTACCTTGAGTTGAACAAAAGCAAATTTCAAAACTGTCAGTGACAATTCATTAGAAACAAAGACTGCCTTGAAATGGTAAGTTAAGTCCATGGGAAAATAGGATTTGATTAGTTTATCTTTTCACAAATGATTGACATTTTGTATCAAATTATAAGAAGAAAGTTGCTCAGTCATGTCCAACTCTTTGTGACTCCATGCACTATACAGTCCATGGAACTCTCCAGGCCAGAATACTGGAGTGGGTAGCCTTTCCCTTCTTCAGGGGATCTTCCCAACCCAGGGATCAATCCCAGGTCTCCCACATCACAGGCAGTTTCTTTACCAGCTGAGCCACAAGGGAAGCCCGAGAATACTGGAGTGGGTAGCCTATCCCTTCTCCAGCGGATCTTCCTGACCCAGGAATCAAACTGGGGTCTCCTGCATTGCAGGCAAATTCTTTACCAACTCAGGTATCAGTGAAGCCCCCTGTCACTTAGGATGCTTTTGCTTAAAGGAATAGAAAAAAAAACCTCTAACTTAGGTTGAATTATGAGTACATTGGCTCATGGGATTCAAACATTCAGAATTTCAGAATTTTTCAATTCAAAATTTCAAAATTTTTCAGGATTCAAAAATTTTTTGGAATTCAAAAATTAAGAAATAGTCTTCACATGTAGTTTCATCAAACTTCATTTCTCTCTTGTTTGCTCAACTCTACCTTTTTGCTAGTATCAACATTACCCAACATTGACTGTGTACTCTCATGATCATGTAATGGTTGCCAGCATTAATTGGGGCTACCTACATTTGTATTCAGGCTTCCCAGTTGGCACAGTGGTAAAGAATCCAACTGCCAATGCAGAACACACATGTTGGAGATGCCCATTCAATCCCTGGGCCGGGAAGATCCCTTGAAGAAGAAAGTGGCAACCTACTGCAGTATTCTTGCCTGAGAGTTCCATGGATAGGGGAGTCTGGCAGGCTACACTCCATGGGGTTGCAAAGAACTGGACTCAACTGACCCCACGTGTACTTTCATCTTCAGATTACAGAGCGAGAATGGTTGTCTCTCCTTTAGCCATTGGATAAAAACAGTGGGCTTACTCTGTTACCTATTCTTAAAGCAAGTGCTATCACAAGTGAATAGAATTACTCTGAGTCAGACCCATCAGGGTGCATTGCTGAAGCTGGTGGTGGGATCAGGTGTACTCAGCTGAAAGACTTAATGAATGTCCAAGAAGGAGCCCCACTACCTTCTACATTGAACCCTCTTTACTCACCACTTCATCTTGTTGCAACTTATTGTAGCATATGTGTACAGAGACTTGGTGTGACTTAAAAGAATTTTTCCCCAAGTTCATGTCATGTCCAAGTTCATGTCCATTGCATCGGTGATACCGTCCAGGGATCTCATCCTCTGATACCCTCTTCTCCTTCTGGGAGATGGTGAAGGACAGGGAGACCTGATGTGATGCTGTCCATGGGGTCACAAAGAGTCAGACACAACTGAGTGACTGAGCAACAACAACAGAAGAATTTTTATTATTGCAGGAACCTCAACTTAGAGATCTCTAAATGTAGGTATCTTGTTGAAACTTTTGCTCAAAGCCATATATAAAAGATGTCCTGAGTTGCCTCAAAGAAGATCAGATTTCTTGCTGGAGGAAATGGTGGTTACAAAGGTCATTGTCTATTTCTGTGTGATTCATGCTAGGATAGACAAACTGGGCATAATTAAGGTGTATAAGAACAGCAAAGAAGTAAGTGTGTTGTCAGAGGACTAAACAGAGAAGAGTAAGTTGATATCCAGTGCTGTATCAGAAGATCTCAATCTGAGCCCATTCTTAAAGTATTTTATTTTACATCCCTAGAAGTCTATGGTCATTTTTGCTTGCCATATCTCAGAAATGCATCAGAGTTGAAAAATGTCCATAGAAAACTATTAATACAATAGGCACATCTCTTACAAAATCCAGAATTAGAGGCAAACGCGCATCACTGGGCTATCTTAGTGGTGTTAACAGCATCTGAAAATTTCCAATGGGATTTAGAGATATCTAAAATGAACTATAATATTGATGCCTAAATCTAGACAAGTGAAGATTGAAGGAACATCATTCAAACTTGTAAAATAATAAATGAAATGCAGGTATGTACAAACATCCACTAAATCCTAGTATGTGTGCATGTTGCTCAATTCTGTTCGACTCTTTGTGACCCCATGGACTGTAGTCCACCAGGCTTCTCTGTCCATGGAATTCTCAAGGCAGGAATACTGGAGTGGATTGTCATGCCCTTCTCCAAGGGATCTTCAGCTGACCCAGGGATCAAATCTGGTCTCCTGCATTGCAGGCAGATTCATTACTGTTTGAACCATCAGGGAAGCCCAAGCCCTAATATTAATATTAGAACTAAAAGACACATTTTATCTCAACAACTTTAAGGCAAACAAAAATATCTCTTCCTTTCCTAAAATGTGAAATCAATTGATATGAATCATAAGTACCCCCACAAATTGCTACCAGCTGACAACATACTCTTTAAAAACAAGTCTGTACTAAAGACTGATTTGTCTGTATTGAATGATGGGAAATGATTTTTTTCTAGATATCCTTCAACTTTGAGAATAGTGGCAGAGAGAACAGCTTTGCTCTACCTTATACCATGCTCCTCTGTGGCTCATGTGGTAAGGCTTGTGCTTTTTTCTCAAGATCTGCTTTTTATGCCTAATGCACCTATTTGTGCACAACTTCTAAGCAGATCAGTTTTACAACAGTCTCATCTTAACTGCCTGATGAACTGGGAAGAGTTTAAAAGAAAGCATAGAAATAGGAATGGAGAGCCTACACAGATATTACCAAAGAACCTTGCAATTTTACAAACACTCTTCTTTGAGACTTGGAAACTCATTCCCAATAGATATTACTGATCCTAACGCTGCAGTTACCAAAGTGCGGATTTTCACAAATATAGGTTTAAATTCAGCCACATCTTGTGATTAGCTTGATTACATAGAAATTGGGGTGCACTCTCATTCCTGTTGGCCCTTTTGTTCTTCCTGGAAAACATATAAAACATTATATCTTATTCTAGTAACTGCTCTTGACTGGCCTCAGGAAATAGCATTTTCTTGCCTTGATCATAGGTGTTTGCTTAGTGCTCTGCCAGCATCAGGTCTTCGAACTCCTGATTCTGGTGAAAGAGGGTGAATGTTCATAGCAGGGGTCAGAGAACATTTGTGTAACAGGCCAAATAGTAAATACTTTAGATTTTCAGGGCATACAGCCTCTATTACAGCTGTTCAACTCTGACATTGTAGCTCGAAAATAACCATGGACAACATGTAAACAAGTGAGCATACTTGTGTTTCTATAAAACTTTGTTTATGAACACAAAATTTAAATTTCATGTCATTTTCATTTGTCATGAAACAGTCTTCTTTTTTATTTTTTTTCTAGGTCATTTTAAATATGAAAACATTCTTAGCTCATGGGCCATATGAAAACATGGAGTGGGCTGGGTTTGGCCTTTGGGTATAGTTTGCAGACTGCTAGTATATGGTGAGAGTATGAAGAGGGAGGAA